>NC_090646.1:486549956-486893289 GCF_040937935.1 Hyperolius riggenbachi
ATGTCATCATGTCACTTTAATAAAAAAAGAGTTGTTACGACTACGTTGGCAACAGAAACTTGGATAATGGGATTATAGCTCTAGTCTAAATGCCTATGGTAAGGCTTTATGGAGGTCTCAGATGTATGTATACCTCAGCACTACTGGACAATCATGAGTAAGAACAATGGTGAATCAGGTCAAGATGTTCATCTAGAACTTTTATACTTATGCCCAGTGTTGATGTGTCATTGATTATTAGGCTGTAGTTGCTTATTTCTTTCCCATACACTTTCCAATAACTGAACATAAAGCACAAATAGTTTTCTGGGTGAATAAAACTCTTTCTTGCTCCTACTGAGTACAATAAATGGAGAGAAGTGTACTTACTGGTATAGCCCATCTCCAGGCACAGGTTGGAAAATACCATCTAATAGCTAAGTAGCTACAAGCTACTGGGTTTTGAGTGTCAGTTACAAGCCCTATGGGTGTGGCTGCTGCTTATACTGCATTATCATGCTGTTCAAACTGTCAGGAGGCAGGCACAGACTGAATCTGTCTGTAAGGAGTGCAGCCTATAGCAACTGTCTGTAGTGCAGGGTATGTCTGGGCTCCAAACCAAATACTTTACAAGTGATTTATTTGACATCATCTAAACAAAGAGCTTCTACTCTGACACAAAGGAGCACTGCATCTAAGTGCAGCACAAATGTAAGAAAACATTTGTGTCTGGAATGGGTCTTTAAGCCTTGTTACTTACACAGACCCTCTGCCCTGAAATGATCAACAGCCTGATCTTCATTACTTGCAGTTGTGGTCATGCCATCAATTAGCTGAGCTGTTTCTGAAGTAATTATGTTGTGTTATTTGTAAATATACATTCTAGCTTTGTGGTTACAATTAGTCTTTCCTCTGCTTCTCAGATCCCGAAGGGCTATGCAGACAGTTAGGGAGGCTTGTCACCAGTGTGTGTACAAATCATGCATGAACACGCCACCTAATACACTGGTCTGCACAACAAAACACAGCACGGTCACTCCTTACATCTGATTAATGAGTGCATGTCTAAACCAAGTCATGGTTAGTATCTACTAACCGGAGAAAGTAGAAGAATAAATCATGTATGCAATATTGGTTACATTACCCTGCCATCATGTCACAAATGTTATTGTTAGGAGAGATTCTATAGATACACGTCTACATTACATGAGATATGATCACTCTGGTCACCGCGAACAGCTTCCAATTCAGTGCTATTCTTTTACATGTAGGAAATAGGTAAAATATATCAAGGGTAATGTAGAGGTGGAATTATAACGGGGAAGTGCATTGAATTGTTTTATTACTTATATATCATTTCTTTTACATTTACATTTAAGCCAATTATATCTAACAACGGGAATGGGAATTGAGACATCAGCAAATGGAGACCTAACTGGCACGTTTTAATACAGAAAGAGTGGACAGCATGGTGTGGGATCTATAACTCCTAGACCTCATTACTGGGGCCACAGAATGTGGAATGCATTGCCATAGAAAGTAGTTATGGCAAATTATAAATCTGCATTTAAAGGGGGCTTAGAATGCTTTCCTTGCATTGAAAGATATCCATGGCTATAATTGCTAGGTAATACCTGGTGGTGTTGATCCAGGGATTTTATCTGATTGCCATCTGGAGTCGGGAAGGAATCTATTTCCCTTTTGGGGCTAATTGGACCATGCCTTGTAAGGGTTTTTCACCTCCCTCTGGATCAACAGGGATATGTGAGGGAGCAGGCTGGTGTTGTACTTTATTTTCTAATTGAACTTGATGGATGGATGTCTTTTTTTCAACCCAAATAACTATGTAACCATGTAAGAATCAGCAGCCCACAATCTGTGCTCACTGCTCAGTGGATATGAACAGCCATGTCCTTTAGCTGGTATACAGTCATCTCCATATTGCTTATACATCAGTTAGTCACATCCAACTGTAGAGTGATCCCAAAAACATACAGATGAATTATTTGGCCTCCCCTAAATTGGCTCTAGACTACGATACATACGCTACACAACGCATATGACAATGGTAAAGATTAGATTGTGAGCCCTTCTGAGGGACAGTTAAGTGGCAAGACTATATATACTCTGTACAAAGGTGCGGAAGATGTCGGTGCAATATATAAATACTGAATAATAAAAAGAGGGACATGCAAGTACTTCAGAAAGGAACGTAATGTCATCATTTTTATAGACCGTTTGCTTATTTAGAGTTAGGGCTTGTTAGGGCTTTTTTTTTTTTTTTTAGTGCTTTTTTTTAATGGTGGAAGTTCTGTTCTGTAGCATCTGACTGCTTAATAACCCATGATGAGCCGTTAAGCCCTCTCATTATAATTTATTATAATGGAAATAAATGAAAGGCGGTGAAGAGGCTTCTGTCACTTTCTAGGCATTTGTTAAGAGAAGCAGTTAAACTGCGGTTCAAGTATTATTCTTGTAACATCTTGTTCAGTTCTTTTTTATATATTTTATATTTTTTTATCAATCCTTTCCATAAGTTTGAATAGGGATGCTTATTAAAGCAAAGCTTGGGGGGGGGGGGTTTAAATAGTTACATTAGTTAGAGCCCGTTCAGACTGCACGCGTTTCCAGCCGCGTTTTGGAAATGTGTGCGGGTGGCCCGACACGCACGACATCAGACAGTGCATAGAGTGCACTGTCTGACGTTCACACTGCATGCGTTCCGGACCTGTGCGGTCCGGGAATGCATGCTGCACGCAGATTTTGCAAAAACACGCGGCTGTCCCATTTACTTTTCAGTGATGGGATCAGCCACGCAATCCAGAGGCTTCACCAGTTTTTCTTCAACCCACCGCTGCTCCCGGGGACCCCCTTCTTTGCCTCCACGCTCCCATCTACACAGACACAAGTACAGTCTGAGCCTGCGCTGTGACACAGAGCCGCTTGTGCACGGAGGAAAAAGCCATGCTTATTAAGCGTCTCCCTGCCACTGCACAGACGTGGGCTGTCACTCATACACGAAGTTAGGAGCAACCTTGAGAACATATTCCACCAAGCCTTGTTCTGAGGGTCCAAGCGCTGGATCTGTGGGGTCTAGCTTGATGTGGGAAGGCTTTGGGCTAACCAGAGGCCTCTTACTACTGAGGTAAGTATTCCATTATCTTTCATTTTTTCACTTCAGTTACCCATTAAACGTTATTTGAAAGAGAAGTGTTCGAGATGCATTTTTTACATGTTTGAAAGCATTTTGGAGGACAGGAAATTGCCTCTCCCTATAGCTGGCCTTTTCTGGTGCAAGTCAAGCACTTAAAAAAAAACACTAGACAAGCACACCTGTAGAACTTTCCAGGCATGTAATGAATGTCTGTGAAAGCTTTGCAGATGCCTGCCTTAACCTCCTTAGCAGTAAACCAGTAACCAAGAGTCAGACTCGCTCGGAAATCAGCAGTTCAGAGTGCTAACCGGGGTAGCCACCAGGAGGTATATGCAGAGCGCCCATGCGGCGGGCATTTGCAACTTACCTACCCTAGGATCCAGATGCTGGCAGCCATTCTTCTTCCGGTCCTCAGAGGCTCTCGATCCCTCTGGTGAGATCACCCTCTGTCGCCATAGTGACAGATAGCAAACTCACTACAGGGGTAGAGCGCCTTCTGGTGGAGGGAGGGCAAATTACACTGCTGGATCCAGGGGAGGTGAGTAATGTGCAAGGCTGCCACAGATCTGTCTAGCAGTATGATATTTTCCTCCTTTTAGGGTCTAAAAGCTTGTGAAAAAAAATGCACTGCTTTTAGAATCTAAAACTGGAAGTAATCATACCGCCAGAGAGGTTAAACAACCACATGCAAACACATTTGAATGTTATGCTACATGGTAACTAGTAGTTGGTTTTAGGTGCCTGGAAAGTGGTAAATGTACCTTGACTGTTCATTTAAACCAGCCCTTGCCTATTCCTAACAAAATGATCAAGATATACTTACTTGGCGTTTCCAGCAGTTCTTCCAGGTCATGTGACAGGATCTGAGCAGCTCTAGATGCCTCCAGTGCCTGTTGGGCAGCTACAGAAGCAGCATCAGCTTGGAGACGAGCATCAGCGGCACTAAACAAAGACAGCACCAACCCAATTAACAATCTGTACATGAGAGTCAGAAGAGGCTTTCAAGCAAAGCTAAAACGCAGAATGCACAGCCAGAATGAAAAACACAAAAAAGCAGTCAAACATACAAAAAGGCCCAACAGAAGCCATACTTAAGGGAAACCAGAGACGTAATCAAATAAAAGTTTTATACATACCTGGGGCTTCCTCCAGCCCCCTCTGAACAGATCGCTCCCACACCCCTGTCCTCAGCCTTCTCTGTTGTCGGTACCAGGTGCCATAACTTCTGCCAGTTGCGGCCAGTCTGACGCAAGAGAAGTGCGCTCTCTACTTATCTCTCCGATGGGACCCGGTTCCAGCAACAGAGAAGAATGAGGACAGCGGCGTGGGAGCGATCCATGCGCATGGGGCTGGAGGAAGCCCGTATAAAACTTATTTTACTATGTCTCTGGTACTCCTTAAAGTATTTATTTTTAAAATGCAAGTATTTTAATTATACTGGTTTAAATGTGTCTGTATTCTGGCATATCGCCGTCTCAGTCCTGTACTGAATGATTTCTAAAAACAAGGAAATAAAAACAAGGAACACCAAGAGCCCCAATAGTGTAATATGTACTGGTAAATGGTTACTAGATAGAGTAAATATTAATACTCACAAACCAGGGTTACAATTAGGCAACCACTGTAAAGGCAGGTGGGGAGATTTTCCTGACCCCACTCAGGAATAAGAAGTCGCTCTCTGTAGATGAGAAAAAGGGGGTTCAACCCTCCACCCAGGGTGGACTCAAATTATGCAGGAGAACAGAGGCGCCAAAAGGATAAAAGGAAGCTAAATGAGCTTAAAAACCAAATTCTTGGTAAATAGAAGAGGTAGTGGTGGACTTACCTCCTCCAAGTAGACACACGACTGTAGTAAAGACAATCAATATATTGTATTTATGAACTCCAAATATGCAACACGTTTCGCATGTTTGACCCCGCTTCATCAGGCAATAACAATGGAGCCAGGCTCTTCTACTGACCACATATGCTATTGCTCCGTTGTTATTGCCTGATGAAGCGGGATCAAACCTGCAAAACGCGTTGCATATTTGGAGTTCATAAATAAAATATATTGACTGTCTTTACTACAGTCGTTGTGTGTCTACTTGGAGGAGGTAAGTCCACCACTACCTCCTCTATTTACCAAGAATTTGGTTTTTAAGCTCATTTAGCTTCCTTTTATCCTTTTGGCGCCTCTGTTCTCCTGCATACCACTGAATGATTTCTATTTGTATTCCTGAGAAGATGGTGTTTTTGTTTTTGGTCAAGCCGGTGGGCCCCAGTGGGCGATTTACAAAAGCCATGGTATGCACACATCTACTGTGATGCAGGGAAAACCTGCTCACACTACTGTATAACTGTATAGAAAAACAAAATATAAGTGAACAAGCACATTTACTAGTTAACAATTATGGCTACACGCTAATATGCCCAAGGCGATGACTGCGGTGACTCTCAGGAAACAGAAAGTGATGTTGCTTTATAAACTTGTGTTCTATATAGTTTAGTAATTGAGAATCAGCAGGACAGCCTGGCTATCTGCATTGTCTAAAATGAAATAAATATGTCAGCCTCCATATCCCTCTTCCCTTGGAGGTATTCTACTTTTGTTGATATAAAAGCAATTCCTTAATTTAGACTTATACATCAAAAGAATTTTTTCAAACATTATTTAAAATTTGTTGCCTTCCTGCAAGCACAGAGAGTACCTGTGTGTCAGTTTAGGGGCGGATATAGGCACGACAGCCACACAGGGTGCCAATGTACTCTTAGGCCCATGCATCTGCACCACAGTCAGGGACAAATTATCCTCTAGGCTCATGCATGTGTCAACATCTAGCCTATTAGAAGACAGTCTCTCTCTCCCTGTGTCACTCCCCTCCAGGGCCGGATTTACCATAAGGCACAGTGGGTACTTGCCTACAGGTGCCGGATGATGGAAAGGCGGCTCGCTCCCTCCCCTTGTGCCTCCCTCCCTATGCAAAGTCCCGAGCAGAACGTAAATGAGCGGTTACTCACTCAGTTCTCGGAATTCCAGTGACAATTAATACTTAATACTGAGGGTACCTTTATGCTAAGGGACACTTGTGGTTACCTATGAGGGGCAAGGGAAGTAAAGGAGAAGTGACAGCTAGGCCAGCCAGCACAATTGTGGTGCAGTTTGGCGGGAATTTGTAGGTTCATGGGGTGTGAAGTCTAAGCTCCTGTGATGTAAATCTGGGCTTGCTCCCATCCATGTAGTTGTCTAGTACTCTGTAAAAAGCACCGTGAAAGATATAACTGCGATATAAATACAGAACAATAATAATGGAAGTAGGTTTTGGGTTTTTTCACTATTTACATTTTCAGAAGTTTTCATCTTTTTCTTTGTAACATGTATGACACTGCTGCATGAGGTGTAGTGATAATTGCTTGTGGCCCAATCATGTATGAGACATAATGAATAAGTAAAAAATGTGTGCTATATTAACATGGTGCCTACAAAATGAAACCTAGGTTCACATACTTTTATGCTATTGATCATTTTGGATCCAACCCTTGATCTTTTATGACCACACCCACTCACATGTGGCCCCCTATATGTATTCTGCAGAGGGGCCCACTGTTGGGTTCGTTTGCAACTGTGTCCGTTGAAAGATTAATTCAGATGTTACTCCTCCAGTGTTGTAATAATTCCTGCTCTTGTGCAGCTAATTACACATACGAGAAAAGTGAGTTACTGGGATGTTACTGGACATTCATTACTTTACAGAAAGCACTAAAATGTACTGATTTCATACTTGGGAAAAAAATGCTGTTGGAACTTACAGGCTCTAAGGGATAGGCGCAGAAAATTACAAACTGAAATGAAAAGATTATTTATAAGAACATTACATTTCATCATGCCCTTTGTACCACCGATATACTGTATGTCGCAGCATTAAGCACTCTGCTTGCAGTGGGTTATCGGGAGGTGCGCACTCGGGTGTGGTACAAGTATAAATCTGTGGACTGTATGCTGCACTGTACACGTTGTATCGCACTGAGAAAGTGCATTGCGACTTGTCAACACCGCTGCGGTGCAATCCTATTTCTGTGGATGCACACCACAACAGATCAAGTGCACTGCTCTCCCCAGACATTTTTTACAGCCGGGTGGAGTGAAAAAGTAGCTGGGTGGTGCATGATGGGGAAAAGGCAGGGTCAGTAAAACACTGCTTAGAGCATAGGAGAAGGATGAGGAGGAAAGCCGATGACAGCCGGGTGCTCACCAAAAAGAGCCTGGGGAGAACACTGAAGTGTGAAAGGAGCCTTAAATAAGGTGGCATGTCACTTTAACCCCATTTTCTGCATACAGACATTTGTGATTTTCAGTATATTTCTTCTGGTACAGTGATCCTATGGCAAATGAGGAAATATAATTCACAGGACCCTTTAAACGTGAAAACTGTGCAGTATTCACTTATTATGCTTCTGCACATTAAAATAAAAGCAATCCAAACTCATTTTACTTGATAACTCAAGCGCTGAACTCATTATTTTGATTGCTGAAGTAGTTGCAATATTGCTGGTGCAATGCACAGCCCAGAGAGCAAGTACAATTCGGAGGGTGAATACAATAATCAAATGCAAACTAGACTCCAGTAATTACAGATTACAGCTGGTCAAGGACGAAAGGGTCAAAGGGGTACTTAAGTGAAATTCAATAAATTGCAGAAGATGTTGCTTATAGAATAATCATGCTTATGCATAGGACATACTCGTTTGCTATGCTAGATTCTATTGAAATCAGAGCTTGATTTTTCAAGCTGATATCAAGATTTCTATCATGAAATAGCCTGTTTTTCGGGGGCCTATAGCATGATGGAGACATGTTACACTTTGCATAGGCCACTCTATGGGGATGACCAGTGGCATATCTAGAGATCATGGGGACGCATAGCAAACCTTTCATGGGGCCCTTAGATGTAGCCATTCATGAGCAATGCCACCTGCCCCTACCCTATGGATATAAGTTAATTGGGCAATTTACATTCTCATGCAATCAACACTGCAAATAGTTCATGAGCACTGAGACAAAGTCAGAGGGTGGAGAAAAGAAAGTTAATGGTGAATACCACCAGGGCCCCATAACAACTGCTATGGCTGCTATGGCTATTGCCACGCCTCTGGGGATGACATTCTAAGGTTGGAGAACAGTGAACAGCTCCAGAGAACTGAAGTGACTAATCAAATCTCGACCAGATTTTTTAAAACAAAAGGAAAAGGAGCTAAGGAGCTATGGACCCCAGTCCCAGTTTTACATTGAGCCTCCTTAAGGGGAACCGACTGCCCCTTTTCTGCAGTTAGTCCTGGTTTCTAAAAGCTATAGGAGTGGCCTTGTTTCCCCCACCCCTTCTAGTTGCCCATTATTTATCCAGGGGAAGGTGTGAAGATAGCATATGTGGCTTCTCTAAACTGTGTGTAGCATAGTGCCCAATCTCTACTTCCAACCTTCCTGCTGATGAAAGCTTTTGTTTGCTCTCTGCTAATGTGTGTAATAGAATAATTACTTCAGTCCTTATTTTCATGAACTTTCTGTGGTGGGGCAGGCCTTGGAAGAAGGGTAATAAAGGCCTCTGATAAACTTTTAAATGTAAAAAAAAAAAAAAAAAACATTTATTTTTTTCATTTTTATAATGAGCCACATTGTTGACATGCATTTGTAATGTGCTTTTGAGATGCCCTGGGTGCTAAAAAAAAGTGCCCCAAAAAAAAATCAATCACTTGGTGCACCAAAACACCGTAATGATTACAACTATTCAAAGCACCTATAGAAGTGATCATTACCAGCATAGCATCAATGAAGAGCTAACATAATGGTTGAAGGAGGGTTTCTGATTGGCCCCTCTGGTCCAGGGGCCCAGGTGTAGTCGCAACATATGCATCCCTTATTGCTATGCTACTGGAACGTGGAGGAAATACAGAACTGAAAAGTCATATCCAACCACCCAAGTGTATGCCAACCTTGTCACTGGATTGAAACATTAGTATATGAAGAGTTGGTAATTAAACACTTCAGACACATTAACTAGCATTGCAAGTTATAGATGATCTGTACATACAAGAACATAACGCCTTGTGGTAATGAGTACTGCAAAAATGTGCTGCTCAATCCAAGACACTGGTGGCATCAGTGTACTATAGGATGTAGTGTTCTATGGTGGAGAGGCAAAGAGACAGATGCTTAGTGACCAGTTATGTCAGATTAACAGCATTCCCTCGTCAGCAATAATATGTAAGGGAAATGGACTGCTGGCAGCAACTGAGCAAATGAATGTAAATTCATGAGAAGGAGGCATTACAGGATTGTGCTGTACCTAACAGCCCAAATTCACAAAAACTCAGGGAATCCACCAGGGAGAGGAATCTCCTGCAAATATTTCAGTTATTTTTAATACAAAATGTAGATCTTTTGGTAGGTATAGGTGTGGAGCCACTGTATACCTCCATACCATACACAATGGGGATAACAGATGTCTGTACCTTCCTTGTTCGAGTTCCCTCTTCAAAAATTGGGGACATAACCAGGTTGTTATTTGGATGTATTTCATCTCAAACTGGGGCATCCATGGGGGTGGTGTGTGCACCAGTATACAGCTAGGCTTATGGGAGCGGCAGGGTGTATAATGTAGTCCAGCATTCTGTGTTTATGCTGAATTCATAGAGTATTAATAGACTGTGTTTCACTTTGCTCAGAAAGCTTATAAATCACATATTTGAAGAAAAACAGACTGGGCAAGAACATCAGAGAGTTTTTTTGTGCAGGTTCAGTAATGAAGCAGAAAATAGGTAAATCCTATTTTTCAACTGAACTATCTGTCTCCTGTCGGCTACCATGTTTTCTAGCCCTGCAGCGTCCAACTTCAGCCTCCTCCTCCCCCTCCTCACAGTGCTGCCAGAATCCTCCCCAACAATAGCAGTCAAGTCTCTAGCAGAAAAAGGGCAGCTTCCTGAGTTCTCTTTTTCTACATTGGTCCACCGTCCTGCTGAACACCTGCACACTGTGCAGTCAGACCCCAAAGAAAGGGGGCAATTCACATTATAGACACTAAGATCAAGATATCAGCCTACATGTCCTTTGCCTAGAAATGCAGTCCAGGAGAATACGGTAGTCCAAAAACTCAAACTACCAAGCAGGTACCAGGGGGTCAACCAGTCAGCACGGACTCACAGGCACAGTGAAGCCAAATGAAGAAGTCAAGGGAATTGGGTCTCCAGCGGGATTTAGCAATTAGCTCAGTTTATTGTATCCTAACCACAAAACTGCACAAAGTTTTGGCACTCAGGCCTTTGTCTAAATATACAAAAATGACCTGTAAACAATAGAGAATCTTACCCTTTTGACTCCCATTGACTAAAGCTTGTACTAGTTTTATATAAATAATGAAATAACACAGTCATTACAAACACATACAGATACGTTAACTGGCTTCGCCCACAATTGTCCCAACACTATGATGGACATATGACTGTGGGAGGGATTAGATAGTGAACAAACACAACGGGGGTTGTCCACAGACCTCAGGAATCACTCTGTTAATCTCGGGGAGTCACAGATCATCGTAGGAGGTCCATCAAGCCTCCAATCATAATCCAGTCAATACACAATCAATCGATTCCGGACTTAACCCTTGCACGAATAATCTTCAGAATTTATTGTAATAATGTATGCGGTTATACAGCAGACAAAAAAGCACAACGTTTCGGGCTACATGCCCTTTCTCAAGTGCTTAACCATCTGAACAAACTTAGACCTTAGACTTATCCCCTCGCACGCCATTTCGCGGAATTTAATCATGGCGTGAGCCAGCTTCGATGGCAGGTACTCGAAGTGGTTCAGCGCCAAGAAGGTAGAGAATTTAGGAGTGCGCTGTTGTGGCGTGAGGCTTGGTGGATGGACAGGTTGGGGATGCAGTCCCCCAGTGGCCTTAACGAGGACTTCAGTTTAAAGTGCTTCTTATGATAAATGGTTGTCCTTTCAGGAGTAAGGGCTAATGTTCTGGAAAAGTTTTCTGCCCGCCCCTTAATGCTTTGGAGGGGTGTCTCAATATGTGTGTGTTTATATGAAGGTCTAAGTTTGTTTAGATGGTTAAGCACTTGAGAAAGGGCATGTAGCCCGAAACGTTGTGCTTTTTTGTCTGCTGTATAACCGCATACATTATTACAATAAATTCTGAAGATTATTCGTGCAATCGATTGATTGTGTATGGAAGGGATTAGATAGTGAGCCACTCTTAAGGGGCCCATACACCTAACGATTTTCCCGCCGATATACGATGTGTCGAAACGATCACAGTGATCGAAACGGCTGTGAAATCGCCGCGCACACAGCTGACAGAACAATCTATTTCCGTCCGAAATCGATCATTCCCGTCGATTTCCATCGACCCATCCGTGCGGAAGATTTTTCTCGGTCGCCGGTGGGTCGGGAGTGCGTCGTTAGCGGCGTTTGAATGCCCGACGACCGACGCAATACAGCGGTAATACATTACCTGCTCCAGCCGGCGTGAGTCCCCTGGTCTTCTTCTCCGCTTCGGGCTCCAGAGCTACACAGAACTTCCTGTCCCAGCAGGAAGTTTAAACAGTAGAGCGCCCTCTACTGTTTAAACTTCCCCTGGACAGGAAGTTCAGTAGCCGGAGCGTGGCGGGGCCAGAGCGGAGAAGAAGACAGCGGACCAGGGGACTCGCGCCGGCCGGAACAGGTAATGTATGCGGGGGGGGGGGGGCAGCTCCACAGATTTTGAATCGATTTCAGCCTGAAACCGATCACAATCTGTTTGCAGTAAGGTGGCCATATGATCCCTCTCTGATCAGATTCGATCAGAGAGGGATCTATCTGTTGGTCGAATCTGATGGCAAATCGACCAGTGTATGGCCAACTTAAGGGACAGTTAGGGCCCATTCACACAAAATGGGTGATTTTACCGCGATTAGCTCAGTAAAATCACTGTATACTGTCGCAATTCAGAGCGACTAGGATCAGTGCTTTTATAAGCATTGTATCGCGATCGCTCCTGAATCGCTGCAAACCGCTGCAAGGAACACATTTTGCGGTCATCACTAATCGCGAAACACCTGCGATTGCCGGCAATCACGGCAGTGAGATCACTGCCATAGATTAATATTGCGCTAGTGCTTTATAAAGCACTTGCGCTTCTGCGATTAGGGAGAATCATTGCTAATCGCCCAAGTGAGAACGGGCCCTTAGTGACAAGACTGTGTGTAGCGCTGTGGAAACTGTCAGTGTTATATACAGTAAATTCTAGATAAATGAATAGACAAACCTTGGTCCCACGTGCTGGACTCTTCTGTTATCAGTAAGTACACTTTTCATTTTCTTTCTAAATACCCCCCATGGGCCTCAGATACTTCGGAGGATAATCAGTTTTAGCCACCATAATCAGGAAATAGAAGCCAAATAATATTTACTAAATAGATCATGAGTGTATAGAGTGTGACAATTAATAAGTAAGAACCACAAAATGTATGTCATGTGACAAATAATGGATAAGCACCTGAGATGTACTTATCTGCATTTGCCTTGTAAGCTAATTTGCTTTTGATGTGCAATTTGTCTTAATGTACTCTTCAGTCTGTACCAGAAGAATTATACTCAGACCATAAGACTGTATTGTGCTTTTCCAGCCAGCATTTGTATTGATCATTATTTTAGCTTAGCAGAAAAGCACTTACTGCTACGACAACAAATTATTCCAGCAATTTTGTCTGGCACACTTAGAGCTGCTGTGGTCCAGAGAACATAACTTAAAAGGACAATTGTAATAATAATAATGAAGATAATAATAACAACAACAAGAAAATAGGAAAATATATTCTGGATACATCAACAGGAGGCAGCATTTACAGTGTGGATATGCAGTCCCACTATCCTGCTTGTGGCTGTGCAGTCCCACTATCCTGCTTGTGGCTGTGCAGTCCCACTATCCTGCTTGTGGCTGTGCAGTCCCACTATACTGCTTGTGGCTGTGCAGTCCCACTATCCTCCTTGTGGCAGTGCAGTCCCACTATCCTCCTTGTGGCTGTGCAGTCCCACTATCCTGCTTGTGGCTGTGCAGTCCCACTATCCTCCTTGTGGCTGTGCAGTCCCACTATCCTGCTTGTGGCTGTGCAGTCCCACTATCCTCCTTGTGGCTGTGCAGTCCCACTATCCTGCTTGTGGCTGTGCAGTCCCACTATCCTGCTTGTGGCTGTGCAGTCCCACTATCCTGCTTGTGGCTGTGCAGTCCCACTATCCTCCTTGTGGCTGTGCAGTCCCACTATCCTGCTTGTGGCTGTGCAGTCCCACTATCCTCCTTGTGGCTGTGCAGTCCCACTATCCTGCTTGTGGCTGTGCAGTCCCACTAGCCTGCTTGTGGCTGTGCAGTCCCACTATCCTCCTTGTGGCTGTGCAGTCCCACTATCCTGCTTGTGGCTGTGCAGTCCCACTATCCTGCTTGTGGCTGTGCAGTCCCACTATCCTGCTTGTGGCTGTGCAGTCCCACTATCCTCCTTGTGGCTGTGCAGTCCCACTATCCTGCTTGTGGCTGTGCAGTCCCACTATCCTCCTTGTGGCTGTGCAGTCCCACTATCCTCCTTGTGGCTGTGCAGTCCCACTATCCTGCTTGTGGCTGTGCAGTCCCACTATCCTCCTTGTGGCTGTGCAGTCCCACTATCCTGCTTGTGGCTGTGCAGTCCCACTATCCTGCTTGTGGCTGTGCAGTCCCACTATCCTGCTTGTGGCTGTGCAGTCCCACTATCCTCCTTGTGGCTGTGCAGTCCCACTATCCTCCTTGTGGCTGTGCAGTCCCACTATCCTGCTTGTGGCTGTGCAGTCCCACTATCCTCCTTGTGGCTGTGCAGTCCCACTATCCTGCTTGTGGCTGTGCAGTCCCACTATCCTGCTTGTGGCTGTGCAGTCCCACTATCCTGCTTGTGGCTGTGCAGTCCCACTATCCTCCTTGTGGCTGTGCAGTCCCACTATCCTGCTTGTGGCTGTGCAGTCCCACTATCCTCCTTGTGGCTGTGCAGTCCCACTATCCTCCTTGTGGCTGTGCAGTCCCACTATCCTCCTTGTGGCTGTGCAGTCCCACTATCCTCCTTGTGGCTGTGCAGTCCCACTATCCTCCTTGTGGCTGTGCAGTCCCACTATCCTCCTTGTGGCTGTGCAGTCCCACTATCCTCCTTGTGGCTGTGCAGTCCCACTATCCTCCTTGTGGCTGCGCAGTCCCACTATCCTGCTTGTGGCTGTGCAGTCCCACTATCCTCCTTGTGGCTGTGCAGTCCCACTATCCTGCTTGTGGCTGTGCAGTCCCACTATCCTCCTTGTGGCTGTGTAGTCCCACTATCCTGCTTGTGGCTGTGCAGTCCCACTATCCTCCTTGTGGCTGTGCAGTCCCACTATCCTCCTTGTGGCTGTGCAGTCCCACTATCCTCCTTGTGGCTGTGCAGTCCCACTATCCTCCTTGTGGCTGTGCAGTCCCACTATCCTGCTTGTGGCTGTGCAGTCCCACTATCCTGCTTGTGGCTGTGCAGTCCCACTATCCTCCTTGTGGCTGTACAGTCCCACTATCCTGCTTGTGGCTGTGCAGTCCCACTATCCTCCTTGTGGCTGTGCAGTCCCACTATCCTGCTTGTGGCTGTGCAGTCCCACTATCCTCCTTGTGGCTGTGCAGTCCCACTAGCCTCCTTGTGGCTGTGCAGTCCCACTAGCCTGCTTGTGGCTGTGCAGTCCCACTATCCTCCTTGTGGCTGTGCAGTCCCACTATCCTCCTTGTGGCTGTGCAGTCCCACTATCCTGCTTGTGGCTGTGCAGTCCCACTATCCTCCTTGTGGCTGTGCAGTCCCACTATCCTGCTTGTGGCTGTGCAGTCCCACTATCCTCCTTGTGGCTGTGCAGTCCCACTATCCTCCTTGTGGCTGTGCAGTCCCACTATCTTCCTTGTGGCTGTGCAGTCCCACTATCCTCCTTGTGGCTGTGCAGTCCCACTATCCTGCTTGTGGCTGTGCAGTCCCACTATCCTGCTTGTGGCTGTGCAGTCCCACTATCCTGCTTGTGGCTGTGCAGTCCCACTATCCTGCTTGTGGCTGTGCAGTCCCACTATCCTCCTTGTGGCTGTGCAGTCCCACTATCCTCCTTGTGGCTGTGCAGTTCCACTATCCTCCTTGTGGCTGTGCAGTCCCACTATCCTGCTTGTGACTGTGCAGTCCCACTATCCTCCTTGTGGCTGTGCTGCACCATTAAAAGCAAAGCAAAGTATAAAGGGGGGGAGGGAGGAAAAGACAAGCAAGAAGGGAAGGACAAAGGAGGCAAAGGGAGAGTAGAAGAAATTAAATAGACAAAAGAAGCAAGGGGTGCTGATGAGGAAAAGGTGAACAGTTGGTAATGTATGTAAGGAAGGAAAGGAGGATGGCAATGAGGGAGAGAAGGGGCAAATGCATAGAAGTAGCAATCACCCCTGTGACCACTGCCATCGCAGGGGGGCCCCTCTTCCTCCTTCTCCCCAACCGCTAGTGCAGCCAATTAGCAAAAAAACCCTTCCGAGTGCAGAAGCATGTGTAATTTTTTCCTGCTTCCAGAAGCTACTTAAAAGCGAAACACTCTCTGCTGCCATTCGCCAGCTCGTGATCACTTGACCTGCATGAGGTTTGAGGATTAAGGAGGCCTCATGCTACCATTTTTGCAGGGGGGGTCCTGTTAAGTCTAGTTACACCCCTGGGAAAATGCTTTAAGATTTGGTACGGTTTATTGGGATGTGAGTGCTTGGCTATAAGGCTGGGTTCACACGTAAATATGTTCATTTCCATTCCAGTCTTGTCCTGTCAGTTTTGCATCGGTTTTACCTGACAGGATTGGAACTGCACATCTTTTATGTGTGAACACACCCTATAAACTGATACAAAACTGACAGGACAGGACAAGACGGAAACAGAACTGTACACCTTTTATGTGTGAACCAAGCCATACATAGCCAATGGTTGCGTTCCTTAGTACTCTACTTATCAGCCAAAAGCAGTGTTTAGCCTGTGACTATATGATTTGGACAGTACGTAATAGCCATGTCATCTTAGTGCTGGTTATCGTTGGGAAGGGTGGGGTTAAGGGTGGGGTTAAGGATA
The DNA here is from genome assembly GCF_040937935.1 of Hyperolius riggenbachi. NCBI lineage: Eukaryota > Metazoa > Chordata > Amphibia > Anura > Hyperoliidae > Hyperolius > Hyperolius riggenbachi. The sequence continues at coordinate 486,566,209 of NC_090646.1, forward strand.
GGCATTGAGAACGGGATAATGTTAAGGGGGAAGTTACAATTTTAGGAGGGAGCATATTGTTATGAGGATCAGTAACAAGTAGTAGAATGACCGGGGAGAAACCCCCAGAGCCGAAAAAACCCTGCTGCACTGCCCTGATACGAAGTGGGTTAATCTCTTTACAAAATGAGAGGGAGATAGAGCACCAAATTAAACTATTTGTAGAGCTACCATCCAATGAAATGGCTGCCCAGTGCAGATGCTGGAGCAGGATCGGGTGGGATGGAGGTGTTGTTGCTATGGTTAATGCTGTTAGTCTCCATAAGCAAAATCCCTGAAGCAGAAGGACCTGTCATTGTCTTCTGTATCCTCATTTATTAAATAAATACAGCAGAGAGAGTGGTAAGGCTGCACAGAATGCATATTACAATCAGATTGTAGAGTCTACTGTCAAGTAGGTATTAATATACAGGTATCTAAGGATGTGTTGCTTCTGTTCATCTCGTTTTAATAGCAAAAATTACCTGGAGTGGGCTGCCAGTAACTTCTACAGTAGATCGTATTTAGTCTGATATCTCTGCAATGACCTGCTTGTCTTGGGTGGCTCTACACAATATAATACTACTCAAATATTTGGGTCACATAATGAGAAGACCAGATTTTTGGGGAAAAATAGTTGATGCATGGACAAGTTGAGGGCAAAAGAAGAAGCGGGCGACAGAGGCTAAGATGGATAGACAGCTTGTGTGAAGCTATGAACATGCCTAAGCAGCAGCTAAAAGAAGCAGTGATTGACAGACACATCTGGAGGAGGAGGTGGAGGCTATAAAGATTTTTAATGACAAAGCAATAATAAATATGTATGCGGTTTATATAGACTAGTAATATACATACAGTGGAGGAAATAATTATTTGACCCCTCACTGATTTTGTAAGTTTGTCCAATGACAAAGAAATGAAAAGTCTCTGAACAGTATCATTTCAATGGTAGGTTTATTTTAACAGTGGCAGATAGCACACCAAAAGGAAAATCGAAAAAATAACCTTAAATAAAAGATAGCAACTGATTTGCATTTGATTGAGTGAAATAAGTTTTTGAACCCTCTAACAATAAAAGACTTAATACTTAGTGGAAAAACCCCTGTTTGCAAGCACAGAGGTCAAACGTTTCTTGTAATTGATGACTAAGTTTGCACACATTTTAGGAGGAATGTTGGTCCACTCCTCTTTGCAGATCATCTCTAAATCCCTAAGGTTTCGAGGCTGTCTCTGTGCAACTCTGAGCTTGAGCTCCCTCCATAGGTTTTCTATTGGATTAAGGTCCGGAGACTGACTAGGCCACTCCATGACCTTAATGTGCTTCTTCTTGAGCCACTCCTTTGTTGCCTTTGCTGTATGTTTTGGGTCATTGTCGTGCTGGAACACCCATCCACGACCCATTTTCAGTTTCCTGGCAGAGGGAAGGAGGTTGTCGTTCAGGATTTCACGATACATGGCTCCGTCCATTTTCCCGTTAATGCGATTAAGTTGTCCTGTGCCCTTAGCAGAAAAACACCCCCAAAGCAAAATGTTTCCACCCCCATGCTTGACGGTGGGGACGGTGTTTTGGGGGTAATAGGCAGCATTTTTCTTCCTCCAAACACAGCGAGAGAGCTCTATTTTGGTCTCATCAGACCACAGCACCTTCTCCCAGTCACTCACAGAATCATTCAGGTGTTCATTGGCAAACTTCAGACGGGCCTGCACATGTGCCTTCTTGAGCAGGGGGACCTTGCGAGCCCTGCAGGATTTTAATCCATTGCGGTGTAATGTGTTTCCAATGGTTTTCTTGGTGACTGTGGTCCCTGCTAATTTGAGGTCATTCACTAACTCCTCCCGTGTAGTTCTAGGATGCTTTTTCACCTTTCTCAGAACCATTGACACCCCACGAGGTGAGATCTTGCGTGAAGCCCCAGAGCGAGGTCGATTGATGGTCATTTTGTGCTCCTTCCATTTTCGAACAATCGCACCAACAGTTGTCACCTTCTCTCCCAGCTTCTTGCTAATGGTTTTGTAGTCCATTCCAGCCTTGTGCAGGTCTACAATTTTGTCTCTGACATCCTTGGACAGCTCTTTGGTCTTTCCCATGTTGAAGAGTTTGGAGTCTGCTTGATTGATTGATTCTGTGGACAGGTGTCTTTTATACAGGTGACTAGTTAAGACAGGTGTCCTTAATGAGGGTGACTAATTGAGTAGAAGTGTCTAACCACTCTGTGGGAGCCAGAACTCTTAATGGTTGGTAGGGGTTCAAAAACTTATTTCACTCAATGAAATGCAAATCAGTTGCTATCTTTTATTTAAGGTTATTTTTTCGATTTTCTTTTTGATGTGCTATCTGCCACTGTTAAAATAAACCTACCATTGAAATGATACTGTTCTGAGACTTTTCATTTCTTTGTCATTGGACAAACTTACAAAATCAGTGAGGGGTCAAATAATTATTTCCTCCACTGTATATCAGCCGATATGTCCCTTGCCGCAGCTCTAATGTCCCCTCCGTTGCAGATGTTGGCCTCGCCAGGTCGGCATCTTTTGCCCTTGCGCAGAGCTCCCCCAGCCACGTGAGCGCAATCGTGACCGGTGCAACCGCTTGCTCGCACAGGCACAAGATGCCAACCTGGGACATATCGGCTGCCAGGAGCTGGAGAAAGCCCCAGGTAAATACATCTTTTTTTTCCATTCTTGGACCTGTCCTTTAACCTCCCTGGCGGTAAGCCCAAACTCAGTTCGGGCTATGCCGCTGCGGAGGATTTCTCAGGCCCTGGTGGGCCGATTTGCATAATTTTTTTTTGGTACACGCAGCTAGCACTTTACAATCACCGCCGCTCCACGCCGATTCGCTGCTACCCGCCGCGCTGCCCCCCCCTAGACCCCTTGCGCAGCCTGGCCTATGAGCACCAGGCAGCGCTAAGGGGTGGATCGTGACTCTCCCGTGCGCCATGACATCGATGACGTCATCCTGATCGTCTCCATGGCGACAGGGGAAGCCAAACAGGAAATCCCGTTCTGAACGGGATTTCCTGTTTGCTCTGATCGCCGGAGGCGATCGGTAGGGGAGGGGGGATGCCGCTGCACAGCGGCTATCATGTAGCTAGCACTAGGCAAGCTACATGATTTAAAAAAAATAAAATGTAATGTGCTGCGCTGCCCCCTGGCGGTTTTAATAGACCTCCATGGAGGTTCAAGTGACATTGAAGCGAAAAAAAAACCTTATGATACAATTAATTCGATGTGTAGTATGGATAATTAATAGAACATTAGGAGCAAAGAAAATAGTCTCATATTTTTAATTTCAGTTATATAGCTTTTTTTAACATTGCATCATTCTCTAATAAATGCAGTTTACACATTACACTCAGCATTTTCAACAGTTTCACAGAGCAGAGCTAATGACCTTTTCAACTTTCCTCTGCAGGAAAACCATAAACAAACTAGAAACAATGAGAGAGCTAAGATAAGAGCTTCAAAAGACAGTGCTGTCTATGACTTTGCGAGTCACAGAGCTCAGTGAAGCTCTGTTGCATAAATGACAACTGAAGTTTCTTAAGGTGCGTACACACGTCTGGCGTTTGGACTGGCCGTTTGGACATCAAATCGGGCATGTGTACAAACGGTCGTTCAGCTGATAATGCTGGTTTTGACAGATCCGCTTGGTGGATTGGTTAAAACCAGTCTTATCAGCTGAACGATTGTTTGGACACACGCCCGATTTGACATCCAAATGGCTGGTCCGAATGACCGGTCGTTTGAAAAAATCAGACTCACAAAGCCATGGACAGCACGGTCTTTTGAAGCAGAAGCAAAAATCAGACATGTGTATGTACCTTTAAAGGGAACACAAACTGAGATTGATATGGATGTTTCCTTTTAAACAATACCAGTTTCTTGGCAGTCCTGCTGGTCTCTTTGGCTGCAGTAGTGAATGAATCGCATACCTGAAACAAGCATGCAGCTAATCCAGTCTGACTTCAGACGTCAGAGCACCTGATCTGCATGCTTGCTGAGGGGCTGTGGCTAAAAGTATTAGAGACGTAGGATCAGCCGGAGAGTCAGGCAACTGGTATTATTTTAAAAGGAAAAATCCATATCCTTCTCAGTTTAGGTTCCCTTTAAAGTTGTATAAGCAGGTAGAGGTGACACAGAGGGGGGCACTGGAGGCACAGGGGGGCACGGAAGAGGTACAGGGGATAGAGATGGCACAGTGTTCTTAAGAACAGATTCAGGTTAAGAACGAACCTACAGTTCCTGTCTCGTTCGTTAACCGGGGACGACCTGTACTGAATTGGCAAATTACAAGCAGAATTTATACCTATAACTCTGACCTCACACCTTACAATCTGATTGTACCATCAGTTGAGTTTAAATACAATTTCTGATGTATCCTGGGGCCCCATAGCAAAACTTTTAAGGGTCCTCAGATTGAGGTACTCTAAAAGCAATGCCACCTGCCCCTATGGATATGAGTTAATTGGGCAATTCACATTCTTATGCAATCAACGCTGCATACAATTCATGGGCACTGAGAAACACAAGAAAGTTAATGGTGAATAAATGAAGTGCCATCTGGGCCCACTATGCTCCAGGGTCTGTGTCTGAAACAGTGACCAGGTAACCTGGAAATCTGTATTTTGTATCAAAGCACATTGTAGAAAGATCTAAACATATTCAAATGAAATGTCAGTGAGTTGCCATCTTAATATCTAGTTAATGCCAGATTCCTGGCAGTGTTGCTGATGTTTTGGTTTCAGCGGAGTCTGAGTCACGCATGCAGCTAGTAAATGCACTCATATGAGGGGCAGACAGACTATTTAAGGTTGCAAACTAGTACCAAGCAAACACTTCCACACCCCTTTCACTATTGGTTCTCTTTAAAGCTAACCTGAAGTGAAAATAAACTTATGAAATTATTAATTGTATGTGTTTTAAATAAAACATAGAAATGAGTCTCATGTATTAATATTTTCAGTTTAAAGGAAATCTAAAGTCTACTTCAAAAGATGAGTTGACCTTACCTGGAGCTTCTTGCAGTCCCCCTGTGCCTACAACGCTGGTCCAAGCCTCTCCTGTCAGCAGCGGTGACCCCCGCTAAGCTGGGCAGTCGCCGCTGGGCGGCGGCTACTACGCATACGTGGCCCCAAGCCACTTGCACCCTGATCATGCTCCCATGGCCAGAAGCGTTCTGCGCATGCACAGTATGTGAAAATCACTATTACACATGTGCAGAGTGATCCCTACACATGCGCAGTAGCCGCCAGCTGGCGGGGACTGGCCCAGCTTAGCGGTGGTCGCCGCTGCTGGCTGGAGGGACTTAGACCAGTGCCGTGTGCACAGAAAGTCTCCGGGGGGCTGCAAAAAGCCCAAGGTAAGTTAAACTCATTTTTTATTTAGAATTAAAGAGTAACTCCAAAATCAAGTCTATATTTCCATATGTTAAACAACTAAAATGGATGCTAAACAGGCAATGCAAAAGTTCATAATTAATCTGACAATTTTTATTTTAGATGAATATCAATCCCCTTGTCCCAAAGCTCTTACTTGGTACATCAGCTGCAAAAGAGAAATTGCAGTGCATGCCTCCCCACAGGCTGAAGCCAATCCTGATGTCATTTCCTCCCTTACTCCTCTATGGCTTCCCCGGATACTTGAGGGCATCCAGTGGTAGTGCAGAGTTTAGATGGGAACCTCAGCGCCTAGAGCCATGAGTAGGTGAGTCTGTGTGCACTGCCTTTATTCCTCCCTGCTTCGCTCTGTAATGCTGCGGGGAGGAGGGGAAATGCCGAGGGGGATGTGGGGAAGGTGTATTAGATGTGCCAAGTGCTCTAATTTATATTAATTTCTATAGAACATGCTGCCCTCAAATCCAGTCTGGGGACCAAGTCCAGAGGGGATACTGCAGGGAGGACTGGGGATGCAGGGGTTTGCCATAGGGGAGTAAGGGAGGAAATTACATCAGGATTGGCTTCAGCCGGAGACACCCAAGATGTCCACTGCCAGGGAACAGAATTCTCCCAACTTATTATATAAAATTCACTGAAATCAAAATGGAGACAGTGCAATCTGACATCTGTTATGTAAGTAAAGCAGGTATTTATCTACTTACATATGTGTTTTTTTTCCTGGCATAGTTTGGCTATCAGCATGGCTGCTTAAATCCGACCCGGGAGACATCTGGATAGTTGCTATCCAGATATCTCCCAGGAAAGCTGTGCGGGGGGGTCAATCTTACCACAATGACGTCTTCTTCGGGTACATACGCGTCGCCTCCCACCATGCGTTCCAAGCACCGCATGCGCCGGTCACGTGACACAAACACTTCCTCCTTCAACCTGGAAGGAGGAAGTGTTTGTAGTCACGTGACCGGCGCATGCAGCGCTTGGAAGCATGGTGGGAGGCGACGCGTATGGACCCGAAGAAGACGTCATTGTGGTAAGATTGACCCCCCCCGCACAGCTTTCCTGGGAGATATCCGGATAGCAACTATCTAGATGTCTCCCGGGTCGGATTTGAGCAGCCCTAGCTATCAGTTCCTCTTTAAGTCTCCCTTTAAGGACTTCATTGTAAAGCATATCTGAAGTGACATGTATCATGGGCCCTGATTTACAAACCTACTACCAATGACAACAAAGTGCATTTTGCCTAATAAGTGCAACTTGTATTATCTAAGCAAAGCTTGCTCCACCTAGTTAACGCATGTCCTGGTAATTAGGCAACGCGTGCTGCGCTGTCATCAGTAGTAATGATAAAATTGCCATGCACAGCCTGGCCATGGAAATCTTACTGTCAGTTTGTGACTCCGGCCCTTGATGAGATAAATATAGGTACATGTAGTACTAGACCTACGAAAAAATTGTCTGAAGTCCTTGTCTGTTTTCCAGTACAGCAAATGTTAAGAAGCTTGGGTTTTCATCTATGCAAATTAGGTTGTAAAACAGCTTGTCAAATTTAGTTTATTCTTAAAGATAAAGCTATTAAAGTAAAAAATAAAAAATATAACAAATGTTTGATTTACTATTAATACTAAACATAAAATGAATTATCCCATAAGTTTTTTTGCACTCAAGGTTTGCTTTAACTCTTTCCAATCGTATATTGGACTGAGTCCGACATTGGCCTTTTCCAGCATAGGTCCAAATAGAAAAAAGTCTGCCACTGGAGGCAGTGTTGCCATATAAAATACATTACCGTAGCAACGATCACGCTGCTAGAGTACCACAAGTCGTGGTACTTGCTGGCAGAAGTAAAGGTAATATTCCCGTGCGCTGTATGTGCACGGCAATATTACCGCAGTTACGTGCATCAGGCCTCATGTCACATGTTACTTCAGGTAGGATTTAAGTAGTTGGTCAAATTTCATTTTAATCCATTCAAATCAGTCGATATCAACCGCTATTTATTTGTTGTGTTTTAAGTTAACTTTATGTAAATTTATGAAGCTTGAAAACTGACTAATCAAATGCATCTGTTATGGCATTTGATGATTCCATTTTAAGACTGCATACATTTTCATAAACATTTGCATCAGTTATTTGCCTCTCGTTGACCTTCCCCCATCCCCATCGATTCAGCTATGTTAAGTTTTTCAGTTACTATCGCCAACAATGATCATTGGCGATTGTTCTAGATGACAATTTTAGGATTAGTTACTGTACAGACACACTCCTCAGCTTTATGTAGAGAGGAGGGGTGACAACAAGCAGCTGACAAGCAAGCGGCACCTGCAGTGCAAAGAACAACACACAAACAACAGTTAAAGGAACTCTGTCGCGAAAATCTTAAAATGTAAAATATACGGTATGTAAACAGACAATTAAGAAGTATGTTTCTTCCAGAATAAAATGAGCTATAAATTACTTTTCTCCTATGTTGCTGTCACTTACAGTAGGTAGTAGAAATCTGACAGAAGCGACAGGTTTTGGACTAGCCCATCTCCTCATGGGGGGTTCACAGGGATTTCCTTATTTTCAAAAGGCACTTAGTGAATGGCAGTTGCTCTGTCCAACTGCCCAAAAAGTGTACGATGAGCAGGGAGGCTGGTCAGCATCTTTGTATAAATCTTTTTCAGTGAGTGTCTTTATAAAGAATAAAGGCCATGCTGAGAATCCTCTATGGAGAGATGGACTAGCCCAAAATCTGTCGGTAATGTCAGATTTCTACTACCTACTGTAATTGACAGCAACATAAGAGAGAAGTAATTTATGGCTCATTTTACTCAGGAAGAAACATACTTCTTATTTGTATGAGTTTTAAATTTTAAGATTTTCGCGACCATTCCTCTTTAAGGAACTGTTATGACAGACTGCTAAACAACGTCATGGCACAGCTATACTGACACTGGATTTTCACACAAGACTATCATGATAGCCATCTAGTGCAGTGGTGTAACTAAGGAGCTTGGGGCCCGGTTCGAGTTTTACATGGGGCCCCAAGCATGCTATTGATATGGAGCCCCAAAATCTACCATAGGCAGCTGCAGTGTTTAGAGAGGTGTATTTAGAGTAAGGTAACAATTTGTTGAAGATTACCACTATGCAGTGCACATGTAGAGATGTTCATTACCATTATAGCACCAATAAAAAGCTAATAAGCAAAATGAAGGAGTTAGTGGGCCCCTCTGGTCCAGGGCCCTGTTGCGATCGTAACCTCTGCAACCCCTATTACTACGCCACTGCTCTAGTGGTGGAAATCTAGGATGTCTATCTACTTGGCAGTGGCTGGATAGTGTAATGGTTAAGGGCTCTGCCTCTGACACAGGAGACCTGGGTTCAAATCTCGGCTCTGCCTGTTCAGTAAGCCAGCACCTATTCAGTAAGGAGTTTCTTGGGCAAGTCTCCTTAACACTGCTACTGCCTACTGAGTGCGCTCTAGTGGCTGCCTCGCAAGCGCTTTGAGTCCGACAGGAGAAAGGCGCTATACAAATACTGCCATTATTACTTCTATTCAGTTCCTCAGAATTGCCAGGAAGTGATCAGTGAGATTACAGCTTTACGCATTATTTCTTCTATTTTGTTAAAGAGAGAGAAGGCTCTGGGTCCTATAGAACCTTCCCTCTCCTCTCTCGGTGCCCTTGTTGTAGCGGCAGCTGCTTCGTTTGAATCCCCCACCGCAGGGGGATTTCAGAAGTCTTCGGGAGCCGAAAGCTCCTGTAGATAGTCGGCTCCATACTGCGCTAGCGCGAGTGCGTGAGAGAGTGCGTGCGCAGTATGGAGCAGCCCATCTTCGTGAGCGCTCAGACTCCCAAAGACTTCCAAAGCCTCCCTTCGGCAGTGGACACAGCAGTATTTGACCAAATTGGTTGAATACTGCTATGGGGGATCCTGCGCTGCAACAGGGACTGGGAGAGGAGCGGGAAGGCTCTATAGGACCCAGAGCCTTCCCTCTTCTTAGGTAAGTATCTGATTTTTTTTTTTAAACCGTCCTCATTGACTTTAATGTTTTTATTTTTGGAGCAGTCAGTCTGACTAACTGAACTAGCCAATATTAAAGCACAACTGTAATGCGAGGGATATGGAGGTTACCATACTTATTTCCTTTTAAACAATACCAGTTGCCTGGCAGCCCTGCTGATCTATTTGGCTGCAGTTTAGTCTGAATCACATGCCTGAAACAAGCATGCAGCTAATCTTGTCAGATCTGACAATAATGTCAGAAACACCTGATATGCTGCATGCTTGTTCAGGGTCTATGGCTAAATGTATTAGAGGCAGAGGCTCAGCAGGATAGCCAGATAACTGGTATTGTTTAAAAGGAAATAAATATGGCAGCCTCCATATCCCTCTCCTTACAGTTGTCCTTTAATGCATGTAGCCAATCTTGGAATAAGAGGAGTTAAACTGCTAAGAAAAATGATCTATTTCTCCAACATGACATCTCCAACAGAAGCGATCATGTAGGACAAACCAGGAAGTGGAAATGACACAATATGAGGTGGACAAAACCAAATAATGCATGATTAGGTGTGACTTTTTGTACCAGTTTTATCCTACACAGGAAATGGAAGCGACAGATAATTACTACATGATTTAGCCAATACAAAAAGTCATGAAGCAGAAAAGTCCTAAATCTTTTTAAAGGACCATGTTCACATACTGTTAGGTTATTGGGGACAAGACTGAAAGAAATTTTGTCCCGTTCTAATTAGTGCTCCCCAACATGCATTGCATCTCCACATATTGCTAATTCCCCACCCAAAAACCCAGTCATATCGCCACCAACTTGCTCCATATCCATAAATAATGCATCTCCAATGTGCTCACCTTTCCCCTCCAGTCACTTAAACAAACTGTTTGCTGGTGTCTGTACAGTTGTGGTGCAAGCAGAATGACAGATGTTCCACATGACAGGCAGTATCACACGCAGAACGCACAGCTGAGTAAAAGCCCACCTTCCAGTGGTGTTGCTAGGGCCTGGGGCATGTACCAAACAGCTTTGAGTAAAATTCTACTCATTTAACTCAGGTCTCAGGAGATTAAGTGTGTAAACGTTCAATGTATAATCTTCTTCAGACTACCATCTTCAAGAGTTGGGAAGAATATTTAACATCACAAGGTTACTCTTTAGTCTTCTGATTAGCAGTACTACTGGCCAAATGGAACAGGAATTGGAGGGTGACGTCACAGGTATTGCTTAAGCCTTTGCGTGATTTCAACATTTCTTTCCCTTTCAATCCGGAGCCAAAACTAACAGTAAGATAAAATGTCTCTTAATTGTACCCTTAGCAGTAGTACTGCATGTATTCTGGAATATTGTTGCCATTAGGATTGTCCAGAAACACTCACCTTTTCCAAATGAGTATTATCTGCACAGGGCAGGAGCTAGTATCATCCACAAGGCAACCTAGGCCGTTGCCTGGCCCTCAGTGGGTGTCAAGGGGCCCATCTGCCATCTTCCCTTTTTTCACCTCATATTACCAAAAGGACCATAAGTGGGAGCCACCGCTACTACCTTGCCTAGGACCCCATTACATCTTAATCTGTCTGTTACTTATTTTCAACACCTGTACATATCCATTGAAAAGCAGTTAACTAGGACACTACGCTCCTCTCCTTCCTGTTTCTGTATGAAACACTGTGGAATGGATGTATTTTCACACAAAAAAAATAGAAACAAAGTAGTCATGTTTACAATTAAACTCCCCCTGAACATGGGTGAAATCTGTTAAATAACGCCCATAGTGGGCTAGATTTCCTTCACAGAAGCCTTTACAGAAGTGGCCTGGCTCTGCTTGTACCCATCAGGGTCCCCCCTCCCCCTTCTCGGTTGCTCCCGTGCCCCACAGAAGTTCCTCCGTGCATTGCAAAGTTATTGTGAAGGGCACAGGTCCAAGTTACTAACTGCGCCTGCGCAATGAAAGAAAGCTCTTGTGAATGAGCGCTTGTGTAAATCGGAATTTGCCCCACGTAGTTCTGATTCACCCGCTGTTGCAAGAGGGAGCTTCCCAGATTTTCATATTCGACTGGAGGAATATGAAAATGAGCAGAGACTGGGAATGGAGGGGCCCAGGTGGCAATGAGCAGAGCCAGGCCACTTCTGCAATGGTAATCTTGCTCACCATGGGCTTTATTTAACGATTTGACTTGGTTCAGGGATACAATAAGGTCCATACACACCTGTAACTTAGATCAAAATTGTTTAGGACTCTTATCAAGTGTGTATCGGCACTCTTTGAATGCTCATACTGTAAGTGATCACACATGCTGAAAAACCAAGCCTGACATTCCTATACATCACCACAGGCACCATTGGCTCGGAGAGACCCAAACAGAGTTAATTTTATACAGCCATTATTGTAAATGTTTATGGGGGCCTTAGTTCATACTTACATAGAGCCAAACTAAAAGCATGCACTTTTTCTCAAAAAAGTAGAAATTCTAACACAATTGTCTCAACATTATCTCCGTCTGCTAGTCTCTCAGACTCATACATAAAGGATGAGTTAGACAGGTGACTACAGATGGAGTTTGGGGAATGATAAGGCCCAGCACATGCCTTCAAATACAACTAAGGTTGCCTATGATTGTTTTGGGTGACCAGTTCCCAAACAACAAGCTTCTGGGCTCTCTGCCAAGCTATCTGTCCTGTCCTATAGAGAGGGGAGGGGGGAGGACTGCAATGAGCAAGTTGCAATGGTAAATAACAATAGGAGTCAGACATGGTTTTTCAGCACTAACAACATCAGGAAACACCTGCACACACCCTGGCAGGTGCCTGAAATGAGCATGAGTCACTGCTGTAGGTGGAGTAAACTGAAGGGTTGTATAAACCCTGAAACTTGTCAAGATGGTAAATTTCGAATGACAAAAATGCAAATGCCATTCCTGTTTTTTTATTGCACTACACCAGTGGTCCCCAAACTTTTTTGCTCAAGGACAAGGTCAACATACTTCAGACTGCTGGGGGGCCGGAACATACATAAAATGATGTTGAAAAACATTACATTAAATCAAGGTACTGATTCCCCACCAATCATACCCAGATGAGAACTCCCAGCAGCAGCTATTCAGTCATGCAGCGCCCGGAGAACGTCTTTGGGCACCAGACAGTGAAGCATACTGTGGTGACAACCTGTCGTCCAAATGGACAGCAGTGTCACCTAATGCAGAATTGGCTTGGACGCCAGTGAATGACTGCTCGCTGGCTCCTAAAGTATGTGGATGGGTGGTGCCAGCACTGCTATTCTATATGCGGACCGCTGATATTTAATTGTGCAGTGGGCCGCAACTGTAAGTTATACATTATGTGTTTGGGGGCCAGTGAAAAAGCCTTGGAGGGCCTTAGTTTGAGGACCACTGCACTAAAGCGTCATGCAGGTTGACCTTAAGTACCCCTGAACTGAGAGGGATATGGAGGAGCCCATATTTATTACCTTTTAAAATGGAACTAAACTCAGAACTTCCTTTCTGCTCTAAAAGATTAGCCACAGGATGATAACCTTTATAGAAAAAAAAAATCTGTATTACAATGTATGGAAATGCTAAAAAAAACAAAAAACTTAAGTTTTACTTTGTTTCACTTTTGAAGGAAGCACTGAAAGGGTTAAGCCTCAGTGTTTACCGTATGGACAGCTGCCTAGCCAGAGCTCTCCAACAGTCTATTCACAGTTGCTGAAAAGACCTAAATGATCTGCCTAAACAAACACAGAGACGTGCTTTTATTTAGCAACTATATGTGGAATAAAAACTCTTCATTGTGTGCTGTGCAAGAGTTCGGGTCTGCTTTAAACAATAGTTGCCTGGCAGTCCCGTTGATCTCTCTGGCTGCAGTAGTGTCTGAATCAAACCTGAAACAACTATGCAGCTATTACAGTCAGACTCCAGTCAAACACCTGATCTCCATGCTTGTTCAGGGTCTATGATTATTACTAAGTATTGGAGGCAAAGGATAAGCAGGTCAGCCAGGCAATTTGCATTGTCCAAAAGGAAATTCTGTATTTTTTGGTCTATAAGACTCACTTTTTCTCCCCCAAAAGTGGGGGGAAAAAGTCACTGCGTCTTATAGTCCAAATACAGATTGTTCCTAACTTGTAAACGCAGCGGGATAAACGGAGGACACATGGGGACACAAAGGGGCATAGAGGAGGACAGAGGCAGAAACATGGGGGACACAGGAGGACACAAGGGGGACAGAGAGACACTGGGAGACACAAGAGGTACAAAGGGGGCATAATCCACAAGATGCCCCTTCACTATAGATGCACCAGGTTTAGTATATATATTTTTTCCCCTGGTTATTTTCCTTTAAACCTAGGTGAGTCTTATGGTCTGGGGCGTCTTATAGTCTGAAAAATACGGTAAGTATGGCAGCCTCCATACCCCTCTTAGTTAAAGGGAGCCCAAGGTGAGAGGGATATGGAGGCTGCCATATTTATTTCATTTTAAACCAACGCCAGTTGCCTGGCAGTCCTCCTTATCCTGTGTTTCTAATACTTTTAGCCATAGTCCCTGAACAAGCATGCAGCAGACCAGGTACTCTGACTCAGTTGGTTTTGCTGGAGTAGCCATATGCTTGTTCAAGGGTTTTGACTCAGACACTACTTATGCCAGAAGATCAACAGGGCTGCCAGGAAACTAGCATTGTTTACAAGAAAATAAATATGGCAGCCTCCATATCCCTCTCACTTCAGGTTCCCTTTGTGGTGAGCTTTAAATCTGCATGAAGCTACAATGGGGCAACTTCCAGGTCGGCAAGGTCTGTCACTACGTAGTCATGATGTCATGTGCAGAGCACTGGAGATGCGCGACCAAGGACCTCGCCTACCCGGAAGTAGCCCCAAGGTAGCTACATGGGGAACTGTTTGCCAGCCAACAGTTCGTGACTGGGTGGTTAACACTCTGGTTTTGCCACCACTAGAGACTCTGGCCTGAATCTCAGTCACATGGAGTTTGTATGTTCTCCCTGGATTTCCTCCAGGTTTATTACCCTCCTTTCACCAACCCAAGATCATACAGATAGGTTAATTCACTTCTCTTTCAAAAGCATACCTAGACTGCACTAGGGCAATATGCTGGATACACACGGTGCGTTCCCGCACTCGATGCACACGTTGATTCGCGTCAACTCGATTATTTCCGACATGTCCGATTCGCGTTTCGATGGATCGTTAGGTAGATTTGGCATACTTTACATGTAAATCGACTTAACAATTATCGAAATGTGCTCAGAAATGCTCGGAAATAATCGAGTCGACGCAAATCGACGGGCGCATCGAGTGCGGGAACGCACCGTGTGTATCCAGAATAAGAATGGGAGTGCCCTCTCCAATTTGTTCCAGCACTAGATTGGGAGACCTTCTGAGGAATGGTTAGTGGTAAGAATTGTCCACTGTGCTTGTGTAAAATGTGTCAGTGCTCTATAAATACATGACAATAATAATCTTGTACAAACATTCTACAAAGTCAACTTCTCTCACTGAAGCTATATTTTTCATAGGCCGGCAATGCATGAATTTGATAGATAACAGTGTTTCAAAAGGTACACTTATCTCCATTGGTTTACAAATGGCTATTAATCATATATAACTCCCAATAACATTTCCTATTTTCTGACAATATGCACATCTGAATGTAGACAATATAAATCATTAAACCTAAACAGCAGTATGAAATGTTTATGAGACCATAAAATATAGCTACGGCAAGGAACTGGAGACTGCACTGAAAGTAAGCACTTTTGGCTGCTCTTACCTGGCGATGGCCATCTCTTGTTTTTGTCTGGCAGTTGCTTCTGCTCTTCTTGCAAACTCTACTGCTCTCTCCACCTTCTCCCGCCCTTTACCCCTGCGTAGTGGGAACAGACTCTTCACTTTCCCACTGGCCAGCATATTCATCTTGTACTTGCCTTCTTCTCGAGAGCCATCAGGATAGGTTGTCCTACCATAACCATGCCGTCGGTTTCTCAGCCATTCTCCTTCATAGCTAAGCCCATTTGATCTACGGCTCACTCCGTGTCCACTGCGACGATCGCCCTTCCACTCACCAGCATAAGTCTCTGTTTCCCAAGCAGCAATTGGTAGCTCAGACTCAGTTTCTGCTACACTAGCACTCGATCCATCTTGACTGGCGCTAGATCCCAGAGAACCACCAGCCCCTCGATTTTCACTTCTCATAGAACTGCGTTGACTGTCCCTGCCACCAGTGGGTGATTTAGTATCTGATCCACGGTGTAGTCTAAAACCACTGAGTATAAGTGAACGTGGGAAGAAGAAACCTCGTTTTTTGGGCTTGCCACTACTGCCAGGTCCTGCGGGCTCTGAGCCAACTCCTCGGACTTTCAAGACAAAACCCCCTCGAGATCCAGAAGCAGGGCTTCCTGGGAGAAGAACGGGTGGTGTATCACTTTGCGGATCAGGAGACTGAGGCAAAGAACTGAGGGTTGGTGTTCGGGGTGAACGAAGGAGTGCAGCTTGGTGATATGGGACACTCTGACGTACCCCATATCCATGCCGTTTACCGGACTGCCACTGGCCTTGATATGTACCTGCAGAGATGGAATGGGATGAGGGCAGTGTGGATAAACATGGAGTGTACATATGAAGAAAAAGATAAGGAGGACTGTCACTACACTGATGCACTATACAAACTGAAATAACAATAAAAAACCTGTTATATTTTTCACTAAACGTCTCATTTCATTGTATAAACCATCCTACAAGGTATAAAATCATTATTATTATTATAACTATTTTATAATGTGGCATCTCACCTCCATCTGAATATGTCTCCATACCATAACCATCCTGTTGTCCATCTGTCCAGAGGCCCTCATAACGTGCTCCAGAGAGACTCTCCCTCACACCAAGCCTTCCCTTTAAGCCATGTGTCCACTCGCCCCGGTACAGCCAACGTCCTTTGTGTTCCTCTCCCAGGCCATTCTTCTTGCCTTGATCCCAGTACCCACGATAAGTGTTTCCACTGGGCCAGGTGTAAACTCCCAGAGACTCAAACCCATGGCTCCAAAGTCCACTATATTCACCTTGCCTGGTTGGGCCTTTGCATACACCATATCCATGTGCTCGGCCGTCCTGCCAGTCTCCCATATAACACCCGCCATCTGAAAATCCAAATGTCCCTCCGCTGAACATGCAAGAGCCGGTCTCACATCGATTTTTTCCAAGCCCCAGTTTGCCTCCTTGATTACCTGCTCCACATACAAAACATTTTGTGCAGTCCACTAGAATACTCAGCTTTAAGACACAGCAAGTGCAATAAAAAAAAATTCAGGAAACCAAAAACATTATAGTCTTCAGTTAATATTTTGCTTTGCTAAAGAGGATCGATGGCCTGACACTTTCCCGTGTCAGACTGAAGCCTTCACAGCAGTTCTTGCAAGTATTTTTATAAAACTTTGTTATTTCATGCAATGTGTCCTTATAAATGTCAACATGTGACTCAGACTGAAGATCTATAATGCAACTAGACTTCAAGTCTGTCAGTTTGTACACGGCTTGCCAGATTCACCTGGGAAGAGAAAACATGACAGTTACAACAAATACAATGTGCAGTTCAGTGACTTTACACAAGCCGTCCCCAATGTAGTTAACAGATTTAGTCACTGAAGGGAGCCATTCGGTCCAGCCACTTATTTCCATTATGTTACAACCATTTGTGCTGTGCTTGCACATTTATATATGCCACATAAATGGCACAAAAATGAATACGGTATTTACAGGTTGAGATGCTTGCCAGAGCCCTCAGCCTATAGATTTGTAACAACACACACATTGCAAAAAAACAGCTTATGGCGCATATAGTAAAAATGATAGAGTGGAGAAAAATTTAAATTACAATCAACACCTGCAAATGAACATAGCAACATCAATAAACACCTCGGGAGAAATAATAAAAACAAAACAAAACAAGAAAAGCCCTGTACTTACATAAATCACAATGCAAAGACATAATTTTAGCTTTGTGGGGTTGTATATATCCAAAACATGTCATATAATAACTATACATCTTGCCATAAATATATGTAGGCCAACCACATGCACAGAATACAGCATCTGTTTTTGGATGAACATGTACTAAACCATACAGGAAAGGGAATGCATGTTTCTGTACCCGGCCATTGATATATCCCTCATCCCTGTACACACTGAAGCTGACGTACAACTGTACAAACGCACAGGGGGCTCAGTGGTCGGCATGAGACCCGGGGTCTATGTTCACCCCGCTATAGACAGCTAAAAGCCCACTGTAGAAGAGGTAAACAAAACCCTCAAATGCATATGCTGTGTAATGATATCTATAGACAAGAATATCTCTTTACTCACCTCGCAGTGCCACAGATGCAGGTTTGAGACGGCTGCTGGGGGTGGAGGATAGAAAGAGGAGGAGGAGGAGGAGTGTTAGAAGTGGAGAGGCTTCTACCAGGCTGGAGATGTGTATGGAGAGGGCGGTGGGGTGGAAGGTCTGAGTGCTGATGCCAGGCTTCTGAACACGGAGGCTTTTTGGGTGGAGGTGCCAGCGCAGGGCTTACAGAGCCAATCAGGGGTCTGACGGATGAGCATTCTGATTATTATGAGGGTGCCCATGAGGGAGGGACTGAGGTGCTATGGGTTGGCGAGGAAGACTGCTGTGGGTGGAGGACGGATGAATGCTTCGGGGGTCTGTAGAGAATCAGCGGGGGCGCCATGCTTGGTAAACGGGCACTATTCAGGGATTCACGGAGCTGCAGCTTGTGTCTTGTATAAACGCTGAACTAGACAGATGGATATCACAGGGGGGAGGGAGTGGGCAGGGAGAAGACAGCCAACTTTACAATCATGCTTGATGTTTGCACTTGGTGATACAAATAATAGTATTTATAATGTATAATCTACAACAATGGTAAATTCATATATGTGTGACTATCATGGTAAATTCATGTATTTGATGTTACAAAGATAGATTCAGGTTTTTTTTTTTTATTGGAAATGTATTATCTGCGTAGTTACACAGCTACAGTGTGTACATCCAGGCACTGTGCTGTATACAGATCTGCTCATTAGCACACAGTCTTCCTTATTCTCCCTAGCAACATGCTGCAGCTGGGCCATGACTACCGTGGCCATGGCAGCAGAAGGAAGGGAGAGAGCGAGCGAGAGGGAGGGGGCTCCATGGAAACAGTTGCCTTGGTGAAGAGGGTTGCAGCATCCTCGGCTATCCTGTTACACGCACTCTGGCAGGCATAAGCACGAAGAGAGCGACACAGTCTCTAAAATTATCAGCCAAGCCATGTAGAGATCACACCTTATTTTAAATTATTTTTCTTAAAGGTGCTTGACATGTCACATAAATTGTAACATTTTTTTTTTGTTATACTTTCTTGCAAGAACTACCGGTAAGTGATGTTCGTAGTCATGGATCAACACGATGGTATGAAATAAAATAGCTGGTGTGGATAAAAAAAAAAAAGTTTCAGTCTGCTTACTCAGAACCCTCCCATGTGCTGTTAGCACAGTCAGCTTTTTTCACATCCAAGTGAAGTGAGAGGATAATATCTACATATGTGGTTGATTTATTACAGTATAAAGATTACAAGCAATGCAACAAACATGCTAGATTTTGTTCAATTGTCTATTAGGTAAAAAAGGGTTGCAACCATCACCTAAAGGCACCCATTAACTGTGCGTTTATTAGCAATGTTCATATTTTCAATAAGATCATTCAGATTAAAAGAAAAAATGTTATTCAAGCCATCCACAGCACTAAAAGAATCTTTAGGGCTCATTTCCACTAGCGATAGAATGCACACATATTGGGTTTGCTGAAATGTTTGAAAAATAGCATATAGTTACATAGTTATTTTGGTTGGAAAAAGAGTTCAACTAGTATAAGGTACAACACCAGCACGTCCCCCACATACCCCTGTTGTGCAGCTGCAGTGAACCATCCTTGATTTATTACAGATATATTCTTCCTGAGGGTGCATGTGACAGCAACAGCAAAAACTCTGGTTCACTAACTTTTCACTGATCCTCACTACATTCTGATATTACCCAGGTAAGGGTCACCAATCAACTACTATAGTCCTTTTTCCCAACAGTCCCACTGGTTTTCAGGAGCAACACCACTTATATAAAAACATTACTGAAACAAGAACAGTAGTTATCATAATGAATAAAATTGCTTTTTTTAATTTTTTTTTTACAATATTCATTTGTAAATTAGCCAGTGTTTTGATCAGTAAAATCTTTCCCCACCCCGATTTACTTTCTTAAATGTATCACAGGTGGCAACATCTGTAGCACTGGCAGGTGATCTTTGTAAGATGTTCATTTCCTGATAGTTCTAAAGCCAGTATAAATGATCTCTGGTTTCCCAGAATGCTCTGGGGAGAATTCCACATAATAAACCGCCTTAATATTAGTATGTATGCATTCCCACTAAGGCCTCAGTGGGAAGGCAGGCAGGCGCGTCATGCGGGCGCTCACACGGTTTTTAAACGGGCTTAGGTCCACTAGTTCTTAATAATTCATGGCATTCTACAATATGTTGTTACGCTTGTTCTTTAACCTAAAAGTGGGTATCCTGAATAATTTACTGCATTCTACTATAAGTCGTTACAGTTCCTCTTAACGGTACAATTTTTCCTTCAGATTCGACCTTTCAAAGCAAATAGAACGATCAAACTAAACGGAAGGCAATTATCGATTGTACTTATTAACAGAACGGTTTTACATTCTGATTTGATCATAAAATTCAACTTTTGGATCTATTTTTTTTCTTTTTCCAATCAACCATAGAATCGTTTCACATAACTTATAACCTAGCCCACAAACGGTGCCGTTTTCTATACAATTCGGTCGTAAAAAGTTCGTCAGAAGATTTAATCTGAAGTAAAAATTGTACCGTTAATAGGCACCTTTACATAAATCACTGCTACACAATCCAACGTGTCCAGCAACGTCCCCTTGACGACGAGTGTGTGGCGATTCCTCTTCCTGCTTGTGACGTCACGTGACGTTACACAAGTGCGTGATCACTGTACTTGCAGTAGTGCAGAGAGGGATTTTAAAAATCTACCGTGATGGTCATTATCAGCGTGCGTTGCTAAACAATGCTCTGTACCCACGTCACAAGATCGCGGAAATGACCACTCCTCGCTCAAAAAATTGCCGGTCAGAAAAATCACGTGGTGAGTACGGGTCTTTACAGTAGTCTGTAACTGCTAAAACTTTCTGTAAACTTTTGGAAACAAAACAGTATGAGATTTGGTGTAAGGGCCTGTTTCCACTACACGCAGATTGGATGCAGAAAAACTGACTCCAATGAATGCCTATGGGCCTGTTTCCACTAAATGCGATTTTTCTAATTTAGATTTCCCCATAGGCATTCATTGGAGTCAGTTTTTCTGCATCCAATCTGCGTGTAGTGGAAACAGGCCCTAAGGCATTCATTGGAGTCAGTTTTTCTGCATCCAATCTTCAACACAGTCTTCTTGTTGATGTGTTTTATTGATGAGAACTACCCAAGTGGATACCCTGATAGAATAGTATGGGCAGATAGAAAACGCCAGAGTGTGGAATCATAGAGGAGAGTGTAGTGGTGGGAATGTGGTTATGATATTATTCAACATAAAGGTGTCATTCTTCCTCTAATATCTATCGGGCGGAGGTTGCTACAATTGATTTTAATCTATTGGTTCTTAAATAAAGAAGTATGGTATTTTACTGTATTTGGCGCAGATATGATTGTCTTTTATAATTTTAAATGTAGGGGTGGAGAGCTTAACCCCTTTTATATCTTGCAGCCTGACTAGAAAACTTAACCTGAAGCGCTACAACTACAAACTTGTTTTATTTACACATAAATCTGCATTTCCAGTGCAGTCGAGAACTGGCCTGTCCTGTCAGTTATGGATCAGATTTGCATCCGTTTTATATCAGTTTTACCTGACTGGATCGGAAATGTACACCTTTCATTTTTTTCATCTGTCAGTTTATGCCACTGGTTCAAATGTCCTCACAAAGTTGGAAGTAAAATTTCACAGTACACAGGAATAAAGTGTGGGGACATCTTGTGGCCAAAAAGTAAAAATACATAAAAAAATAAATAATCCCCCATAATTTATTAACCCATTATCCCCCCCATCCCCTATTGTTACCACCATAAAACGTTTAAAAAAACAAACAAAAAAAAAACTAAAAAAAAGAGTGACAGCATTTAAAAAAAATGCTCACTCCAATCTGCTGAGTTACAGTCTATATGGGTTTGTGTGTGGGTGGGCTCGCTTGGCAGCCTCTCTCTTCTTCATTGGCTGGAGAGAGGTGCCTGAGCGGAGAAGAGACATACTGATTGGAGGGAGCACAGGACAAAGGAGGAAGAGGAAACCTGATTATTTTACTGGCTCAGCTGCCCGGGGACAAACCTGGCAGTACTGCGGTGTGCACATGCGCATTACGAATTGGACGGACGCCTGTCCCAAAAAAGACTTTGGACATGCCTGCTGCAGAGGCTTCCCATGCCATCCTCTGGTCCACCGGTGCCAAGCTCTTGCCGGATTCCAAGCTCCTGACTGTGCTCTTCTACAAGGACGAGTGTGGCTATACTGCGAGGGTACTTATAAAAAGGACATTGATTTTTTGGGAGGTAGGTATTTACTCAGAGAAGTGGAAGACACTTCTTCCTGTTATATTAACACATATAGCCTCAAACCCGTGGATAAATTTCAAAACATTTTTTGGAAGATTGATTTTTCCAAAATTGTTGTATTTGCCCAGCTAGAGACTTGTTACGTAGCACAAAAAATACAGCCAGCCTTCTGATTCTTTCTACAATCACGACTAAGTGAAATCTTCCATCACTTCTGATCATTTATTTTATTTTAATCAGAACTCATGTCAACAACAATTGGATCACACAGAGATATATTTCCCCATCCGTTATTTCACAGCTCTGATAGGATCTAAAACTGATGTATTAAAAGTTTATCTGTGTGAGGCCAAGTTTAGAGCTTTACAGTGCAATTCACAATAATGAAAGGCAGTGAAATACGGAGGAAAGGGCACAGGGGCGTAACAATAGACCCTGCAAGGGATGCAGATGCAGGAGGGCCCAGAAGCCGCAGGGGGCCCCGTGAGGGAGAAGTTTCTTTTACCCATCATGAGATACTGATAACTAAGGGCACAGAGAAAAAAAAATTCTGCTCTCTGCACAATTCTAATGACTGCATCTGCTAAACCACTGATAAGGAAACATACAAAGTATGACTGGGGAGGGGGCCCTATTCAAAGTTGCACAGGGGGGCCCAGTGATTTTTAGTTACGCCCCTGAAAGGGCATTTTTTTAAAGAAAGGTAAAATTGAGGGAAAAGAAGGAAAACAGACACAATCCCCAGGTTATCACCTTTTAAAATCCAAATCCAATAAAAGTTTTTTTAGCTTTGAATAATATGGATAATGTGGAAAATGATTACATACCTTTGGTTATTATTATTATTTTGCTTTATTTCTCTCTGTGTCCACAGTGGAAAGATTTCCTGAAACTTAAAGAGAAACTCAGACCAAGAATTGAACTTTATCCCAATCAGTAGCGGATACCCCCTTTTACATGAGAAATCTATTCCTTTTCACAAACAAACCATCAGGGGGTGCTGTATGACTGATATTGTGGTGAAACCCCTCCCACAAGAAACTCTGAGGACCGTGGTACTCCTGGCAGTTTCCTGTCTGTGAACCTTGTTGCATTGTGGGAAATAGCTGTTTACAGCTGTTTCCAACTGTCAAAAAAGCATGCAGCAGCTACATCACCTGCCAACAGTAAAAATGTCACCATGTAATAAATGTCAGAATGTAAATGAGGGATTTAAAAGGTTTTACAATACATACATCTAGCGAAGATGGGCAGATTCGACCATGAGACAAATCTCTCTCTGATCGGAGAGAGATCTGTCAGCTGCCCATACACCGCAGGACGACTCCAGATCGATTTCAGCATGAAATCTCTTGAGATTTGGCTGAGCCCACCACACCCTCCGCATTGCCACTGTATGTGTGTGTAATGAGTAAATGTGCTGTAATGTGAATGTATACATTACCTATCCTGTGTCCCAGTGGCCTTCCGTCTTCTGCCACTCTTCAATTATTTGCATACACGCTCCTGGCGTCAGCATGTATGCGGCTGATTGAAGAGAGGCGGAAGACAGACGGCCACCGGGACACAGGACATGTCATGTATAAATGCACATTACAGCACATATACACATTACACACACTCGTACACATTGCGGGAACAGCGTCTGGGGTTTCATCACTCGTCCCGATATCGCTCGCTGTTACCGCCGCGCATTCGATCAAGTAAGTCGGCTTACTTGATCTGGGCCTCAGCTCACGCAAGATGGATTCAGGTGAAAACGGTGTAGAAAATCTTTAAAATGTAAAATAGATGCAGCATCTTTTGGTTTAAAGAGAAGGTCCACACTTGCTTGTCATCGAGCCAGCATCCATAAGAGTATAGTATAGGTGTGCATTAGTACACATTGCATAGGTGACCTGCACATCTGGAATCATTAATGCTGAACAATATTGAGAGAACATTTCACCTTTAAAGCACTCCTGAACCAAGACAAAAACAAGTTGATATGTACTTATCTGTGGTTTCTACCAGCCCACCGTAGCCTTTCAAGCCCGCCAATGTGCACATGCTCGGTTACAAGTCTTTACAAACCACGCATGTGCTGAACACTCCCGGCCACAGGAGCGCAATTGAGGAGGTGTGCAGCTGGGACAACACAGGCGGCATAGCTGCAACCCAACCCAGTCAAGGCTTTTGTTTAGGGGTGACAGCGGCACAACGGAGGGGACCTGGAGGACACTGAGGGACCTAAAAGACTACGGGGGTTTGGCAGAAGCACCAGGTAAATAAAAATCACCGTTTTTATCCTGGTTCATACCGGTATCTACGGCTGTTGTTCTCCTTATTCCCTGGACATTGCAACGTCCATGAAAGAAGAGGTAATGCAACACAGAAATATACATGCTCCTGTTTGCAATGCCGCCCTATCTCTGCTGGGTAAAACCTGGAAAAATCCCCCTTCCCCTAGATCAACCTTAATATTGAAAATAAAGGAAATTTACTCTTTGGAGTACATCACGTCCTCTATAACCAACAAGCCTGATCATTTCCTTGGGGTGTGGGACTCGTGGTCGTCCTGGAATTCATCCCTTTCATATTCCCACTAAGTATCGCGTTAGATGGGGACACTCCCTGTCACCATGACCTTCCAGCTGTAATCACCCTGACTAATTTCTATGGATCTACACTGTCAATGAATATAAATATGAATGCTGTTTGACATATTTGGATGGATATACTCCTGTTTGTTCCTTGTTAAAGTTTAATTTGTTTCTTATACCTATTTATCTTTATTTTAGCCACTAGTCCTGACAGGACATTGGACTTTTATGTTTATATTTGACACTATGTATATGGCCACATGATTTTGTACTATTAATGTTTTAAAAATAAGAAACAACAAAAATTAAAGTTTAACTACTTAAAGTGGATCCGAGATGAACTTTTACTCATTGCATACTTGTGTTCCTTTCCTATAGGGCATTCCTCAAGCCAAATACTTTTTTTTTGTTTTAATACTCTAATTCCCTATAGACTACACAAGCCCCGCCCACAGTTTTTCAGAGAGCCTTGGCCGTAGCAAGGGCTCATGGGAGCTCAGTCTGGGCAGGAGGAGGGGGAGGTATTACTAGCCAGTGATTTCAGAGGCAGAGAGGAGGAGGGGGGATTAGGTTTTTTCACAGAAGATGCAGATAAGCTTGCCTGTATGTAATGTTTACAAACAACATGGCTGCTGTCATTGTATCGCAGGAAGAAAATAATCATATTCTATTGAAGCTGTTTGCAGCTAGATTTGCTGTGTAAACTATCTAAACTTTAGATAAGATATATAGACAAGTTACTTGTTATAGTTAGTTTTTCATCTCGATCCGCTTTAAGGACCAAGGTGATTGAAATCTATGCCCTGTTTTGGTGGTTACCTGGCTAGCAGGGCGTAGATTTCAGTCACGGCCGCAGTGCGCATCCGCCGGTTTCGTCGCTCGCGCCTATCTTGACACTGAATCCTCGCCGTGTCCCATCGCAGCTCACTTGCTCTGCCTGTCTCTATGACGGCAGAGCCCTGTGAGTGGGTCAGGAGCCGATTTCAATCAATGTAAGCAACTCCCATAGGCTTACATTGATAGACACGGTCAGGAGCCAATGAAAGAGGCTCCTGACCGGCTCACATGCCTCTGCCGTCATAGATATGGCAGAGTGGATGTCCTGAGGATCCTGGCGAGCGGCGGTGACGGCGGTTGTGGCGATTCGTCAGTATTCTATCGTTCTTGGACCAGCGGACTCTGGTCCTTAAAGAAAACCCGAGGTGGGTTCTAAGAATCCTATTAGAACACAGAGGCTGGGTCTGCATATAATGCCCAGCCTCTGTTGCTATACTGTCTCCCCCCAGACCCCCCTGCGCTCTGCTGTCCCCCATAAATCACACAGCCGTGCTAGCGACGCGCAGCGTGTCGATAGCCGGCTGTTTTCATCTACACTGTCACTCTCGCAGCTTCCCCCGCCTCCTCTATGTCACCGCTCCCCGCCTGCGTCCCTTCCCTCCCCGCTGATTGGAGGGAAGTGACGCAGGTGGGGAGCGGAGAAAAAGAGGAGGCGGGGGAGCGGTGAGAGTGACAGTGTAGATGAAAACAGCCGGCTATCGTCACGCTGCGCGTCGCTAGCACGGCTGTGTGATTTATGGGGGACAGCAGAGCGCAGGGGGGGGGGGGGGCCTGGGGGGAGACAGTATAGCAACAGAGGCTGGGCATTATATGCAGACCCAGCCTCTGTGTGCTAATAGGATTCTTAGAACCCACCTGGGGTTCTCTTTAAGGGGGCAGAGACCGCTGGTACGTGTTTGAAAAAGAAATATACATGCTCCTGACCCAGCATTTAAAGTGAATGGGAACCAGTTTTTAAATAGAAAAATAAGATACTCACCTAAGGAGAGGGAGGCGCTGGGTCCCATAGAGCATTCCATCTCCTCTCCCGGTCCCCACTGTTGTCCTGGCTCCCCCGTAGCGGTATTCGACCGTTTCGATCAAATACAGCTGTTTCCTGGCCGAAGGGAGGCTTCGGAAGTGCTTCGGGAGCCTGAGTGCTCCCGAAGACGGGCCGCTCTACACTGCGCACGCGCGAGCGCCCTCTATGACGCACTCGCGCATACGCAGTGTGGAGCCGCCTGTCTTCGGGAGGACTCTGCTCCCGAAGACTTCCGAAGTCCCCTCGGCGGGAGATGTGAACGGGGAAGCCAGCGCAGCACCGGGGCACTGGGAGAGGAGAGGGAAGGCTCATTAGGACCGAGCCTTCCCTCTCCTTAGGTGAGTATCTGATTTTTTTTATTTACACATGGGTTCCCATTAGCTTTAACAACAATTACTGGCATTAAATTCAAACTAAGCATTTATTTTTCAAAAGACTATATTATATATACACAATAATATTTTGCTATTTTAACATTTGCTATTTTATAGTTGGACTACTGCTGTTAACTAAAGGATGCAAGTCATCACATTCTGTTTTTATTTAGATTTTTACACAAAAATCACAATTTTTGGGGAAAACGGTGTAGTACAACATTTTTTTCTGCAATCAAACTTGAACTTCGATACAGACAAAACAAGTCCTGCATGTACAATAGTAATAAAATGGTTTATTGACAATAGCAAAATAGAATTCATACACTAGTGCTCGCTCCATAAATGTATACAAGCCAACAAAAGGGCGCTTTAGTAGGCAGTGGGAGTGGCAGCAGCATTCATTTATCAAATCTAATTGGCTTTCCCTGAGTAAACAGTAGTGACATTAATCAGCTTGTCAATTAATCACATGGAGGCTGGACAAATCTATTGATGTGTTTCTCAGATCCTGAATCTCATCAGTTCTATAGGTGCTGCTGCATGACACCTTATTTACAGCGAATTACTGTCCGCACTGCAGTCATTAGGTGTTCCATTTCAGCTGCATGAAAAGCATCATCATTTAGCACCTCATAACGTTTATTGGCAGGAAATGACACAGAGAATAGTATAGCGCTAAGAGGCTGCAGATAGATGTTTAGAGACGAGATTGGGCTCCTCCAGCCACCACCACCGTTTCTCCAGTCATATAGGAAGCTTCGGAAGAGCAGAGGAAGGACACTATTCCAGCACACTCTTCTGGCTCCCCGATCCTGAATTCAAACACACAATTATTTTCTTATTTGAAATTTTGTTTAAACAAGAACACCACAAGAACAAATTAGTTGAATGTATGGTCCAAAGCACATCAATAATTCTTCATAACTGAATAAAAGAACCTGTGCTTACTTCAGTATTGAAAAATATAATTACAGGCATAAACAAGGAAAAACACTATTGAAGTTGTGTAATGCTGCCAGAGATAATGAAAGGTGCCACTGCTGACCTGGTCCGAAAAATAAAATAAAAAATCCTACTTCACAGCAGGCCGAGGAGAGAGGGAATATGAAGGCTGAAAAGTTTGTTTCCTTTTAAATAATGTGCATTGCCTGGCTGTCCTGCTGATCCTCTGCCTCTAATACTTGAAGCCATAGACCCTGAACAAGCATGCAGATCAGATGTCTATGACATATCTGACAAGACCTCCCTAGCGTTCTGGACGAGCTGAGCTCGTCCAGAGACGCTAGAGGGCACCGCTCAGGCCCCGCTGTGCCGATTTGAATATTTTTTTATTTAACCCTCCTGGCGGTTTGCAAAAAAAAATCGCCAGGGGGCAGCAAATCTTTTTTTTTTAATTTTTTTTTTTTTTTCATGTAGCGAGACAAAGTCTCGCTACATGATAGCCGCTGCTCAGCGGCATCCCCCCAGCCCCTCCGATCGCCACCGGCGATCGGAGATCCGGAGATCCCGTTCAAAGAACGGGATCTCCCGGAGGGCTTCCCCCGTCGCCATGGCGACGGGGCGGGTCATCGACGTCGTGACGTCAAAGGGGATTCCGATCCACCCCATAGAGCTGCCTGGCACTGATTGGCCAGGCAGCGCACGGGGTCTGGGGGGGGGGGGGGGGCGGCTGCGGCGCGACGGATAGCGGCGGATCGGCGGCGATCAGGCACTGCACGCAGCTAGCAAAGTGCTAGCTGCGTGCAGCAAAAAAAAAAAAAAAAAAATTATGCAAATCGGCCCAGCGGGGCCTGAGCGGTGCCTTCCGGCGGCTTACCCCGAGCTCAGCTCGGGCTTACCGCCAGGAAGGTTAAATCGCCGCCGCTCGCCGCCGATCCGCCACTACCCGACGCGAAAGAGGCCCCCCCCCCCCCCCCCGCAGACCCCGTGCGCACCCTGGCCAATCGCTGCCAGGCTGTGCTTTGGGGTGAATCGGGAGTCCCTGTGACGTCACGATGTCGATGACGTCACTCCGTTCGTCGCCATGGCGACGGGGGAAGCCCTAAAGGAAATCACGTTCAGAACGGGATTTCCTTATGGGCATGATCGCCGGCGGCGATCGGAAGGGTGGGAGGGAAAGAGCTGCAAGGGGAGAACCATGTAGCTAGCACTAGGCTAGCTAAATGATATAAAACAAAAATCGGGCGAAAAAAATGCTCAGAACGCCCAGCAGGTTAGCTGCATACTTGATTCAAGTGTGTGATTTAGACCCTACCGACCAGAACGATCTGCAGCACTGCCAGGCAACTGGTATTGTTTAAAAGGAAATACATATGGCAGCTTTCATAGGTCTCACACCTCTGGTTCCTTCCCAAAAAGCGGTATTAAACTCTGAAATGTAATGTGTTTTCCTACTTTATTACCAATACAGTGATCATATTTGCTTTTGTCCACAACTATTATTGTCTGTTTACAAATTACAAGGTCCCAAAATGCAGTTTATCTACTCTTAAAGCTGCCATTGTAATTCATTGCGTAAGTGCTGTGTTTATATATTAGAATGGATCTACTGAGAATTTGTCTTCCGTTGTACTTTCTGCTTGTGTTCAGCTGAAACACTGCCAGGAATGTTTACCAATAGTGACTGATAAGGAAATATAAGATAATGTAATCACTTCCTCAACTTGGGATTGGTTTTAAGCTTTCCACGGAAAAAGAATGTGCTGTGTTTAACTGTTTGAATGCTGACCTGCTACCAATTTTTTTTTGTTAGTAGGTTTTATGATGTGAAGAATCTTTTAGAGCAAAGAAGAAATGCTTATACTACTTTAAAAATAACCTCACATTCATTCCACCTTGCCAGAGTCACTGATAAACTCACTCTGCTCCCCTGCTCAGTCAGCCCGCTGCCCCCACTGCATTGCAACAGAACAGTCTGTAGTTTTAGCACTGTAATATCACCCAAGGAATCAGGTCCTGATCCCTGCAGGGTGACATTAATCAAGTGTGTACAGGCCTCAACAGATGACCACTCATAGTGGTTAGATTCTACCTACCCCCTACTGTATATAGCTCTGCCTAGTCCAGTTGCTACTGGATATAAATAATTGTGTCTATGTTCTTTCTACACTTATCACTGGTGACAGGATGTTCATTTGTCTCCAAGATGTTGCTTACCACAATCAGCTAATCACATTCTCTTTCCTCATGAATAGTTTACACTAACTCATCCTCACCAAGGAGCCGATTCCAGAGATTCATTGAGCTCATTTCTCTTCACATTATACAGAGCAGAGCATAGTGCACATAGGAAAGACTGGTAAGGGACATGCAATAGGGAAAGGGACATTAGCAATGAATGTATCTGATCCCATGATGTTGTGATAGTAGCGTCTATGGTGAATGCAGGTGTCACCAGTCACTGGCCAGATAATCACACTACTGACCACTACTGTGGCCACAAAATTACATACTGTAAAGGGGCCCATACACTCAGCCGATTTTCTGGCCGACCGATCGATCCCGATCGATCGATCGATTGCAAATCGGTTGGCCAATCGACCGATCGATGGCCGATTTCGATCGATTTCGATGGATTTCCATCGAACTGGCAGGGTGGAAAATTTAGGTCGATCTGATGAGATTGCTTATCAGTTTGCATTGGCCTTAATGGAAATCTGATGGTAAAAAAAATACCATCAGATCGAATTTCAATAGATTTCAAACTGAAATCTATTGGAATTCTATCCTGGTAAAAAATGTTCTAAAAACGCATCAGATAGATCATCAGATGCATTTCTTATCTATCTGCTGCCAATCTGACGAGTGTATGGGCACCTTAATACATATAAACTTATAGATTACCCAGCAAGCTCATGGTGAACCGAACTCACATATATGTAACTTGCCTTAAAATGTTCTGTCTTATTATTCCTGAAAACATACTGAATAACATGAAGCAGACACAAGGGCTAGTGTTGCCACTGTTAAAAAATGGTAATTTTTAATGACGGTAAGAGAATTAAAGAAGAACTCCAGTGAAAATAATGTAATAAAAAAGTAATAAAAAAGTGCTTCATTTTTACAATAATGATGTATATTTAGTCAGTGTTTGCTCATTGTAAAATCTTTCCTCTCCCTGATTTACATTCTGACATTTATCACATGGTGACATTTTTACTGCTGGCAGGTGATGTCAGTGAAACAAGGCTCCCACAGTGTGATGTCAGTACCTCAGTGCTGTGAGGCGCTGACGTCACACTGTGGGAGGGGCTTCACCACAACATCAGCCATACAGAGTCCCCTAATGATCTGTTTGTGAAAAGGAAAACATTTCTCATGGGAAAGGAGGTACTAGCTACTGATTGGGATGAAGTTCAATTCTTTTTTACGGTTTCTCTTTAAAGTATGCTTGATGAGACAACAAACTTTATTTTAAAGATGCTGATAAATAAAGCTTCATGGGAGATATGAAATAAAATAAACCTGCAAAAGGTCACTATAGGCTAGCAATTGACCAGCATTTTCTGGCATCAGCGATAGAATCACTGATGTTTTTAAAGCACTAGAAAGGGTATATATAGGGTTTTGGACCGCTGTGTGAAAGGCAGGAGAGGAGGTATTCTGTAAAAGTGTATAAAAGTGTATACAATCATACCATTGTATAAGCAAAGCTTCTGGTCCTTGGTACCTGCTTGTTAAACACAAGTAAGTAAGGTAGAGTGGTATTGACAGGAAAAATCCCAAAGCACTCAAATTTTGCGTTGGATACTTTCATGGGGCAGTCAGAACAATGGAAAATGATGGTTATTGTTGGTAGTTATTTGTTGTGCTTTCTACTTTATCTGATTTCAGAAGTTTTTTACATCTCAACCATGGAAGGTAAAGCCCATATATACACATTATATACAAATACCCTGGAAGTTATATAACATACAGAACACCCATTCAAGTTTACCAATGTCATGGGTTGCAAATTAGACTTGAAGCTAGTGCTATAGTGCTTACCTCCTAATTCCCATAGAGGCTGTTACAGTATCCAGTGAAGACTGGTTCTCCCATAGCTATGAAGATAAAGAAAATTACTAATCGCCCAATGCATTAAATATATATTTGCATTTGCATCTGTGCTCAAGCCATTTACTGCAACACTGCATAACCTCATATTCATAACACGGATGGAGAATGCAACAGAAGCCAACAATTCACTACTTACAACCTTTGCTACCTTTTTATGAAGTGCAGATTACTCATTACTTGACCACACTCTGATATAACAATAATAATCAACAGTCACTTGGCGTGTATATGTCTCTTCTGCAGATTACTAGAAATTACAGCTACAGGACTACATCCTACTACCTTTGGTATAACAAGAGATTGTATTGAAACCTGATAAACAATAGGGTTGGTCAATCAGATGCAAATAATTCCAAGTTGATACAGGATTAAGCAAATCATGTATGCAAATGTATGCATCTTAAAACAGTCGAATCAAATTCCACCTGCCAAGCATTTCTAGAAGACTTACAGCTGAACTGAACTTGGTGCGAATTATACCAGGTGCGAGGCAGTTTACTCGGATGTTAAGTGATGACAGTTCTGGTGCAAGTGCTTTGGTGAGGCCAAATAATGCTGTCTTACTGACGCTGTATGGACCTAGAGCCTAGGAGGACAATAATAATTAACGTGGAAGATCGTTTGGTAACTTCTTACAGAGATTAATGATGATACGGAATAACTCACCGGGAATGGCGTAAACCCACCCACGGAGGAGACAATCACGATACTCCCACCACTGTGGAGAAACAAAACAACATACAAAAAAATAAACAAAAAACAGTAGTTTCAGTTTGCCAGACCTATGTAATGCTATGTAATTTCAGAACGCTTGGTTCATAAATGTATTTCCCTGCATCGAAAAAAGGATCTGGCTAGCTTAGGAAACCCCCCTTATCGGGCATAGAAAACTATCCCAAAGATTAAGTCACAGGTGTAGCACAACAGTTTATAAGTGCCACAACATGCAATCATGGCTTCCCTCTGAGAACAATTCATTAATAGGGAATCTCCTGACAAAGAGGACAAAACTGATGGCTGACGCTACAGAACCAGAAGCTCTTATCATGGGGCCATTCAATGAACAGACTACCGATATGAAACTGGAGGTAAGAATTGTACGTCCATTCTCCACCTCACAAAAGCTCTACATAACGTGTCAGCCCGAAGGTCTCTTGCCCGTCTTGTGTATTGTGAAACAACTGGTGAGCCAACATTTATGAAACGTCGCTAGCAACAGAGTAAAGGACCATCTCATACAATTATTGGCAATATACATCAGTCACTTTTATATTCAAAAATGCCTTCCTTAAATCCAGGGGTCCTCTCTTGGCCAGGCCTGAAGAATCGTTCTTTCTTCAAACACTGCCTGCTTTGGTAATGATTTATATTTTATGGATCTTTGAGGCAATCACTTTATCATTGGCTATTGAAAAAGAAACACTTTTTACTCCCGTATAAGAATTTGGTTTCCAAGAGAACAAGTACACCCTCCTCCTGAAGTCTCACCCTCTTTCCTGCATTTTGGGCACCACAAGTTTCACCAGGAGGAATGTGGCTTTAACATTAACATCCAGAATCTGAGAAGACAAGGAGCATGAATTAACAGTTTACCTTCATCTACCAAAAATACATTTACCAGTTTGGCTATAAAAAGCTACTAAAAGACATCTGTCAGCTGGGAATAGAGGCCAGGTGTTAGGCATAAGCACTAGTTAGTGGAGACAGACCAAGCATTTTCTTACATGAAGTATATACAGTATATGTTCCCACTAGAACGCTGATAAAAACTAGAATTTTTGCCTGGTTAGAGTAGGACTCGCCAGATTGGGGACACTTTGGCGCAGTTGGTGAGCTTAAATGAGTTAAAGCGCAAGCAAGAGCCCCTGTCGCTGTTTTCCTGTTGTGTGCTGTAGCCCCTCTGAATTTATATATTTCTTATGGGGACTGGGGATCTCCAGTGCTGCGTGCATGCTTTGCATAGAATTGCATAAAATTTGGTTTGTGCTGCTCATCCCCTGGTATATATTATTTTTTCCCCTGTGAGCGTGCATAACCACGCCCACCTCTAGCACAGTTAAGCATATAAATGAGCGGAGTTTATAGTTCAGTAAGTAGCTAGTAGAAGGTGAGGTGTTTTTAATTTCCTTTCTCCCATTTAGTTGACCATCTGGCTTTTTTGCATGGTTCCCACTAGAACGCTGATAAAAACTAGCATTT
Source organism: Hyperolius riggenbachi (assembly GCF_040937935.1). Lineage (NCBI taxonomy): Eukaryota > Metazoa > Chordata > Amphibia > Anura > Hyperoliidae > Hyperolius > Hyperolius riggenbachi. The sequence goes on from NC_090646.1 coordinate 486,600,371, forward strand.
TTGCCTGGTTAGAGTAGGACTCATCAGATTGGGGACACTTTGGCGCAGTTGGTGAGCTTAAACGCGTTAAAGTGTAACCAAGAGCCCCTGTCTGTTTTCCTGTTGTTTGCTGCAGCCCCTCTGTATATGTGTATATGAACGCACACGCACGCTCGCACACACGCTGACTTCAAGCTAAAACCAAAAAATAGTTTTCAGCAACCTGAAGTTGCTCACACATAAATGTGGTCTGAAAATAGATCCAAAATGTGATCTGTTCCGATTTTTTATCTGAGAAATCCTTATACTGTATTTTAATTTAATAAAACGCAAAGCAAGTGATCAATGTTCTTGTTGCATCAATCTTTTCTTCAATTCTTTCAGTTGACAGACTTTTCCTCATGGTCTTATTTTCTTGAAATGAGGCAATATAGTGATTTCTCAAAGATAGGGTCAGGACAGATTAAACTGTGTTGGAAGTCTGAGAAATAATCAAGCAAGACCTCAGCTTGGTGTGGCCATAGAAAAACAATATAAAATATTGGTTAGACACAAGTCATGCCACTATTTGACAGCATTGGTAAAGTCTGCGTGCAAGCACTCGGCTACATACTATAGTAATCAGGTGTTCAGCTATATATAAAAAGAATCAGTATCTACTCATAACAGGTGTCAACAAAGAAAATGATACAGGAGTTATGCGTTTTAGAGGATTAATATTGGAGGATAGTTAAGGGTAGTAATATTTAACAACTAGGTTTAGGAGGTTGGGGCTAAGTAACTAGTGTACTTTTTTTTTTTCAAGGGGGGAGGGGGGGGGGAGTTAGGGTTGGCATTATCTTAAGTTGGAAGGTTAGGGTTGGGTATTGTGTAGGGGTTTTAGAGTGAGGTGGGATTTGAGTTAGGCATTAGGAATGTTAGGTGATGAGGTTGAGGTTAGATATTAAACGACAACTATAGCAAGAGCTGCCTGGCTACCCTGCTGATCCTCTGTCTGTAATGCTTTTAGCCATAGACCCTGAACCTGCATGCTTGTTTCTGGTGTGATTCAGACACTACTGCAGCCAAATAGATCAGTAGGGCTGCCAGGCAACTGGTATTGTCTGAAAGGAAATAAATATGGCAGCTTCCATATTACTCTCACTTCAGGTGTTCTTTAAGAATGGGATAACGGTATGTTAGGAGGAGAGGTTAAGGATAGGCATTAGGAATGGGATAGTGTTAGGAAGAGAGGTTAGAGTAAGGCATTACAAATGGGATTATGTTAGGAAAACAGGTTAGGGATAGGCATTAGGAATGGGGTTACGTTAGGAGGAGTGTTTAGGGAAAGGAATTAGGAACTGGATTACCGTACGTTAGGAAGAGAGGTTAGGGGTAGGAATTAAGAATGGAATTAGGTTAGGAATTAAGAGGGAATGTTATGGTTAGGCATTAGGAAGGAAGTGTGGAACATTAAGCCACAGTCAAGTGCTGAGGAGAAGCACTGAAAACCCATCTGAAAGCTCCATTACAAAGCTGATGGTGGAATGTCAGAAATCACATTTGACTGATGTTCTAAGTATTGACCTCAGCTGGCGCCAAACTGGTCGAAATTTATCCACATGGACCCCAGAAATAGCCTTTCCTTGTCCAGTTCTTTGTACTTATTTCTGTTGGACATCCATCAAAACAAGTTGTAAGAAACCATATAAAAATGTTTGTCCTAATTACAAGACCCCCTTGTATCTGGAAAGCGTAGTGGTTTGTTTTGAAAAGAGAAGGGAACTAGATAAATATATGATTTTGATAAATAAATAATAAAGTTTTGTATTGTTTGAATTAGATTTGTTTGTACTCAATCAGGTCACACCCCTCCTTTATTCTATCTCACAGTTTACTTTAGATAAATATACGTGTAAATATATACAGTAGCAAGAAAAAGTATGTGAACCCGTTGGAATTATATGGATTTCTGCACAAATTGGTCATAAAAATGTGATCTGATCTTTATCTATGTCACAACAATAGACAATCACAGTCTGCTTAAACTAATACCTCACAAATAATTAAAGGTTTCCATGTTTTTATTAAATACACCATGTAAACATTTACAGTGCAGGTGGAAAAAGTATGTGAACCCTTGGATTAAATAACTGGTTGAACTTCCTTCGGCAGCAATAACTTCAACCAAACGTTTTCCTGTAGTTGTAGATCAGGCGTGCACATTGGTCAGGAGTAATTCTTGACCATTCCTCTTTACAGAGCTCAGAGAAGCTCTTTTGCATAGATAACAACTGAAGGATTTTTTTAAAACTCTTCCTGTACTGGATATGATATGAGACTCATTCCTTTGCTACTAATGCTCTTTTTCTTAGCTGTACTACACTTACAATTCATTATATCATACATTTTTTTTCGCTTCAGTGTCACTTTAAGTGTAGTTTGAGAATTAGAGTTCGTTATAGCAGACAGAAGCAGGGTAGGAAATTTGGGTTTGAGTATGCTTTGTCTCTTAAAGCAAATAACGATTGTATATACTGTGTAGCTATGCAGGCAGTGAGGGTGGTAAACACAGATTGCAGGTAGAAATCTTCCCAAATCAGCAAAGCATAGCTCCTGCCTCAAATTACCAGAATATTGTTCCTCAGTAAAATAGGTTCTCTGCTGTCTTTTCCATCTATTGTCCAAAATACAATGTGATTTCTGTCCAACTGATTTATTATCCTTATGCAGGCTCATTTATATTCTTTTTTTCCCCCATCAACCAAAGGTTTATAAAAAAAATGGTCAAAACCATACAAAATTAAAAGAGCATTGGAGTACAAATACATGCTTTAGCATAATAATATCAATGATACAGGTGGATACAGTGGAGAAGTAAAAAGGTATCAGCATGCCATTTTACATTATAGTTTAGAGATCCAGCGTTCCCAAACTGAGGTATTTACAGGGACATTTCCTATTTTGATAAATTAGTTTCTTATAACGCAAAGAGCAATTTACTTTGGCTAGGCTAATTTATATTCTTACCTTCTCCCAAACCTCTTCTGTAGAGTCCAAGATGTTCCCAAAAAAGGGATTAACTGCAGCATTAGAAACAAGGATATCAACTCCTCCAAACTTTTGGACAGCCTAGAAAATAAGACCAAGCTTTAGCATTGATAATACATATGTAACTAAAATCATCACCATTATGATTGTCTATTTCTTGGTTTCAAAAAAGCTGTTATTGTGCAATTTCCTAAAATGCCAAAGATCACATAGCAGGATAACTATACACCAACTGTCCCGACATCAGTGGGCATGAAGAACCCATACTTGCCTCACTTGAATCCATTATAGAGTCCCTACTGTCCTTCTGCAGTTTACCTAGTCTAGCACGTCTGCAAATGATATTGTCACTGTAAGCCTCCACTATACTAATCTTTTGGTTGACTTCATTTCTACCTTCAACACATGAGGCCTTGTTCACATTACAAATCCCCAGCGTTACCGCAAGCACGGGCGATTTGGTGAGCGCTTTTCAAAGCGCTTTTGCTCAGCAATTAATTTTTTCACTACCTGAAGTCAGGAAGTGAACTCTTTGACCCGTAAATTAATAAATACAATGTATGCATTCATTAAAGCGCTCGGAAAATTGCAATTCAAAGCGCTTTTTCATGCACTTTGCGATTTTCCTATACTTTCTATTGAACACAAACACTCAGAAAATGGTGCAGGAGCCGCGTTTGCAATTCAATAAAAAGCGGATCGCTTATGTAAGAACACTCACATAAGCGACCATTGCACTAGCGCTTTTAAGTAGATTTTTAAAATCGCCAGTGCTTAAAAAAAGAAAAAAAAAAGAGCCCTAATTCCACCATGGATACAGGTATAAAGAAAACACTCCCACATGGATTTGGTGAACTATCTTTCTGTGCATAACTGATTCCATCCACAGACTTATCAGTAAAGGTTCTGAAGTTTTCAGACAACTAAGCAATGACTGGACTCATACATAATAGTGGAAAAAACACTTATAGGTGAATAGTGAACAAACACTGTTCTTAGTACAGCTACAATAGCTTGCAGCTTAGGGCTCTCAAGACTGTGGGGAAGAGGGTGGATTTCAGAACACCACCCATCAAGTCTCTGGCTTTAACCACTTGCCGACCGCACGCTTATACCGTGCGTCGGCAAAGTGGCAGCTGCAGGACCAGCGACGCAGTACTGCGTCGCCAGCTGCAGGCTGATTAATTAGGAAGCAGCCGCTCGCGCGAGCGGCTGCTTCCTGTCAAATCACGGCGGGGGGCTCCGTGAATAGCCTGCGGGCCGCCGATGGCGGCTCGCAGGCTAAATGTAAACACAAGCGGAAATAATCCGCTTTGTTTACATTGTACGGCGCTGCTGCGCAGCAGCGCCGTAAGGCAGATCGGCGATCCCCGGCCAATCAGCGGCCGGGGATCGCCGCCATGTGACAGAGGACGTCCTGTCACTGGCTGCACAGGACGGATAGCGTCCTGTGCAGCCCGGATCACTGGGGGGACAGGTAGGAGAGGGAGGGGGAGGGAATGTCGCCGCGGAGGGGGGCTTTGAGGTGCCCCCCCCCGCAACATGCCACCAGCAGGAGCGATCAGACCCCCCCTGCACATCATCCCCATAGGGGGGAAAAAAGGGGGGCGATCTGATCGCTCTGCGTGCCCTATGATCTGTGCTGGGGGCTGCAGAGCCCACCCAGCACAGATCCCATCAAATAGCGCTGGTCCTTAAGGGGGGGGGGTAAAGGGTGGGTCCTCAAGTGGTTGAAGGCCTATTCCAGCAACATTCTTTTCTCATTTTGGTATTGAATAATGTCAAATGGGTTACTGTTCTCGGTGTACCCATCCTTTTAGAGAGATTTGTCCTCACTTCCTGTCCCTGGGACCTACATAGAGCATTGTAAGTGTAAATATGAAAATTGGCAGTCCTGGACACATATAGGATGTTTTTCAGTGATTGCTGCACAGTCATGCTGTCTTACTCTATGGCAGGGGTGTCAAACTCAAATGCAAAGTGCACCGAAATTGTACACTAGGACCTAGTCGCGGGCCAAACGCAATGTCTACTGGCCACCTACCTCCCTTATAAAGTTCCCTGGTGTCTAATGGCCCTCCTCCAACCCCTATACAGTTCCCTGGTGCCTAGTAGTCCTCCCTCCCCTATACAGTTCCCTAGTGTTTAGTGGTTATCCCCTACGTTCCCACATATGGCTTGCCGGTGTTCTAGGGCTTCACCTCCAATATGGCTTCCCTAGCAGTCTAGAAAGGTTAAAGAGAACCCGAGGTGGGTTTGAAGAATATTATCTGCATACAGAGGCTGGATCTGCCTATACAGCCCAGCCTCTGTTGCTATCCCAAACCCCCCTAAGGTCCCCCTGCACTCTGCAATCCCTCATAAATCACAGCCACGCTGCTGACAAACAGCTTGTCAGAGCTGGCTGTGTTTATCTCTATAGTGTCAGTCTGCTGCTCTCCCCGCCTCCTGCAGAACTCCAGTCCCTGCCTCCATCCCTTCCCTCCCTGCTGATTGGAGGGAAGGGACGGGGGCAGGGACCGGAGCTATGCAGGAGGCGGGGGAGCAGCTGAGACTGACACTACAGATGTATACACAGCCTCACAGCAGGGCTGTGATTTATGAGGGATTGCAGAGTGCAGGGGGACCTTAGTGGGGTTTGGGATAGCAACAGAGGCTGGGCTGTATAGGCAGATCCAGCCTCTGTATGCAGATAACATTCTTTAAACACACCTCGGGTTCTCTTTAAAGAGAACCAGAGACGAAGCACCCTCATGTATTTTATAACATTTATCAGTGGGAACATGACAGTAAACACCTACCCTGCTTTTAGTTTCATTGTTATCTGCTTAATTAGTCTATTAGCAACTGTGATAAGAATCCACCGACTATTCAGTGGAGGTTTGACCTGGAATCATTATAGCTGAGTCACTCTTCTGTGGAGTCTTTTCAAGCCCAAGCCTGCCACCTCCTGGCTTAGATTTCCTGCTTTGCATACTGAGAGCTGTGATGACATGGGAGGGGCTGCTCCTGCTGAGAGAGAAGCTCTGTGGCTGCAATATGATCCCTGTGTGCTCTGTGTGCACTAGATACTGATGATGACTGCAGTTTCATTCCTATGAGGGACACTTCCTACAGGCAGCTGTTACATCATACCAAAATGAAAGCACATAGATGAAAGGCTGCATTTAGCCTAGATAGCAGCATAGTCTCATATAGCCTAGACAGCACATCCAGAACAACTCATAACCCGGAAGGAGAAGGGATATGAGCCGGCGGCCATATTTGATTTTTCCTGGAGCAATAATGGATAAAAAAACACTAAAAAAAGGCACACCAGAGCGGCGAAATTATCAGGTAGAGCATTGATTCTTTACAAGCTATCGACTGATATGTTTATTTTGTGTGAAGCGTTCATCTCTGGTTCCCTTTAAACATAATGCAAAGTGGGGAAACCACTTGAGTGCCACATTGAATAGCTCTGAGGGCCTGATTTGGCTTGCAGGCAGGAGTTTGACATGTATGCTCTATGGAAAGGTAGGCAGCAGACATGCAAATAGCACCAAGCTAGGAAGTTCTTGCAGGAAAATGTGACATGGAGTAAGACGATTCAGCTTGATGAATCACATAAGGAGGAGACCAGTGACATTGGGGACATCTGTACATACTTTAGATTTCCGGCCTAAATGATCAAGAAGAATCACTTTGGGCAAAAGAAATACACGAAAGCGTGTATATAGTCCAACAATACAGTTAAAACTCAAATACAATGGCAACACAGGGTGGCAGACCGGGAAAAATAGGGGGAAAATGCAAGGGGTGAGTTTTCATGAAGCTATGTACGTCAGTGGGAGAACAGAGGGCACCCAGAGAACGCTGAAGGACATCACTGACTACGGGGGGCTGGAAAAAGCCCCAGGAAAAATACTGCAGATTTCAATCCAGTTCATGTTTCCTTTAAACTGAAAATAAAAAAAAAAGGTCAAAATAAACATACACAAGTCATACTCACCTCCCATGTAGTCTGCTCATCAATCTCTGTCTCTGGCCATTACCCCATAACAGCTTTCTGGTCAGCACACTGTTAAACTGTCATATCGCACACTTGAGCCATAGGGAAAACATGAACATTACCTTGTACATTCAGTTGTAACTGACAGCTGCTGATATATAACTGACAGCAACTGGTATATTTCAGTTCTGACAAAATCTTGTCAGAACTGGAAGGGATCACTGTAAGATGCAAATGGTGAGCTTCTGAGTGGAACTGATCGCGAGGTAAGTATGTAATATTCATTTGCAGCTACATCATGTGTTTATTTTAAATAATTTTACTCAGTTCAGGTTCTCTTTAACCACTTCGTCCACAGGTCAGTAGATATACGTCCTCTGGGACTTCATCTAAGCCACAGGTCAGTAGATATACGTCTTGTAGCAGAAGCAGTGCTGTGCAGGATTGGGCTTGCTCCTGTGCATATTTCTGGCACTATCTGATGCAGGACTAATTGGTGAATGGGAATATAAGTTTCCTGAGCTAATGAGATTGAATTTTACTATTAAAGGTACTTTATTTTCTCATTTCATAGTGAAAAACACACTTTGTAGCACTATTTCAGAATCAAATATCTTCACCATAAATTGTGACCGGAACATAATCGAAGTTTTGTGATAAGCAGTAAGAATAGCCAAACAAAATGTGTGTTTTTTATCGACAGTAGCACTTTTTATTTTTAAACTGGAGTTGGTAAAACTGAGAAATACATGTTTTTTCTATTTTTTTCTTTGTTTTCCCATTAAAATTCATAGAAAGCAAAATTGTTTGAGGGAAAAAATGGCATACAATGAAAGCCTAGTTTGTCTTGAAAAAAAACAATATATATTTCATTTCTGTGTCATAAGTAGGGATAAAGTTATTTCTGATCAAATAGGGACATCGCTAAACTGTCAAAACTGCTCTGGTCAATAAGTTGAAAACAAGGTCTGGATGCGAAGTGGTTAAGCACCTTACATGTATGCTCACATCTGTATGTTTTGATATTGCTGTGTACTTTTTTCACAGTTTATTGCTTTTCAGCTGGTGTGATATCTCTTTGGTTACTTTTGTTCAGAAAACCCAGGTTATTTAAGGGGTTAATAAAGGCAGTGGTACCATAAGGAGAATATGTGTACAAAAATGTAAATTTACAAGTGTGCTTTACCACAACCCCTGCTATATACTCTTACCGTATTCACTAGTCTTTCCCGGTCTTCACTCCGCCCGACATGACAGACGGTTCCTTCTACATCCAGTCCCTCTCCTTTCAGTTCTTTTACTACTTTATCCACATTTTGTTGTTTCCGGCTGCTTATGAGAACTCGTGCTCCATCCTGAGCAAGCTTCCGAGCTATAGCCAAACCGATCCTGTAGAGGAAAAGGAATAGAATGTGCTTAGTTCTGTTATGTCAGTGTTTATTTCCCAATAGTCCAAACACTAAGGTGCACATCAATAATACAATCTTGATTGTACAATTTTACCAAAATCTATGTAATAAAATGGTAAACTGAGTGAATACACTTTGAATGGAAGCTTTAGGCAGTCTCGAATATTACATACAAGTGGTGAGATTATACAATTAAGATTATATGATTAATGGGCACATTACAGAAATGATGTGCAATCATAAGTAGTGTGTCAGGTAAAATACTGATTCTCCATACAATATTTTGGAACACAAAGTAAACATACAGAAAAAGCTAACTATTATAGTAAATTGATCACAGCTAAACACCTTGAACAAAAACTAAAATCACATTGCGCTGGCTTTCCCATAAGACGACCTCACAAGAGTTTATATTATTATTATTATTATTATTATTTATTGTATTTATAAAGCGCCAACATTTTACGCAGCGCTGCACAATAGATAAATGGGTTAACATACAGGTAGAACATACATTTATAGTTATAGATTGCCCAGCATAGCTCATGGTGAACCAGAACTCCTAGGAGTGTGTAAGGGGCTAAAAAGGTCCAAAACTTTGCCTTCTTAAAAAAAAAAAGACAGTATTTGGGATTATTAATGCACTGATGAGGATTAACCAGTCTGAAAGTCTGTATGCATGTTGGATTAGAGTGCCTCTGTACAATTACCAAGCTGACACGTCATTGCATTCTAGAGGTTCTGGGGGTATGTTTAGCTTTCAGGAACAACAAAAGGGAAAGCTTCCATATTCAGTAGTGATGCATTGTGGGTGACCTCATATGCTCGGTCTGGTCTATTGCAAATATCTTCTGTTGTAAGAAAGGCAAAATTCTACTTTTAGTGTATAGTGTCCCAGTATTAGCAAGCTGGTGGTAAGTTTCATTTTGTTATTACTCATAATGACATCCTCATCAAGAAAGCAATAATTCAATATGTCCCTTCTTTAGTTCTACAGCTGCAGAAGTTCTACAGATATAAGACTGCCATCCAGCTGTCCTGCTGCTGACTGGTAACTGTCCTGCACATAAACCTTCCTCCCATAGGCACGTTAAGCTCGTAGCCTGGAAGTTTATCTACGGCCAATTTCACACTGGAAACTGGCATTGTAGCTGCACTGTGGTGCGCACATTGCACTGCAGCCATGACAATGAGCGGTAATCTCCCTTCTGGCTGCATGCCAAGCAGCTCACTTCCTGTGGTTGAAAATTGCAAATGCGCAGAAGTGTATTGAAAGAATAGGCTTCTGCACATGCGCACCGCAACACGAATGCAGAAAATTTGAAAAAGAAAACTGCGTCACCATAGACTTGCATGACTTCCGATCGCAGCATGTTGCCCGACAACGCGCTGTTGCTTTCGCATTAAATCAGGCACTTCCGACAGATCACATCGCGGCACACTAGGTGTGAAATGCCACATAGACTTTCATTGGCGTAGCATTACCCTGCGGCAAAATAGGGTAACACAACGCTCCAGTGTGAAAGGGGCCTATGTGTTACTTGCACTTTGCTTTCCTTAGCCAGCAAAATATTGCTAGCGATCCCCCTTTTAATCTGCCGGTGACTGCAAGTCAGAGTATCAGCTCTTTGCTTGAGATGGCATGCTGGGTAATGGCAGCACATTCAGGTGACCCCAGGCTGGCTAATAGCATTTCTGTGTGCATAGACATACTGTAGATGTTTTACAAGGCTAAGTATAAATAAAAGATGCCCTTCTTGCTGATCTGCTGTCACAGTCACTGAGAATATTTTTATTAACATGTCTGAATACATGGGCAATGTACCTCTGTTGCTACAACTGAAGAGAGAAGGATATGGGAGGCTGCCATATTTATTTCCTTTTAAGCAATACCAGTTGACTGTCTATCCTGCTGATCCTCTGCCTCTAATACTTTTAGCCATAGACCCTGAACAAGCATGCATGATCAGGTGGTTCTGACATTATTGTCAGATCTGACAAGATTAGCTGCATGCTTGTTTGTGGTGTGATTCAGACACTACTGCAGTTAAATAGTTCAGCAGGGCTGCCAGGCAACTAGTAATGTTTAACAGGAAATAAATATAGCAGCGTCCATATACCTCTCACTTCAGTTGCCCAATGATTATTGGCAACTATGTTTTCTACATTTTTATATTGCTATATAACAAAAGGGTCACTTGTAGAAAAATAAGAGGGACTTTTAAAGTTTGGGGTATTTTTTTGGTAGGTTTAAACATATTAAAACTTATCTTTTTATTTTAATCTGCAGCCAGTAAAAATGTTCTAAAAATGGCTCAAAATATGTCCTCTAGACACCATGGTAACAGTATTCTAGTGATCAGCGCACACAACAGTCTCATGCTACAAACCCTCATCTGCTCACCTGTACATAGACTAGGTAGCCACTCTAAGGTGCTCACTCAGTCGCTGTCGCACAGGACACTGGGGCAGATTTATCAAAACCAGTGCAAAGAAAATTAAAACAGGCAGGTGCAAATCAGGTACGAAAATGGAGTGACCAATCAGAATCCTTGATTTGCTTTATTTCCTTGCTCTGTTGATAAATCGGCCCCAGTTTTCTTACATGTTCAAACTAGTGATGGCCATGTCTAGGAGAACTTACGGAGAAGCATGTGATCAGTTTGGTGAGGTGATAGATAAGCAAGTCTCTGATTTGCTAGTCATGATCATGTGCTAAAGCAAGATGTGATCACAGCAAATCAGAGCTTTGCAAATCTATCAGCTGATCAAACAAATCACATGCTTCTACATGAGTTCTCCCAGAAATGACCATCACCAGACTGCAAACCTATTTGCTGATAATATACTGTATACATTACCTGCAGGGAATTCTTTCTTCTTCCTTACAATAATGTAAAAACCCTTTAAAATCAGCAGACAGTTAAGCTTCTTTCAATAACAGAAATGTCAAAAAAAGCTTTATGCTGCTGATCAGACCTGCACAATAGTCACTGGGGCATTTTGGCCCATTTCTGAGTACATACCCGTAACTGTTTCAGTCCATATTTACTTTTTGATCTTACAGCTGGAACAGACTGCTATGCACAGAATTTCAGTGCAGCTAAGGGCAAGATTCTGACTTATCTTTCATAAATATAAAATGAACTCACTCTGTTGATTTACTTCTGCATTTTTCATCGCTGTCATATTGAATGAATAATAACTTCTTTCCAGTCTGAGATCACAGAAAAATGCCCTACTGTTCAGTTGTACGGACAATGGAAACACACTCTCTCCCACACAGTGCTGTGTGTGCCAGGGCTCCACCTGCTAGTACTGCAGGTCAAAGAGTTCTCTCCCAATACAAGCTGACACCATCCAGTAAGAGAAGTTTTATTGTGAACAAAGAAAAGGATACAAAGATGAATATATACCGTAGGTGACCACAATCTGTGGGAACGTCTTCCTTTCTCTCTGTTCATCTAATGCCATAACATCCAAATTATATTTAAAACTGACTATACCCATAGCTCTCAACTGTCCCTTTTTCAGAGGGACAGTCCCTTTTTGGGAGCCAAATCCCTTTGTCCCTCATTCTTCCTCATTTGTCCCTCTTTCAAGACTGATTTACAGATCTATGTAAATACAGTACATAATGTTGCTCCCATGTTAGTCATCGTGCTGCTTAGGCCGGTTTCGCACTGGAAACCGGCGGCAGAGATGCGATCGGATGATCACACCGCAATGCTAAAAATAGCCTTCAGGGATTTCTGCGTTAATACGCGCTAATCCCCCTTCTGGCTGAAAGCCAAGCAGGAAGTGAGTCACTGTAGCGCTCGCTTCCTGTGGCCAAAATAAGAAATGTGCAGAGGTACAACAACAAAATACGCTTCCAGGCATGCACGCCGCAACGCGAAAAATGTTTAAAAAACCTGCGTCGCCATACACTTACATGTCTTCCGGTCCGCCGCACGTCGATGCGCAGGTTGCCCGACAATGCACGGATGCTCGTGTTAGTTGCGATTCTTCCGGCGCACTGCATCCAATGTGAAAAGCCCCATAGACTTTCATTGCCCTAGCGTCACCCTGCAGAAAAAAGGATAACGCACCACAATGAAAACATCCCAGTGTGAAAGGAGTCTGACATAGAGCCCACAGAGCAACAAAACCACTCTGGTCACTAGTGAGGGCATAACTCCACTATCTATTATACAACTGCAAGGAATTTCTAATGTGACACAAGCTTATAAAACAGACAAATAGATCTGAATTACCCGTCTGTTGACGCTGTTACCACAGCCACCTTGCCTTGGAGCTTTGCAGGAGTCTGCATCCCTCTTGCAGTTTGCATTATGCAGGATCTTCCACTGCGGGGTGATATGGAGAGTAACCGATGTAAGGACAAGCGAAACATTATGCAGGAAAGTGACCTGTGCACCTGACAACAGAAAAAGGAGGTGAGGGAGCAATGGGATGAACGATCAAAGTGCATGACACAGATTAACACCAGCTTTTCTATATCCGTATAAATACATACTGTCTGTGATCTGCACTGCACACCACAACTATCTGATGCTCAACAGAATCAGCCTCACAACAATGGGAAATAAATACAATAGCATGTATCTACAGTTAAATACAGATTTTTATTTTTTTAACGGACTGAGGGAGGATTATCACTTTTGGCTTTAACAAAGTAACACGCCTCTAAGGCAAATTCACCTCTGACTTGTATACAAAATACAACAGTGATCTGCAATAGGTTTTCTCTACTTTTATGACTCCTGCACCTAAAATCCAGGAGTTGTGCCTCTAATGCTGGGAACACACGTTTCGTTTTCCTGCACGATAGATGCGTTCGATTGATAAATTCCGTCATGTCCGATATTCCGCACGATCGTTTTACAGCTCGATTCCTCATAGAAGTGAATTGGAAAAAAGATAAGAAAAATGAGCGGAAGATAAGAGAATTGAGCGGTAAATCGATCGAGCGTAGAATCGAGCGGAAAAAAACGTATCGTGTTTTCCCAGGATAAGATTATTCTGTTGCTTTTAAAACCAAGCAGGAGGTAGAGAGAGGTGCATCTGGGATAAGTAGTCTGGAGTGGGTGTTATCTGGTCACATTGCTATTCCTGAGCTGTGGAAGGGGGCGTTTGTGAAGCAAGCTGCACGGATATAGTAAATCTTAAAGCAATACCTGAACTGAACTCTTCTTCCCTTGATCACATCTCAGCCATGCTCTGCATATCTAGCACTAGTGTGAGGTAACCGTGCTGGCAAAAGATGCAGCATGTGCTATCTCTGTGTCATGGGGGCTGACATCCTTCTTCCTGCAAATAATAGGCCATCTCTCCCTATAGCCTTTCCCTGTCTGTCTAGTTCAGTGGTCCTCAAACTAAGGCCTGCGGGCCGAATGTGGCCCCCTGAGGCTTTTTTACTGGCCCCCCACACACAAAATGTATTATAGATGCGGTCAGCTACATCTTTAAGTATTGGTGGTCTGCATATAGAATGAAGCCAGAAAGCAGCAATTTTGCTGGTTTCCAATCAAATGCCACATCAGGTGACACTGTTGTTCAATTGGACTGCATGTTGTCACCTGGGTATGCTTCACTGTATGGTCCGCAAAGACTTCTACATCATTTCATGTATACTCCGGCCCCCCAACAGTCTGAAGTATGTTAACCCGGCCCTCGACCCAAAACGTTTGGGGACCCCTGGTCTAGTTCATTTCTTGCTCTGTGGACCTGCTCACACTGAAAATTACAGAAATGTAAAACACATTACAATTAAGTGCATGTTGCTTTTTTTCAACCATGCACGTTCTGGTGCTTTTTTGAGATGTTTTATGTTTTGTGCAGAAAAGGTGAACATAAAGATGTACATACATTTCCCAGATGCTATTGCATTATGGCTCAGGGAATCTTATTTGATTGGCCACTGTATATAAAACCAATGCAAGTCAATGGGATTGTTCATACTTACAAATTTTGCATGTGGGAAAAATACAGCAGTGCAGCATTTTGCATACTACGCATGTTTTCTCATTGTCATTGACAATCATTACTTGTGTGCAAAAGTAAGTATAGATTCATGTGCAAAGTGTCCCACAAGTTTGAATCCTCCCTGAAACCATAAAATATCCTGAAGCTAGTCCTGGCAACCAAAATGCACCAAAATACTGTATGTATCAATGTTGGCTGACAGAAATTTTGCATTGGATATGCACGTCCTCTGTTCGGGTGCAATTTGGTATTAAAGCTATAGTGCCAGACATACATCTTTCTCTGGATTTCTATAAAAATACAATACTGAAATTTACTGAGTTCCTGAGAGGGACCCATTCTTTTACATGTGTAGAAGTAGTCTGCATGCCAGGGTGCTCGATTGTATACACCTCTGGCCATGGAAGTGATTGGAAGACCTAATTTCAATGATTTGTACCAATGCTTCAGCTATATAGTATATCTCCTCATACAAATATACTGTATGTAGCACCTGACACCTAGTGGGGAAGAATATACTGATGAAAAATGAGAAAATAAAATTGAGCAACGGGGAAATATATAATCCCATGGCACATCTTTAAAACCCACATTTTGATACATATTATACCACAAAATTAAAAAAAAAAAAAAAAAAAAAGAATTGTTCAAAGCTGTCAAGTTTTCAAAAATAATGAGTACTGCACTTGCCCAGATAATCACAATAAATATCACATAGATAACGTACTGAGAGAAGAATAAGATTTGTTCATGATGTCCAGAACGCACTGTCCCTAGTAAATGTGATGGCTTGTCAAGTAATGACCCACAAGTGTAGTAATGTAATGCATAGGATAATGCAGTGCTTAGCCCAATGCTGTGAGTGCCAGGCAGTGTGGCCAAGGCTCTGCGGGCTACCAGGAATTGCTTTTTATGCATTGTGGCAAAAGAAACTTCATCAGGTGCCATGAAAATGCCACTATGTCCCCAGTTATTTAGAGCCATTCTGGATGACAAGAAGGTAAACGCATACACAAAGCAGGAAGGACTTGTATAAATGAAATATAGCCATTATGTATTTATATTGTGCGGTCATCCACAGCAGCTCTTTTCAGAGAGAACTCATGTCACTATGTACCTCACACAAGCTCACATTCTAACCCCTGCCACAGTCATATTCTCCTGTCCTCATCATAGTCTGAGGCCTGGGACCCACTACAAAGCGCTATCCCAATCGCTAGTGATTTGTGGTAGTGCTTTGCAATCGATTTTCCCTGCTCCTATACAATACATTAGAGTGCAAATGCTTCCAAAATGCTGCATGTCCTACGATAGAGATTTTCCTCATCGCAATCGCTCCAGTAGGATCTGCTCAATCCACTTACTTTGGCAAAGTGTTTTGGGAAATCGCTAGAGATTGAAAGCGATCCCTAAGTGCTGCCAAAAACTCTCTAGTGTGTCCCAACCCTAACGCCCGGTTCACATTGGACAAAAAAAAGGTCAGTTTAGCAGACCGGTGTAATGAGAAGTATTGCAACCTGTAATATTTTGCAACTTGAATGGACTGTGCTTAAAGTGTAGCAGAGCTGTAAAATTAAAAAGATTTCATACATACCTGGGGCTTGCTCCAGCCCCATCCACTCCGCTCGCTCCCATGCTACCGTCTTTTGCTGCCCACAGCTACGGGAACTGGGTCCCCGCACTTCCGTCAGTCAGAGCCAGTCTGGCGTAAGAGAAGTGCTGGAGAGATACGCAAAGAGCGCACTTCTCCTGTGTAGCTGGCTGCGACTGACGTCAGTGACGGGACCCGGTTCTCGTAGTTGCTGGCAGCAGAGGACAGCGGCGTGGGAGCGATCCAAGCAGATGGGGCTGGAGGAAGCCCCAGGTATGTATACAATCTTTTTAATTTTACAGCTCTGAGTCCCTTTAGCTGCACATGCGTGCCTTCTTTCACATTTCCCGGCTGTCACCATTTGCAACTGCCGGTGTTTAGTTCCCTCCAGGGGGGTTATAAGTTGCCCACCGGGGGGGGGGGGGGGATTTATTCCCTCCAGGGTGGGCTATTAGTTGCCCAGTAGAGGAGGGTGCTGTGTGAGAATAGGGTTAGGTTAGGTTGCAATAGCGGATTCAAATACATTGAAATCAATTGATAGGTTGCACTTTCTGATAGCTATAAGTATAAATTATTGCAACCGGTTGCAAAATATTCTGAAGTTGCAAAAATTTTCACCACACCGGAATGGAATGGACCCTAATTGAGGTGAAAGGATCCTATGTTAATTGATACAGGTTTGTGTCTGCAGCGATTTTTCCGGACCCACGGATGCATCGCATTAACCACGTGCTAAGAGAACGGAGGGTCACAGATTGAAGAAAGATGGCTTTAAAAACTAATTGTTTCCACAGATGATTTTTCCTTCGGTGCAGTGTGGCCCGGGGCCTAAGGCCAGTTTTGAGGGGGAACCAATTAACATTGCGAGAGGAAACATACAAACAATAGGAGGACATGAATCCCAATGCAAATAGTGTTCTGGCCCAGAACTGAACTGAGAGCCCCAGCTCTCAGTCTTGAGTGCTATCCACTACACTACACCACTGTGACTGCCAAACTGCTCTGATTATGGAGGTATTCTGTGGTATGCATGATCACATGACAGAGATGGGCAATAGGATGCTAATAATTCTGACTCACGTTCTAATTTAATTCAAATTGTATGCAGCACTGAATTAGGACAATGAGATGCCCTTCAATAAGACCAAGCTGGAAAGTAACCCTTAAATGGAACCTGAAGCGAGTAAAATTATTTAAAATAAACACATGACTTAGCTGCAAATTAATATTACATACTTACCTCGCCGTCAGTTTCTTTCAGAAGCTCACCATTTTCTTTTTTACAGTGATCCCTCCCAGTTCTGACAATATTTTGTCAGAACTGAAATATACCAGTTGCTGTCAGTTATATATCAGCAGCTGTCGGTTACAACTGAGGCTAGAAACCCACTAGGAGCGATATCTAATCGCTAGTGATTTGAAAAAGCTCTTGCTAATGCAATGCTATGAAGGATTTTTATAAAATCACATCGCTCAAGTGGGATCACACCCATAGCAATACCTTAGTAAGAGTTTTCAAATCACAAAGCACTCAGAAAATTGCTCCTAGCGGGTTTCTGGCCTGAATGTGCAAGGTAATGCCCATGTTTCCCTATGGCTCACGTGGGTGATATTACAGTTTAACAGTGTGCTGACCAGGAAGCTGTTACGGGGTAATGGCCATTTTTAAAATGGAGGACAGAGAATTCCATTGATCACAGTGGACAAATAGGATGCAGGAGAGGAGAAAGAGATTGAGGAGTAGACTACACAGGAGGTAAGTATGACCTGTGTATGGTTATTTAGATTTTTTTTTATTTTCAGTTCAGGTTCTCTTTAAAGTGTATTTGTGGCAAAACCTGCAACAAAAAAAACTGATGCTTACCTAGGTAATGGGAATCCTCTGGATAATCCAGAGGCTACCAGTGGCCTTCTCTCCCCCACCTTTGCCGCACACGGACCACCAGAACATATCTGACAGGAGTTTGTTGGATATATTATCGTGGTTGTGCTCCCTGCAGTGTATAAGTGCAGCCATACTGAGCCAGCATGAGCAGCTCTGGTGCGGCCAGCTGCGCTCATACATAAAGAGGAGTGCGGCTCTGAAGTTCTAAAAGTCATGCGGTAATGCTCAAAACAGCTGACTTTACCGACTATTTAGCAAAGTGTCCATTCATAAAAGCTGTTTCCGCATGAAAAGCTGACATTCCCGAGCAGTGCTGGAAATTACCGCCTTAAGGTAGCCATACACTGGTCGATTTGCCATCAGATTCGACCAACAGATAGATCCCTCTCTGATCGAATCTGATCAGAGAGGGATCGTGTGGCTACCTTTAATGCAAACAGATTGTGAACCGATTTCAGCCTGAAACCGTTCACAATCTGTTGTTGTGGTGGTGGTGGTGCTGCTACCGCCGCATACATTACCTGCTCCGCCGGCACTACTGCCCCCCGGTCACCGCTGCTCCGTCTCCGCTCTGGTCTCCAGGTCCGGCATGCTTTACTTCTTCCTGCCCGGCAGGAAGTTTAAACAGTAGAGCGCCCTCTACTGTTTAAACTTCCTGCCGGGCTAGAAGAAGTGAAGCATGCCGGACCCGGAGACCAGACCAGCGCGGAGACAGAGCAGCGGTGACCGGGGGCAGTCGTGCTGGCGGAGCAGGTAATGTATGCGGGCTCTATTGCGTCGGTCGTTGGGTACTCGAACGCCACTAGCGACGCGCTCCCTACCCGCGGGCGATCAACGGTAATTTTCCGCACGGAGTGATCGACGGGATCGGACGAAATGGATCGAAATTCGGCGTGTTGCGGGAAGGATGTGACAGCAGATTCGATCCTAGTGATCGAATCTGCTGTCGATCTGGCGGGAATCGGCCTAGTGTATGGCCAGCTTTATGCGGTGATTATCTCAACACGTCACTACATGTCAATTCATAAAGATTAGAGCAAGCGGAATTGGGACGGAGAATACCATCTGTTTAGAAAAGGAGATAATCCAGCGATAACAGGCAAGCTAATGGAGACAGACCTCCCAGGCAGCAGCAGTGAGAGCAGAGCAAACAAGGCATCCCAGAATACCCAGGCTGTGTTTTTTTAACCCCTTGAGTACCTGTTTTCAGATAAATTTCACATCAGAAAGCCTGCAGGTGTAACATTTCTTGAAGTTCTTCTAAGCTGCGGCAATTAAATAGATTGTTTAGAAAGACTAATAGACAGATTCAGAGAAGATTCAGGGCAAGGAGAGGCAGTTTAAAAAAAAAAATGCACATCTAAAGGGATGCTGGGGCTGCCTCCTTTATAGTAACTGTCTCTGCACAGAGAAAATGTATCAACTCAGCCAGCTCCGCTAGTTTACTGTGGGAATTCCCAGACCTTGTGTAAACTTTATGAATTAGCACACGAAAGTCTAAAATACCAATGCAGTGTTTTCCCTCCAAAAAATGTTTCCCCGCAAATGTTTTATGAATAGAGCCCTCAAAGGTGGGAAACTGTCAGGTCCTGGTCCAAAGATCACACTGTGGAAGGGGTTTCACCACAAAATCAGCCATACAGATGTCCTTGATGATCTATTCGAGAAAAGGTAGATTTCTTATGGGAAAAGGGGTATCAGCTGCTTATTGGGATGACGTTCAATCCTTGGTTACAGTTCTTCAAGGCAAACCTGAAGTGAAAATAAACTAATGGAATAAACAATTGTATTCTAATCCTAAATAGGACTGTTCTGAAATCTTATTCCCTCATTTTGATTTTAAAGACAGAAATCTTAAAAGTTTTGACTGTCTCAGGTGAACAATAAAAGTTTTTTTAATGTTTACTCAGCCCCATACACAAAACCCTTGAACTACTGATCTGTTAATCTATTCCGTGCACTCCGATGTACTGTAGTTCTTGGCCATGCAGAAGTTTAATGGCTGCTTATAATTTATCAGTGAGAGTTTGACTACAGTTTTAACCTTTGCAGCTAGAAAAAGGAAAACAGGAGCACAAGCTACCCGTTTATAAAACTGGGATTGCACATTCATGTTTATCTCACCCATGGCCGAATTTACCATAAGGCACTGTAGGCACATGCCTACAGGCGCCTGATGATGGAAAGGTGGCTCACTCCCCTTCCCAATTGTCTCCCTCCTGCCTTACCTATGCAGAGTCCCAAGCGGAGTATAAATGAGAGGTTACTCACCCGGGTCTTGGCATTCCACTGACCAGATCTCCCTTCAGTCGGGGGCACCACTAGCTCCTTAAAGAGAGCCCGAGGTGGGCTCATAAAATAACAGTAGGCGAACTGATCCGGGGGGTGAGCGGATCAGGTAGCCGCAACAAACGCCGCTCCTGTGGGCCACACTGGCTCACTTTAATGACCTCTGGGTCACGACGCTGGAATGAGAGTTGCATTCTTTCATTCACAGCATGCAGGGAGGCGGGAGAGCGGCAGGGGGCTATATTCAGGGAGAGAGAGCTAATATAATGACGCTAATCTCGGAGAGAGCGGCGGTGTGGGGACACAGAGGCATGTTATGAGGCAGAGAACATGCCTCTGTGTCCCATCGAGTTCTCTTTAATAGTGAGGATAGCTCTGGCTACCTAATACTAAGGGGCATCTGTAACTACCTATGACGTGAAAGGGAAGTAAGGGAGAAGTAACTGCTGGGCCAGCCAGCACACTTGCAGTGCGGTTCAGCTGGTGTTTGTAGGTTCATGAAGGACGAAGTCTAAAGCATGGTACACACCATGCAATTTCCCGTCAGATAGATGGGTCGAATAGATAATTTCCGACAGGTCCGATCTGATTTCCAATCGTTTTTCAGCAAGTTGACAGTCCCCTAACAAAGGTAAAATTCTGCAGCACTGGTCCTAAACAGGTAAAATGGGCGCCAGGCACACCTGGTAATTTGGTAATTGATATTATGGATCAGCGGCGTTCCTAGGGTCCTTGGAGATCGGTGGCACCTGGGGGCACTAGGTGGGAGGGGCGGCAAAAAATGGGCGTGGTCATGCAGTGAGTGGGCGTGGCCATGGGTGGGGCCAATCGTACATTAGATTAGGACAGCGGTGGCGAACTTTTTGGAGCCCCAAACTGCAACCCACAAGTCACTTATCTATCGCAAAGTGGCAACAGCAATTTAAACAATTTAAACTAAATACTATATAAACGTTTTAACACATACATGGAATGCATTGCCACAGGAAGTCGTTATGGCAAACTCTATGCCTGCATTTAAAGGGGACTTAGATGCTTTCCTTGTGTTGAAAGACATCCATGGCTACAATTACTAGGTAATGCCTAATGATGTTGATCCAGGGATTTTATCTGATTGCCATCTGGAGTCGGGAAGGAATTTTTCCCTTTAGGTGCTAATTGGACCATGCCTTGTAAGGGTTTTTTCGCCTTCCTCTGGATCAACAGGGATATGTGAGGGAGCAGGCTGGTGTTGTACTTTATACTGGTTGAACTCGATGGACGTGTGTCTTTTTTCAACCAAAATAACTATGTAACTATGAACATTATGGAAAATCCAAGTTGAAAAACTGTGAAGATAAACAATTTCATCCATCCTACTGCTGAAAAAATATTCATTTTTTTTTAGAACCTCCCAGTTTTATTTTCTGTTTTAAAAAAGCTAAAAAAAAGTAGGTTTAATGCTATTGTCTCATATGATGATGATTCAGCTTTTCCCATAGTCTCGCAGCAATCATGTGACCCCCAACAAGACAAATTCAGCAATCATAAGGCCCCTATCAAGACAAATTCAGCAATCATGAGGCCCCAACATGACAAAGTCAGCAAGCGTGAGGCCCCCAACAAGACAAATTCAGCAATCTTGAGGCCCCCAACAAATCATGAGGGCCACAACAAGACAAATTCAGCAATCAGGAGGCCCCCAACAAGACAAATTCAGCAGTCATGAGGCACATAAATAGACAGCATTTCACATAAATAGGCAGAATGCCCCCTTGATATGGTAGACACCTCTCACCTGGCTTCTGAATTCTCCTCTACTGGCTGCTGTGCCTGGCAATACTGTTTTTGGCTGGATTGGGTATGATGTGTGAGCTTAAAGGCCTGGCAGTGATGCTGTGGCCTGGCTGGCAGTGGTGCTGTGGCTGATGTTGTGGCTGGGTTGGCTGGCAGTGATGCTGGGCTGTGCTTGGCTGGATGAAGTAAATGCTGGCCTGAATGGTGGTGATGCTGTGGCCTTTTTGACAGTGATTCTGGGCTGGTTGGCTGGTGGTGATGCTGGGCTGGCTGGCCTGGATAGTTTAGGTAGCGCCAGGAGTGTCCCCCAGTTTAGGTAGCGACAGGAGTGTCCCCCAGTTTAGGTAGCGACAGGAGTGTCCCCCA
The DNA here is from genome assembly GCF_040937935.1 of Hyperolius riggenbachi. Classification (NCBI taxonomy): domain Eukaryota; kingdom Metazoa; phylum Chordata; class Amphibia; order Anura; family Hyperoliidae; genus Hyperolius; species Hyperolius riggenbachi. The sequence continues at coordinate 486,622,675 of NC_090646.1, forward strand.
GTTTAGGTAGCGACAGGAGTGTCCCCCAGTTTAGGTAGCGACAGGAGCCCCCCAGTGTAGGTAGCGACAGGAGCCCCCCAGTGTAGGTAGCGACAGGAGCCCCCCAGTGTAGGTAGCGACAGGAGCCCCCCAGTGTAGGTAGCGACAGGAGCCCCCCAGTGTAGGTAGCGACAGGAGCCCCCCAGTGTAGGTAGCGACAGGAGCCCCCCAGTGTAGGTAGCGACAGGAGCCCCCCAGTGTAGGTAGCGACAGGAGCCCCCCAGTGTAGGTAGCGACAGGAGCCCCCCAGTGTAGGTAGCGACAGGAGCCCCCCAGTGTAGGTAGCGACAGGAGCCCCCCAGTGTAGGTAGCGACAGGAGCCCCCCAGTGTAGGTAGCGACAGGAGCCCCCCAGTGTAGGTAGCGACAGGAGCCCCCCAGTGTAGGTAGCGACAGGAGCCCCCCAGTGTAGGTAGTGACAGGAGCCCCCCAGTGTAGGTAGTGACAGGAGCCCCCCAGTGTATGTAGTGACAGGAGCCCCCCAGTGTATGTAGTGACAGGAGCCCCTCAGTGTATGTAGTGACAGGAGCCCCCAGTTTAGGTAGTTACAGGCACCCCCAGTTAGATAGTGAGTGACAGCAGGGACCCCCAGTTAGGTAGTGAGTGACAGCAGGGACCCCCAGTTAGGTAGTGAGTGACAGCAGGGACCCCCATTAGGTAGTGAGTGACAGCAGGGACCCCCATTAGGTAGTGAGTGACAGCAGGGACCCCCAGTTAGTGAGTGACAGCAGGGACCCCCAGTTATGTAGTGAGTGACAGCAGGGACCCCCGTTAGTGAGTGACAGCAGGGACCCCCGTTTAGGTAGTGAGTGCCAGGCGCGCTCCCCACCCCACCTACCTTGCCGGCCGCGTCAGACCTCAGAATCAGCGGGCGACCCGACCAAATAGAGCGGGCGCCGGGCACAAATATGCGGAAGTGATGTCACCTCCGCATATCAGCGGTGTCCGCTAGGTCCTAGCGTCCGCTCTATCTCGTCGCCCGGAGCTGATCGAGGTCTGACGCTGCTGTGTGGCAGTGGGGACAGCCGGGGGGCAGCGGCGGCCGGGAGATCCGTGGCACCCCAGGACAGATTGGAGGCACAGGCCCCCCAAAATAGGGCTAGCGACGCCCCTGTTATGGATAGGAAAGACCCTCACTAAGAACAAGGTTTTTTTGTAGATTCTGTTTGTTTTCTGAAAAATGGATTTTACTGTCAGTGGAAAGTTCTTCAGATTTGAGCCCAGAAAGTAGGTCTCCTCAGAACAGAATACTGCAGAGTCAAGTGTTGGAGGGTGAGTGATCTCCTCCCCAAGTCTTCAGCAACACTGCTCTTCTTATCATAATCAATCTTAAATCAAAAGGACGTAACACCTTGGTCACCCCCAGAGTCCACCTCAAAACCTTTGGAGACAGAGCCTTTTGTCATGCTGCCCCTACACTTTGGAACTCACTGCTACACCCAATCAGGACAGCTCCATCCCTGGAAGCATTTAAGTCTAAACTGAAAACCTACCTCTTCAGTCTGGCATTCATGAACATCTGACTCCTCTCCTGTGAGAAAACGCGGAAGAGCCGCCGCAAATACTCAGAGTGAGGCGGCCGATTCCGCGTCTAGCATGGCATCTGGAGTGTTTAGGCACGCATCCACTGGCGGGACGGAACGCGGAGAAACCGCCGCATGCCCAGCGGTCAGGACGGCGGAGTCCACGTCCGACGCGGCAGTCGGTACGCATAGGCCTACTACTGACAGTGGCTGAGAGCGAGGAAACCGCCGCATGCTCGGTTGGCGGTGCGGCTGCCCCCGTGCTCAAACAGGCTGACACATTACAACACATGTCTGGTGTGGCTGGGACTGATAGTCCACACTGGCTCAGGAGGACGCGAGCGCGCAGAGAGGCAGGGCCTTTATGACAGTCAGAAGGGTGTCAGCTGACCAAGCCGGTCAGCTGACAATTTCAGCAACTTCCATTGGTCCAGCACTTAGGGGAGGCGCTAGTGAGCGCTGGTGTATATATACTGGGTGCTGGTCATTTCTCTGGTGTCTGGCGTTGCGATCACTACGTGGTAGCACTCAGACCTTGTCAGTATCTGTGTTATTAGACAGTTTCCAAGGTGTTGATGGCCAAGGATCTCACACCTTAGTCTGGGAAGTCTGTTATTATCTGTATTATATTCTAGATCAGTTTCCAAAGTGTTGACGGCCAAGGAACTCACACCTTAGCTTAGGCATTGTTGATTATTTGTTATGACCTTCTGCTTTCCTGACCATTCTTCTGATCTCTGATTTTGTACCTTTATCATTCTGATACTCTGTTGCCAAATCTCGGCTAGTCTCTGGATTCTGCACCTGCCTCTGTACCTTATCTGTCCGTGTGTTTACGACCTGGCTTGTCCGACCTCGAGAGCTATCTCTCCTGTTGGGAGATAGCTCGCAGATCTGTCAGTGACACTTTTCCATTGGTGTCACTCACGTTCTGTCCTTCCCACTGTCAGTCTGACTCCTCCCCGTGGAGAGTCCAGACTACGGAAGGAACCAGTTGCCGAGCAGTATTCCTATCTGCTCTTGCACCTGTCTTCCAGGTGCGATCCTCAAAGTATTACTGTTGTACCAAAACACTCTTATCACTCAGGTGTCCAGAGGTTAGAGATATATCTGATTATCGGTGATACTGCAGATCATCAATAATCTGGTATATATCTGCATTCTCGGTGATACTGCAGATCACCGGAAATCAGATCCTCTCTGTGTTACACCGATCGTTACATCTCCTCTGTAACGCAACCCAGCCTGCAACCCTGTATTAATCTGAGACACAACTATGCGCTTTGAGTCCTATGGGAGAAAAGCGTTTTACAAATGTTATTGTATTGTATAATTACACAACATAACAGTAGAACATTGACAGTTGGAACTACAGTGCGTAAAAGCCAAGGTGGGAGGGCAAAACTATGTGGCAACCACTCACCAAAAACACAGCATGCTCTGGTCTGGTATAGCAGACGGATCAATCCAAACAAACAGAAAAGCGGCAGCCAGCACTGCATGTGATTCTTTATATGGATGCACAATCGCTGTATTATTATACACCTGGATAAAGTTCATTCAGATGGCACATAACAGAGTGGGTGAGTTGGTGGTGGAAGCCTGACGGTCGTTTCACTCAGGGCGCTTCGTCAGAGGCTGTGGCCATTGCTTCTGATGAAGCAACCTATGTGAAACCTGGCCGTATGTGCCAGCTAAATGAACTGTGTATAATAATACATCGATTGCTTGTGCATACATATAAAGAATTACATAAAGAGACTGCCACCACTTTCCTGCTTGTTCTTAGCATGTTTACCTGAGCAAGAGGTTGTGGCTGCCATGTGGGCAGACACAGACAAGGCATCAGCAACAAAGACACCAGCTTTAGAGACGAGAGGTGGCAATCACAATTTTAGTATTATCAGTAGCTAGATGGGACTGTATCTTCACAGCCAGGCAATGTGCATTGTTTAAAATGAAATAAATATGTCTGCCTCTCCCTCTCACTTCAGGTGTGCATTAATGATGACTTTCATATACTGAATTTTGCCTGGCTTTGGTCTGCTGCAGTCTCTAATTCATCTTGCTTTAGCTAACACTACTCCAAACACACAACTGCTAATTCACTAACACTGCAGCATCCTTACTTTGGCGTTCTATGACACAGATTAAAGCTGTAAACTTTTGCCACCTAAAACCAAACATTTTAATATGGTTAAACCATGTTTGCGAGATGCAAGATACACAGCTAACAAACGTGTGTGCAGCCCGGCCCAGCAATGTTGCCCAAGGGGATCAGGTCCTGACCCCTGACCGGTGATATCCGTTTAAAGTGTGTACATACCTTAAAATTATTCCGAGCTGAAGCTCAGGATCAGATACTTACCTTAAAGGGAACCCGAGGTGAGAGGAATATGGAGGCTGCCATAGGTATTGACTTAAAGAGAACCCGAGGTGGGGTTCTGACAATGCTATCTGCACACAGAGGCTGGGTCTGCCTATACAGCCCAGCCTCTGTTGCTATCCCAATCCCCCCTAAGCCCCCCCCCTGTGCTCTGCTGTCCCCCATAAATCACAGCCGTGCTGTCGACACGCAGCGTGTCGCAGCGGGCTGTTTACCTCTTTACTGTCACTCTTGCCGCTCCCCCCGCCTCCTGCATAGCTCCGGTCCCCGCCCGCGTCCCTTCCCTCCCCGCTGATTGGAGGGAAGGGATGCTGGCATGGACCGGAGCTATGCAGGAGGCGGGGGGAGTGGCAAGAGTGACAGTAAAGAGGTAAACACAGCCAGCTGCGTGTGGACAGTGCGGCTGTGATTTATGGGGGCCAGCAGAACGCAGGGGGAACTTAGGGGGGATTGGGATAGCAACAGAGGCTGGACTGTATAGGCAGACCCAGCCTCTGTGTGCAGATAGCATTGTTAGAACCCCACCTCGGGTTCTCTTTAACAATGCCAGTTGCCTGGCAGCTCTGTCGATCTTCTGGCATAAGTAGTGTCCGAGTCAATCCCTGTAAGAGTAAGAGTCGGAGGGGATGCTGAAGTGGCTGGAGCTCAGAGGCAACCCCGTCTGGGTTGGACCCAGGAGTAAGAGTAAGAGTTGGAGGGGGTGCTGAAGTGGCTGGAGCTCAGAGGCAACCCCGTCTGGGTTGGACCCAGGAGTAAGAGTCGGAGGGGGCGCTGAAGTGGCTGGAGCTCAGAGGCAACCCCGTCTGGGTTGGACCCAGGAGTAAGAGTCTGAGGGGGTGCTGAAGTGGCTGGAGCTCAGAGGCAACCCCGTCTGGGTTGGACCCAGGAGTAAGAGTAAGAGGGGGTGCTGAAGTGGCTGGAGCTCAGATATGGCTGATCCAGTAAAACCTGAGTCAGAGTACCTGATTTGCTGCATGCTTGTCCAGGGTCTATGGCTAAAAGTATTGCAACTGGTATTGTTTTAAAGGAGATAAATATGGCAGCTTCCCTATACGCCTCACCTCGGGTTTCATTTAAGAGAAGGAAGCTTCAGGTTCCTATTGAGACTTCCCTTGCTGATCTGAAGCCACCCATTGCTTAGCGCGGTCCCCCTCCACTTCAGGGCCGCGCAGCTCCTCTTCCTGAAGCAGTGTGCCTGGCAGTCTACTTTAGGTGACCCAGCAGGAAACCTCATAGGGAAATTCCTGGTTGGGTAGCACCCTCTTAAACTGCTAGGTTTGTCCCACTAATGTAAAAGTACAAAAAATAAATAAATATCAGACTTGAATAAATGTTGGACAACCTTTCCTGAATACGTGTTCTGCTTGCTGCAAGGGCGTTTCTAGGATCCTAATACATCCGGGGCACTTCAGCTGAAAGATGAGTGTGGCTATGCACCGGAATTTGGATGTGGTCATGGTTGGAGCCAAATTTTCATGAACTTAACAGCGGTCTAAGTAGGCCTGCCCAGCAAAATGTTGGATGAAGCCCTCCTCTCCATTAATACAAAAGAAAAAACGCAGCATATCACAGTTATCTGGCTTCTGTGCTGACTGAGCTGGCTTTCTGCTGAGTGAGCTGGCCTGCTGCCAGTCTCCCCATAGCATTCCCTGACCTTCTAGTGGACCCCTATCAGGCTCCCACGGGCCTCCCATTGAGGCACAACTCCCAGCATTCTCCCATAGAAGAACCACAGCTCCCTGCATGCCCCCATAAAGGCATCACAACACCCAATATACCTACATAGAGGCACCATAGCACCCAGCGTACCCCCCATTTCTGTATGCTGTGGTGCCATGCAGGGTGTTATGGTGCCTCTATGGGGCTTGCTGGATGCTGTAATGCCATGCGGAGCAGTGCTTTTCAGCGCTGCTAGATTTGTGCGCAGCCGGCGCCTCCATAGACTTCAATAGGAATCACTCCTATTGCAGTGCTCAGTGAGTAACGTCGGCGCCGTCAGAAGACGGAGCCGAGGATGCTTAAAAACATAATAATTCGGCCTCCAGCAATCGCTGGAAGCCGAATTATTTCATTCCCCCACTACCCATGGCGGCCTGGAGGGGGAATAGTAATTAAATCGGCCCGGACTTGTGCAGAAGCAGGATCAGCCATATACCGCTGTATCCTGCGCCTAAGTCTACCAGCGCCAATTTTAAAGGTACTCATGCCATGCTAGGTGCTGTGGTGCCTCTGTGGGGCATGCTGAGTACTGTGTGGTGCCATTCTGGGTGCTACTGGGCTGCTATTCTGGGTTTTACTCTGCCTGAGGAACATCTGGGGCACGTGCCACTGATCTTTGGGGATAGCAACGCCCCTGGCTTGCTGGTGGCTACATTGTATTTTATTAATAGAGTGTTAACATACCTTTTTTGAGAAGACTCAAGAAAAAAAAAAAAAAGTTATTGAAACTATCTGGGTACAATACTTTGCAGCTACAAGTTGCTAGTATTGTGACACAGTGGGATGAACCAGTTCTTTCCACAGAGCTAGGCAGATTTGAAAATGAAAAGTTATTATTTAACTGACAGCCTGATCAGTTAATCAAATTATAATCAGTAATAATCACTGTCTTTCCCCGTCCGATTAACTCTGTGCACATGAGGAAGGGCTGTGAACCAAACTGACTACTCCACAACCTTTGGTACTTCCGTCCATACCAGCAGTATAATTGGGTAAATCCCATATACACAGTGATCCACTAAGACCCTTCCAGTCAGTCTTGCAACTGTAATCCGTAAACAGGAAGGCAGAACCCTAGTTTGACCTCTGGCTGAACTACAAATCCCAGCATGCTGCAGCACTCAACTGCAGAGCTAGTGTCTACCCTAGTCTGATAGGAGCAGCATTAACCTGTAAAAACACCCTGATGCCAGATAACAGAGTTGTCACAAACCTTCTGATAGGGATTAGATTACTTTACTGCCTGAATGAGTAGCAGCTACTTCTGTCTGGCGGCTTCAGGATTCTCGTCTACGGCGCTCTGCTCTTCGTGCTGCTGCTGGGATAGATAGCCTAGCATACTTCTCCCAAACTACGTCTCCCCCTGCTGCCCGTTTTTTGGTACTACCGCTTCAGACGATACCCATGTAACAAGGCGAGCAAAATATACGGTGTATTAAAAACATCTCTACCATTACCTGTTAAAAGATGTTAAAGGTTGCATATTATTGTTGTTGTTTTATTAGCGGATCAAAGTTACTAATGTTAGGGATATGATATTCACAAAACCAAATGTTTTGTTGAGTAAATGTGAAATATATACACAACTTCACACTGCTTTTAAAGCCTGCAGTAGTGGAAGGTAAACGTAGATAATCAAAATCTTTCAGTTTTATTCTCTGCTTTGTTTATTTTCGAGGCCTAGTTATAGACTGGCAATAAAGGTCACTGTAAATTTTACCTTCTTCGTTGCAAATCAGTAGTTGCAGTGGCGTACCTAGGGAATTTGACACCCGGTGCTGATTATTTACAGCAGTAGGGTATTGTACCGTGTTAGCCATCTTATTCAATTCATTTGTAGTTAGCCAATAAATGGTATCATCCTGATTTAAAACTTCTTGATTATTTACAGACACCCCCCAAAAACAACCAATTTTTTTGATGGAAGGGTTGACAGGTTGGGGCGCGGAGCGTCGCTGCAAATTTTGGGGGAAAAGGAGTCATCAGGATGTGGACAGCGCTAACTGTTATGAAACTCTGTACTCTATACACTGCTGCAGAAGATGTCAGTGCCATTGGCTTCTGCAATAGCAGACTGCCCTGCATTATTGATTAATTACTCTGATCAGGATAAATAATTAGTAGTTTAGGGCAGTGTTCCCTAACCCAGTCCTCAAGGTCAACCAACAGTGCATGTTTTGTGGAAATCCACAGAGGTAGGTAATCCGCTCTGATGAGACACCAATTACCCCACCTGTGCATGTGTGTGGTTTTCTGCAAAATGTACTGTTGGTGGGAAACAGTAAAAAAGGGCGCAGGTGGCTAGTGGACAAATTGGGCGCCGCCATTAACTCCCATAATAAATATTGTTCACTGGGCACCAAACAGGAAAAAAGGGCGCCCGAGAATAATAACGTTTTCCAATGGCGCCCGAAGATTTTTAATGTTTTATAACTGCTTGTGATGATTTACGTTTCCTATTTCAATAAAACATTATTTTAAATGTTATCCCTAAGGCCCGGTTCACACTTGCGGTTCTCTGCCAAACGGACCGGATGACCTGACCGGATCCGGACCGGATCCGGATCGGAACCGTACGGTTCTGATCCGGATCCGATCCGGATACGGTCAGGTTGCATCAGGTGTTCATCAGGATGCGATCCGGATCCGTTTGGCAAAAGATAGTAGAAACCCGAAAAAAAATGTTGGGGTCTGGGAGGTCAGCAGAAGGTGGACCTGTGGAATCAGGCCCTCCGCTGTTTAGCACTCACCTCCACCTCCGACATACTGCCAACATCTCCAGCACGTTTAAAGTCACTGCTGCTCCACTCCAAAATGCTTGCCCATGTGTCCCCATCCAAAATCGCCGCTACAATACGCATAGGAAGTGGGGTAGAATATCCGGATTTTTAGCCAGTGTGTGGTGCGCTCTCCGGCTCTCATTGGTTTGTATTGGCCGGATGGTGCAGTCCGGCTCCGCTCCGGATACGGTTGCCGGAGGAGCAGGACCAAAAAATAGCGCATGTTGGGTCTTATGCCGGTCCGGACGAAACGGACACATGTGAACGGACGCATAGGCTTTCTTTGCTATGCCGTGCGTCCGTTCCGTCCGTTCTGCATGCGGTCCGGCTCCAGCACGGCGATTCCGGATGGCGACCGCTAATGTGAACCGGGCCTTACTGTTTGTAAAACATTATTATGCACAAAATAAAGCGATCAGTACGTAACGTAAATTGTAATATATTTTATCCCTTACTGTTTCTAAAACATTATTCTACACACAATACAGTGATCACTAAGGAGGGTATTAGGTTTAGGCACCACCAGGGGGGTCTTAGGTTTAGGCACCACCAGGGGGTCTTAGGTTTAGGCACCAATACGGGGGTCTAGGGGTTAGGGGTAGGTACAGGGAGGGTTACTTACTATTTTTTTTTTAAACGTTATTATGCATTTCAGTTTTTAAACGGAAGATTAACGTTTTCACAATTGCCGATTTCATGCACATTATTTAATGATTTATAACTTTATAAAACATTATTTATAAACGAAATATAGTACAATATATTTTTAAACGTTATCCATGCTTATCGTTTAAAACCCAGCGCACTTTTTTCCCAGCGCCCCTTTTTAACGTACGCCTGTTGGTGGGCCTTGAGGACAGGCTAGGGCAGGGGTCTGCAACCTTTAAGAATCAAAGAGCCACTTGGACCCGTTTCCGAAAAGAGAATAAAAACTGGGAGCCGCAAAGCCATTATAAAACAGATATGACCCTAATATGCGCATATCGTTAGCAGATATGTCCCCAATATGCACAAATCGTTAGCAGATATGTCCCCAATACGCACAAATCGTTAGCAGATATGACCCCAATATGCACAAATCGTTAGCAGATATGACCCCAATATGCACAAATCGTTAGCAGATATGACCCCAATATGCACAAATCGTTAGCAGATATGACCCCAATATGCACAAATCGTTAGCAGATATGTCCCCAATATGCACAAATCGTTAGCAGATATGTCCCCAATATGCAGATATGACCTCAGTATGCACAAATCGTTAGCAGATATGTCCCCAATACGCACAAATCGTTAGCAGATATGTCCCCAATACGCACAAATCGTTAGCAGATATGACCCCAATATGCACAAATCGTTAGCAGATATGACCCCAATATGCACAAATCGTTAGCAGATATGTCCCCAATATGCACAAATCGTTAGCAGATATGTTCCCAATATGCACAAATCGTTAGCAGATATGACCCCAATATGCACAAATCGTTAGCAGATATGACCCCAATATGCAGATATGACCCCAATATGCACAAATTGTTAGCAGATATGACCCCAATATGCACAAATCGTTAGCAGATATGGACCCCAATATGCAGATATGACCCCAATATGCACAAATCCTTCAGCAGATCTGAAAAGAAAAACCCATTTACTCACCTAGTCAGAAGACCTCCTGTCACGATCTCCTCCTGTCCCGACCTCCGGTCCCGACCTCCTTGTGGCGCGCAACTCCCTCGGCTCCTCTTCCTTCCTTCCCGACGTCACGTCCTGCCTGCACTACACTGCAGGGCTACGGGAAAATGGCCGCCCGAAGCCCTGCACTGGTCCGGCGGCCTCTCTGATAGGCTGCCGGCCAGCTGGCAGCACACGTCACACGCGCACATGAAACAAGCGCGCCGCAGCCACTGACACTCACTACCGGTGTAGTGTCAGAATGGGCAGCCCTGCAGCACCGGAGCCGCGACTGAGCCGCGGTCTAGGAGCCGCGGCAAAGGTGAAAAAGAGCCGCTTGCGGCTCCGGAGCCGCGGGTTGCCGACCCCTGGGCTAGGGGAACTCTGGTTTAGGGCACTCTGCTATTACAGCAGCCAGTGCACATGGCTACTAATGACAGGCAACTTCTGAAGCACTTAAAGGATACCCCAGCTGAAATGTGACATAATGAGATAGACATGTGTATGTACAGTGCCTAGTACACAAATAACTATGCTGTGTTCCTTTTTTTCTTTCTCTGCCTGAAAGAGTTAAATATCAGGTATGTAAGTGGCTGACTCAGTCCTGACTCAGACAGGAAGTGACTACAGTGTGACCCTCACTGATAAGAAATTCCCCCTTTTTATCTCTTTCTTGCTCTCAGAAGCCATTTTCTGCTAGAAAAGTGTTTTATAGTTGTAATTTCTTATCAGTGAGGGTCACACTGTAGTCACTTCCTGTCTGAGTCAGGACTGAGTCAGCCACTTGCATACCTTATATTGAACTCTTTCATGCAGAGAAAGAAAAAAAGGAACACAGCATAGTTATTTGTGTACTAGGCACTGTACATACACATGTCTATCTCATTATGTCACATTTCAGTTGGGGTATCCTTTAACACATCCTGCCAACTCTCCCTGCTAATGTCCCACAACAATCATTCTCTCCACTCTGCTCTGCACATTCACTCACTGCAGGCTGTGTGTAGAGAGCGAGAAGACACATTGCCCATGGAACAGTAAGGGGGAGGGGTGCTACAACTGCTGCTATTTTCCCAAATGTTGCCCAAACTATGAAAAAAGGTCCCAGGTGGAAGAGCACAGTGACTGAGCGCCACAGCGGCACCCCTAGCCGTGGGTACACCTGATGCTGTGAGCACCCGCAGCCTTATGGTAGGTACGCCACTGAGTAGTTGTAATCTTAAATAGTGGTGTGCAGTGAAATTAACAGCCATTCCAATGTGAACAGTAAGGGGTACATTGTATACAAAGAGTAAACACTGGTTAATTTGGGGAGATGTATGCCAAACTGAAACAACCATCTCTACAAAAGTGGGGATCTTTGACATCACCTATCAGCAACGTACAATTCTATTATATTTTTTCACTTGGACATAATATATACCTTTCACTTGGACATAATATATACCTTCAGTATATATAAAAATATTATGTGCATATTGAGTCTCCGAGCCCTAAGGTAATCCAGGCAGCGCTGCGTAATATGTTGGCGCTTTATAAATACAATAAATAATAATAATAATAATCCAGTTTTGCTTACGGAGTATGGAGATAAACTTCAGTCAGCTCCTTGAATCCAGCCAAGAGGATCTAGCACTCTAGACCTTTCTGCGACACTTCAGGGCAGCTGTACACAGTCTCTGCTTAGGTGGACGGTTGGAACCATCTCTGTTGAGCTGAGATAATTGTGTGTACGCACCATAAAGTTTACCTGAGGCAATCTTCAGGTCAAAAAATTGATACTTACCTTATAAGAAGGAAGTCTCTGTATCCTGTAGAGGCTTCCCATGCCGTCCTCCCAACCACCGTGGCCACTTGTGGAACCTCAAAGAAATCCGGTAAGAGTTTGTCAGATTTCAGATCTAGGCTGCGCTCCTCTTCATGGACGAGTGCAGCAGTACTGCGTCTGTGTGAGTATGCCTGTGCAGTAAGCTGGAGTCATTCGTGTAGGGACGAGGAGGACATGAGTTGCCTCTACAGGATTTAGAGGCTTCCCCCTTCTTATGCATCTTTTTTGTACCTGAAGTTTGCCTCGGGTTCACTTTGTGTTTCTGTTGCCTGATCTGCAGTAGTGTAGCAGTAGGGGATGCAAAGGTTGCGACCACAACGGGGCCATTGGACTACAAACCAGAGGCTTTCCTTCAATTGCCATATTAGCTTGAGGTGGCCCAAAGCACCTTCATTACACCACTGCTGGTTTGCATACTCATTCATTGGGCTTTATTCATAAAAGGCTTTGCGGTAAAAAAAAATGTTGGAGGGAAAATACCGCATCGGTATTTTCGACTTTTGTGTGCTAATTCATAAAAAAGTTTACAGTTGTGATAAAAGATCGAAGAATTCCCGAACTAGGCTGGCGTAACATGAGAAGCTGCCTGAGTTGATACATTTTCTCCTGCAAAGACAGCCTTACAATAAAAGAGGCATCCCCAACTTCCCTTTAGATGTGCATTTTTTTTTAAACTGCCTCTGTTTGCCCTGAATCTGCGCTGAATCTGTCTTTTAGTATTTTTAATCTATTTAATTGCCACAGTTGAGAAGAGCTTCAAGAAATGTTTACACATGCAGGCTTTCTGATGTGAAATTTATCTGAAAACAGGTACCCAAGAGGTTAAAAAACACAGCCTGGGTATTCCGGAAAACCATTTTTGTTCCCTCCTCTCTGCTGCTGCCTGGGAGAGCTGTCCCCATTAGCTTGGCTGTTATCCGCATCCTTATCACATTTTCTAAACAGACGGTATTCTCCATCCCAATTCCAGCTGCTCTAATATTTATGAATTGACATGTATTGAGGTAATCACCGCATAAGGCGGTAATTTCCCGCACTGCTCAGGAATGTCAGCTTTTCATGCGGAAACAGCTTTTATGAATTGACATTTTGCTTAGTGGTCAGTAAAGTCATCTGTTTTGAGCATTACCGCATGCGGGAATGCTTTATGAATAGAGCCCTTTGTGTCAGTATGAGGGTGAGCATAACATCTTCCACATTCTTCTATCTTCAGATCTGAAAGTTTGCTGTATTCTATGAACAGTAGAAGCTACTCTCCAGCTTAGTTTTGTACACTATGCCTCTCTGACTCCTTCCTTTCCTTGATTGGGGGAATGTTGCATTCAGAAAGGAGGTGGGGATGCAATGCACTTCCTTCAAAATGATTGGAGTGGGAGGCATGAGGAGATAGTGGTACCAGAGGGAGGCTACCAGGGCCTGTAAAAAAAAAAAAAAGGGCCTGTTTGTTAGAGGATCTAAAAGGGGAGCAGTGTGGGTCATGTGACTGCTGTTTATCCTGACAAGTCAGATATTTACTTTCATGCATATCTTAGGGGGGCATAGTAAGTACACTGGAGAAGGGCTTTATCTGAACTATAGTGCAACATGTCTGCTCATAACAAGACACCATGGGCCTGATCTCAGAGGCGTATCTAGAGGGATGCAGGCATGGCTTGTGCCATGGGCGCCACAGCACCATGGGCGCCATGCATGCCCCTTTGCTGTGCCGCCATGCCTGTCCCCATCACTCAGACCTCAGATCTGATTCATTCTGTTATCTGGGGAGCATGGCTACTTAACTTGTGTATGGAGGGTGCACTTGGCTTAGTCTTAGAAAAGAGGACAGAGAGAGAATAAGAAGAGATACTTCCAAAAAAGCAACTTCAGCAATATCCCGAGCCAAAAAACACAGGCAACCATAACGCATGTATTAGAGAAAGGATGCTGTTTTTATAGAGGAAAAAGGGCTCTGACCGGGAGGAGGGGTGGGCGCGCAATTTCAGTGTTTGCCATAGGCTCTATATTACCCAGATACACCCCTGATACACCCCTGCCTGATCTACTAAGGCTAGGTTCACACCTATGCCAAATGAAAATGTGTACAGTTATGTTCCAGTCCTGTCCGGTAGATTTTCATCAGTTTTCACCTGTTTTGTATCCATGTTAGGCTCGCCAGCCCACTCCAAAATGACCCAGAGCCCCAGGTAACTACAGCTTTTATATGGCCACATACCAGAGCCCTCATTGGGCCACTAGCTTACACTGTACCCCTGAGTCATCAATCACCCTGTACCACACCCACAGTCTGGGCTTGTTCACACTGCAAGAGCTTTTCTAAGCGCTTGTGATTTTAAAAGCTCTTGCTAATGTTATCCTATGTGTATGTTCACACTGGAGCGATGTGATTTTGTAAAAATCCTCCATAGCATTGCATTATTATTATTATTATTATTATTTGTATTTATAAAGCACCAACATATTACGCAGCGCTGAACATTAATTTAGGTTACAGACAATATTTAGGGGTGACAAACAGCAATATGACAATACAAGAATACAAGAAAACCAGATCACACAGCACAGTATGAGTACAAGGTAATGCTTAGTCAGTCACTGGAGAGGAGCATGGAGATTAGGCAAGTTAGGTTCACTCAAGTGCATAGCATGGGTTTACAGTAATGGAGGTGCATGATCAGGTAGGACACAAAAGGAGGAGGACCCTGCCCAAAGGCTTACAATCTAGAAGGAGAGGTAGAGACACGAAAGGTAGGGACCAGAGTTCCGTTGTGGATTTAGAGCAATTGTAAGGGGTGGTAGGCCAGAGTGAAAAGGTGAGTTTTGAGGGCCTTCTTGAAGATGTTGAAGGAGGGGGCTGCCCTAATGGGTGGAGGTAGAGAGCTCCAAAGTGTTGGAGCAGCTCTTGAGAAGTCCTGGAGGAGTGCATGGGACTGTGTGATGCGGGGGGCGGTCAGGCGAAATTCATTGGAACGGAGTGAGCGGCTAGGTGTGTACCTCTGAGTAAGATCAGAAATGTAGGTTGGACAGGTTTTGTGGACAGATTTGTAGGTCAGACACAATGGGCTCTATTCATAAAAAATTTGTGGCGAAAAAACTCCTGGAGGGAAAATACCGCAGCGGTATTTTAGGCTTCTGGGTGGCCATTCATAAAAATGTTGGCAGCTGCGATGCAAGTGCGGAGATCTCCCGCTGAAGGCTGGCGGTAAGCTGTCGGAAGGCATGCGGAAACACTTACGCCGCACTGCTCTCTCTGGGAGGTCTGTCCCATTCACTTGTATGTAATCCGCAGGCTTCGAGGAAGCGGTATTTCCCGTCCACATACCGCTTCCTCTAATCTTTATGAATGGCCATTTTGTTACTTTTTTTTAGATAAATCTAGAAAAACACTGCAGAAGGTGGAAATTTCTCGCTCTGCTGGGGAATTGTAGATTTTCATGCGGGAACAGCTTTTATGAATGCTTACTTTGCTAAATGGTTGGGAAAGTCCGCTGTTTTGAGCGGAAAACTTGCGGTAACGATTTATGAATAGAGCCCAATATCTTGAATCCGATTCTAGACTGGATAGGAAGCCAGTGGAGAGGTTCACGGAGGGGAGCCGCCCTGGTGAAGCGATGGGAGGAGTGGATAATTCTGGCTGCCGTATTCATGATGGACTGCAGTGGGGCTATTCGGTTCATAGGGAGACCAGACAGAAGGGCATTACAGTAGTCGAGGCGGGAAATTATGAGGGCATAGATGAGGAGTTTGGTGGTGTCAAAGGTCAGGAAAGGGCGAATCTTACAGATGTTACGAAGGTGGAAGTTGCAGTGAGGTTTTGGATGTGAGGAGTGAAGGAGAGTTCAGAATCCAGGGTGACACCCAGACAGCGGGCTTGAGAGGTAGGGCGAATGGTAGTGTGGTTAACAGTGACATGCACATCTGGGAGGTTCATAAATAGCCGGGGTGGGAAGATCATAAATTCCGTTTCGTCTAGATTTCGTTTCAGGAACCTAGCGGACATCCAGGAGGAGATGGCTGATAGGCAGGAGGAGACCTTGTCCATGGTAGTGGTCATGGCCGGCCTTTGACCTGAGCGACCGGAGCGGTCGCTCAGGGCGCCGGCTTCCAGGGGGGGCGCACGCTTCCCTCCCTCCATAAAAGTGTCTTCCCCTGCACAGCTTCCCTCATTCCCTCTGATTAATGTGCCCTGCTCTGAGCTCCCTTCCCTCCCCTCCCTCCCTCCGATGTAGAAGAGAACGGTACAGGCAGCAGTGGCTCTCACCTTCCATCTCGCAAACACCAGCAGCTTTGCTGCTCAGCTCTTGGGGCATTTTTCTGAATGGTGGCTTTAAGGGTCCTCGCTTGGTGAGGTCATCAAGCAAAGCCCTTACAAATTAATTCAGAAGAATGCCCTGGGAGCTGAGCAAAGAGCTGTTTGCGACATGGACAGTGAGGCTGCAGAGCGGCAAGTTTGGCTATAGCCTCTCTCAGCCAGCGATGGATCTGCACAGCAGGGGGGAGAGAGATCGGAGTGCTGCAGCTGAAAGCTCATCTAGTGGGAGAGGTGATAGTAGAGCTGAGCGCTGTTAAAACTAGTTTACTTTCTGTCTGACTTTGAGCTGTTATCTCTGCAGCATCCCCCTGAGCCCCTCCCCCTCTCTGCTTTCTCACTTCTCACCCTAGTATGATAGTTTATTTAACCCTGCATGTCCCAGCCACACTGAATAAAGACTGGAGCACTAGTGAGAAACTATTCATCTCCTCTGCCTCTACCACTGTATCTTCCCTTCTTTCTGATGTGCCACTTTTTTATTTCTCACATCTATCTCCCTCCCCATTCTCATGCCTCTCTCCCTTCCACACAGTCCTTAGTGTTTTTATTATAAGGTGCCCATACATGGGCAGATCGACTAAGAGACAGATCTCTCTCTGATCGGAGAGAGATCCACCGGCTGCCCATACACCACAGGCGATTCTCTCAGGAATCAGTTTTGTGACGCGGCCTCTCTGTCCACCCAATGTAAATATCCATCATGCCCCCCTCAATCCGTGGCTTGTGCAGTATACTTTACCTGTCGGTGTCTGTTGCTGGCTGTCTCCGCACTACCTTCCAAACACACACCCCACGTAGTTGCCGGCATGTACGTGGGTACATGCGCCAGCAACCAAGTGGGACACGTGTATGAGAATGGACCTTAAAGCCAGGGGCGGCCACCGACAGGTAAAGTATACTACACAGGGCTGCGGGTGAGGGGGGCACATTTTACATTGGGGGGACAGCTCAGGGAGTTTTGCTCCTCATCCTGATATTGCACCCCATTGCTGCCGTGCACCTGATCGAGCATGCCAGCCCTACATCTTGCAGCATGTCCAATTTCATCCCCAAATTGGTTGCACTATTGATCAGGCATGTTCTTGGCAGCACCGATTTATCTATGGCATGTGTGTGTGTGAGTGTGTGTATAATTTGCATATGTGTGTGAGATCTGCATGTGTGTGTGAGATCTGCATGTGTGTGTGAGATCTGCATGTATGTGTGAGATCTGCATGTGTGTGTGTGATCTGCATCTGTGTGTGATGTGTGTGTGTGTGTGTGATCTGCATGTGTGTGTGAGATCTGCATGTGTGTGTGTGATCTGCATCTGTGTGTGTGTGTGTGTGTGTGTGTGTGTGTGTGTGTGTGTGTGTGTGTGTGTGTGTGTGTGTGTGTGTGTGTGTGTGTGTGTGTTTTCTGCGTGTGTATTTGATCTGCGTGTCTATTTGATCTGCGTGCGTGTGTGTGTGTGATCTGTGCCTGTGTGTGCGTGCGTGCGTGCGTGCGTGCGTGCGTGCGCGTGAAGAGGATGGGGGGGGGGGGCACCAAAATCTGGTTACGCTCAGGGAGCTGTGAAACTTAAGGCCGGCCCTGGTAGTGGTCAAGATGTCAGGGGTGTGGAGGTAGATTTGGGTGTCATCTGCATACAGATGATAGGTAAAACCCATGGAGGAGATAACCTTGCCAATGGAGGATGTGGATAGGGAGAACAGTAGGGGGCCAAGAACCGAACCTTGGGGGACTCCCACCGAGAGGTGGTTGGGGGTGGACGAGGACTCATTGAAGGAGGTCGTGAAGGACCGGTTGGAGAGGTAGGATGAAAACCAGGTCCGGGCGAGATCGTAAATGCCCATGGACTGGAGGAGTAGGGGATGATCTACTGTGTCAAAAGCTGCTGAAAGGTCAAGGAGGAGGAGAATGGAGTATTTACCTTCAGCTTTATCTAAGGCAAGGTCATTGACCACTTTGGTGAGAGCAGTTTCAGTTGAGTGGGCAGGCCAAAATCCAGATTGCATTGGGTCTAGCAGTGAGTTGGCATTGAGGTACTGGGTCAGGCGTTTGTGAACCAGACGCTCAAGGAGTTTTAAGGCAAAGGCAAGGAGGGAGATAGGGCGGTAGTTGGAGGGCAGCGAGGGGTCGAGGGAGGGTTTCTTGAGCAGGGGCAATACTGTGGCCTGCTTGAAGTCTGAGGGGAAGGTGCCTGTGGATAGGGAGAGGTTAAACAGGGTAATGAGGACTGGGGCCAAATCCGTGAAGTGAGGCTGAAGTAAATCAGAAGGGATGGGGTCAAAGGGGGAGGTAGTGGTATGGGAAGTCTGCAGTAGGTGCTTGACTTCCTCAGTGGTAGTAGGAGTGAAGGAGGTGAGGGGAGGATAGGGTGGAGGAGGAGTTGGTTGGGAGGGGGTGGGAGGTGAAGATTGAAGATTCGATATTTCCTGACGGATGGAGACAATTTTGTTGGTGAAGTGCTAATTACACCAGAGAGGAAATGTGTGCATCAACCAAGTGAACCTGACAAATCTGGCTTTGCAAATTTGGCCTATTGGCTAATCACGAGACATTGCTCATGCAAATATGCATTTGCTTTCGCATGCCTAAATATGCAGGGTCAAAAACCAAAACCGCAAAACAATCGCCCTGCGGGAATCAGTTCATGCTACATTACCACTATCCAGGGGCGCCACGAGGAGGCTTCCCATTGCCCCCATACAACCGGGGGGGGCGCGGGGTTCCTAGGCACTCTTACCGCCTGGAACTCACACAGCGGCACCCCGGAGGGTGAAGTGGGTGGCTAAATATGTGGCAGAGAGGGAGGAAACGGAGGAGGGGGGGGGGGGGGTTGTTTAAGCAGGGAGTTGAAAGTGGCAAAAAGACGCCGGGGATTGGAAGATTGTGCTCCGATAAGCTTGGTAAAGTATTCCTGTTTAGCAAGAGCTTTTCAAAATCACCAGCTTAAAAAGCTTTTGCAGTGTGAACAAGCCCTCCATGTTTTACTGTCCAAATGACTTTGAAATTATTCTCAGGTACAGCACTTTTCAGACGCTAAGATGTTTCTCCACAGTAACAGCACCTGCAATGCAAAACACACACAGCCAACGCTAGTGATGTGATGGTCATGTCTAGGAGAACTCTTGGAGAAGCATGTGAGTTTTGTTGATCAGCTGATTGGGAGAAATGCATAGCAACGCAAGTGCAGTGCATTGCTACAGCCTCCTGCATTGAATGTAGCGTGCAAGTAGGGAATCGTCCTATGGGAGGAATATGGAATACTGGTGGCCAAATGGACCTATGAAAATAATGGCTGTCCAGGATTTTCTATTTTACTGCATGGAGGTGATAAAGTTGATCATTGATTGGCCAATCAAAATTGAATGTGTATATGCACCTTTAGTTATCAACCCTGCTTTGGGTTAGAGTTTTACTTTAACCACCCTGGCGTTCTATTTCATGTGGCCATGCGGCCGCGGGTGGCTTTTTTTTTAAAGAAAAGGCTATTTTGTAGTGTAGCCAGCACTAGGCTAGCTACACTCTCCCCCCAAGTCCCCTGACACTGTTTCCCCCCCCCCCCTCCGCTCGCCGCCGGCGATATTAACCTGGCCGCGATCCCGCGATGGCCGAGACTTCCGCCATAGCTTCAGGCGTTGCTATGGCGACGATCGGACAGTTCCGATCGCCGCCATAGCGACCCCTATGGAGGCTATGGAGAGGTTGCACTGGCGCGGGCTCCCGGGGGGGGGGGGGGGGGGGAGGATTAAGCAAAAAGTGCGGCGATAGGGGGATCAAAGCAGGCCGGCTCCGCTCCGGATACGATTGCCGGAGGAGCAGGACCAAAAAATAGCGCATGTTGGGTCTTATGCCGGTCCGGACGAAACGGACACATGTGAACGGACGCATAGGCTTTCTTTGCTATGCCGTGCGTCCGTTCCGTCCGTTCTGCATGCGGTCCGGCTCCAGCACGGCGATTCCGGATGGCGACCGCTAATGTGAACCGGGCCTTACTGTTTGTAAAACATTATTATGCACAAAATAAAGCGATCAGTACGTAACGTAAATTGTAATATATTTTATCCCTTACTGTTTCTAAAACATTATTCTACACACAATACAGTGATCACTAAGGAGGGTATTAGGTTTAGGCACCACCAGGGGGGTCTTAGGTTTAGGCACCACCAGGGGGTCTTAGGTTTAGGCACCAATACGGGGGTCTAGGGGTTAGGGGTAGGTACAGGGAGGGTTACTTACTATTTTTTTTTTAAACGTTATTATGCATTTCAGTTTTTAAACGGAAGATTAACGTTTTCACAATTGCCGATTTCATGCACATTATTTAATGATTTATAACTTTATAAAACATTATTTATAAACGAAATATAGTACAATATATTTTTAAACGTTATCCATGCTTATCGTTTAAAACCCAGCGCACTTTTTTCCCAGCGCCCCTTTTTAACGTACGCCTGTTGGTGGGCCTTGAGGACAGGCTAGGGCAGGGGTCTGCAACCTTTAAGAATCAAAGAGCCACTTGGACCCGTTTCCGAAAAGAGAATAAAAACTGGGAGCCGCAAAGCCATTATAAAACAGATATGACCCTAATATGCGCATATCGTTAGCAGATATGTCCCCAATATGCACAAATCGTTAGCAGATATGTCCCCAATACGCACAAATCGTTAAGATATGACCCCAATATGCACAAATCGTTAGCAGATATGACCCCAATATGCACAAATCGTTAGCAGATATGACCCCAATATGCACAAATCGTTAGCAGATATGACCCCAATATGCACAAATCGTTAGCAGATATGTCCCCAATATGCACAAATCGTTAGCAGATATGTCCCCAATATGCAGATATGACCTCAGTATGCACAAATCGTTAGCAGATATGTCCCCAATACGCACAAATCGTTAGCAGATATGTCCCCAATACGCACAAATCGTTAGCAGATATGACCCCAATATGCACAAATCGTTAGCAGATATGACCCCAATATGCACAAATCGTTAGCAGATATGTCCCCAATATGCACAAATCGTTAGCAGATATGTTCCCAATATGCACAAATCGTTAGCAGATATGACCCCAATATGCACAAATCGTTAGCAGATATGACCCCAATATGCAGATATGACCCCAATATGCACAAATTGTTAGCAGATATGACCCCAATATGCACAAATCGTTAGCAGATATGGACCCCAATATGCAGATATGACCCCAATATGCACAAATCCTTCAGCAGATCTGAAAAGAAAAACCCATTTACTCACCTAGTCAGAAGACCTCCTGTCACGATCTCCTCCTGTCCCGACCTCCGGTCCCGACCTCCTTGTGGCGCGCAACTCCCTCGGCTCCTCTTCCTTCCTTCCCGACGTCACGTCCTGCCTGCACTACACTGCAGGGCTACGGGAAAATGGCCGCCCGAAGCCCTGCACTGGTCCGGCGGCCTCTCTGATAGGCTGCCGGCCAGCTGGCAGCACACGTCACACGCGCACATGAAACAAGCGCGCCGCAGCCACTGACACTCACTACCGGTGTAGTGTCAGAATGGGCAGCCCTGCAGCACCGGAGCCGCGACTGAGCCGCGGTCTAGGAGCCGCGGCAAAGGTGAAAAAGAGCCGCTTGCGGTTTCGGAGCCGCGGGTTGCCGACCCCTGGGCTAGGGGAACTCTGGTTTAGGGCACTCTGCTATTACAGCAGCCAGTGCACATGGCTACTAATGACAGGCAACTTCT
This sequence comes from Hyperolius riggenbachi, assembly GCF_040937935.1. Taxonomy (NCBI): domain Eukaryota; kingdom Metazoa; phylum Chordata; class Amphibia; order Anura; family Hyperoliidae; genus Hyperolius; species Hyperolius riggenbachi. The sequence continues at coordinate 486,644,649 of NC_090646.1, forward strand.
GAAGCACTTAAAGGATACCCCAGCTGAAATGTGACATAATGAGATAGACATGTGTATGTACAGTGCCTAGTACACAAATAACTATGCTGTGTTCCTTTTTTTCTTTCTCTGCCTGAAAGAGTTAAATATCAGGTATGTAAGTGGCTGACTCAGTCCTGACTCAGACAGGAAGTGACTACAGTGTCACCCTCACTGATAAGAAATTCCCCCTTTTTATCTCTTTCTTGCTCTCAGAAGCCATTTTCTGCTAGAAAAGTGTTTTATAGTTGTAATTTCTTATCAGTGAGGGTCACACTGTAGTCACTTCCTGTCTGAGTCAGGACTGAGTCAGCCACTTGCATACCTTATATTGAACTCTTTCATGCAGAGAAAGAAAAAAAGGAACACAGCATAGTTATTTGTGTACTAGGCACTGTACATACACATGTCTATCTCATTATGTCACATTTCAGTTGGGGTATCCTTTAACACATCCTGCCAACTCTCCCTGCTAATGTCCCACAACAATCATTCTCTCCACTCTGCTCTGCACATTCACTCACTGCAGGCTGTGTGTAGAGAGCGAGAAGACACATTGCCCATGGAACAGTAAGGGGGAGGGGTGCTACAACTGCTGCTATTTTCCCAAATGTTGCCCAAACTATGAAAAAAGGTCCCAGGTGGAAGAGCACAGTGACTGAGCGCCACAGCGGCACCCCTAGCCGTGGGTACACCTGATGCTGTGAGCACCCGCAGCCTTATGGTAGGTACGCCACTGAGTAGTTGTAATCTTAAATAGTGGTGTGCAGTGAAATTAACAGCCATTCCAATGTGAACAGTAAGGGGTACATTGTATACAAAGAGTAAACACTGGTTAATTTGGGGAGATGTATGCCAAACTGAAACAACCATCTCTACAAAAGTGGGGATCTTTGACATCACCTATCAGCAACGTACAATTCTATTATATTTTTTCACTTGGACATAATATATACCTTTCACTTGGACATAATATATACCTTCAGTATATATAAAAATATTATGTGCATATTGAGTCTCCGAGCCCTAAGGTAATCCAGGCAGCGCTGCGTAATATGTTGGCGCTTTATAAATACAATAAATAATAATAATAATAATCCAGTTTTGCTTACGGAGTATGGAGATAAACTTCAGTCAGCTCCTTGAATCCAGCCAAGAGGATCTAGCACTCTAGACCTTTCTGCGACACTTCAGGGCAGCTGTACACAGTCTCTGCTTAGGTGGACGGTTGGAACCATCTCTGTTGAGCTGAGATAATTGTGTGTACGCACCATAAAGTTTACCTGAGGCAATCTTCAGGTCAAAAAATTGATACTTACCTTATAAGAAGGAAGTCTCTGTATCCTGTAGAGGCTTCCCATGCCGTCCTCCCAACCACCGTGGCCACTTGTGGAACCTCAAAGAAATCCGGTAAGAGTTTGTCAGATTTCAGATCTAGGCTGCGCTCCTCTTCATGGACGAGTGCAGCAGTACTGCGTCTGTGTGAGTATGCCTGTGCAGTAAGCTGGAGTCATTCGTGTAGGGACGAGGAGGACATGAGTTGCCTCTACAGGATTTAGAGGCTTCCCCCTTCTTATGCATCTTTTTTGTACCTGAAGTTTGCCTCGGGTTCACTTTGTGTTTCTGTTGCCTGATCTGCAGTAGTGTAGCAGTAGGGGATGCAAAGGTTGCGACCACAACGGGGCCATTGGACTACAAACCAGAGGCTTTCCTTCAATTGCCATATTAGCTTGAGGTGGCCCAAAGCACCTTCATTACACCACTGCTGGTTTGCATACTCATTCATTGGGCTTTATTCATAAAAGGCTTTGCGGTAAAAAAAAATGTTGGAGGGAAAATACCGCATCGGTATTTTCGACTTTTGTGTGCTAATTCATAAAAAAGTTTACAGTTGTGATAAAAGATCGAAGAATTCCCGAACTAGGCTGGCGTAACATGAGAAGCTGCCTGAGTTGATACATTTTCTCCTGCAAAGACAGCCTTACAATAAAAGAGGCATCCCCAACTTCCCTTTAGATGTGCATTTTTTTTTAAACTGCCTCTGTTTGCCCTGAATCTGCGCTGAATCTGTCTTTTAGTATTTTTAATCTATTTAATTGCCACAGTTGAGAAGAGCTTCAAGAAATGTTTACACATGCAGGCTTTCTGATGTGAAATTTATCTGAAAACAGGTACCCAAGAGGTTAAAAAACACAGCCTGGGTATTCCGGAAAACCATTTTTGTTCCCTCCTCTCTGCTGCTGCCTGGGAGAGCTGTCCCCATTAGCTTGGCTGTTATCCGCATCCTTATCACATTTTCTAAACAGACGGTATTCTCCATCCCAATTCCAGCTGCTCTAATATTTATGAATTGACATGTAGTGACATGTATTGAGGTAATCACCGCATAAGGCGGTAATTTCCCGCACTGCTCAGGAATGTCAGCTTTTCATGCGGAAACAGCTTTTATGAATTGACATTTTGCTTAGTGGTCAGTAAAGTCATCTGTTTTGAGCATTACCGCATGCGGGAATGCTTTATGAATAGAGCCCTTTGTGTCAGTATGAGGGTGAGCATAACATCTTCCACATTCTTCTATCTTCAGATCTGAAAGTTTGCTGTATTCTATGAACAGTAGAAGCTACTCTCCAGCTTAGTTTTGTACACTATGCCTCTCTGACTCCTTCCTTTCCTTGATTGGGGGAATGTTGCATTCAGAAAGGAGGTGGGGATGCAATGCACTTCCTTCAAAATGATTGGAGTGGGAGGCATGAGGAGATAGTGGTACCAGAGGGAGGCTACCAGGGCCTGTAAAAAAAAAAAAAAGGGCCTGTTTGTTAGAGGATCTAAAAGGGGAGCAGTGTGGGTCATGTGACTGCTGTTTATCCTGACAAGTCAGATATTTACTTTCATGCATATCTTAGGGGGGCATAGTAAGTACACTGGAGAAGGGCTTTATCTGAACTATAGTGCAACATGTCTGCTCATAACAAGACACCATGGGCCTGATCTCAGAGGCGTATCTAGAGGGATGCAGGCATGGCTTGTGCCATGGGCGCCACAGCACCATGGGCGCCATGCATGCCCCTTTGCTGTGCCGCCATGCCTGTCCCCATCACTCAGACCTCAGATCTGATTCATTCTGTTATCTGGGGAGCATGGCTACTTAACTTGTGTATGGAGGGTGCACTTGGCTTAGTCTTAGAAAAGAGGACAGAGAGAGAATAAGAAGAGATACTTCCAAAAAAGCAACTTCAGCAATATCCCGAGCCAAAAAACACAGGCAACCATAACGCATGTATTAGAGAAAGGATGCTGTTTTTATAGAGGAAAAAGGGCTCTGACCGGGAGGAGGGGTGGGCGCGCAATTTCAGTGTTTGCCATAGGCTCTATATTACCCAGATACACCCCTGATACACCCCTGCCTGATCTACTAAGGCTAGGTTCACACCTATGCCAAATGAAAATGTGTACAGTTATGTTCCAGTCCTGTCCGGTAGATTTTCATCAGTTTTCACCTGTTTTGTATCCATGTTAAGCTCGCCAGCCCACTCCAAAATGACCCAGAGCCCCAGGTAACTACAGCTTTTATATGGCCACATACCAGAGCCCTCATTGGGCCACTAGCTTACACTGTACCCCTGAGTCATCAATCACCCTGTACCACACCCACAGTCTGGGCTTGTTCACACTGCAAGAGCTTTTCTAAGCGCTTGTGATTTTAAAAGCTCTTGCTAATGTTATCCTATGTGTATGTTCACACTGGAGCGATGTGATTTTGTAAAAATCCTCCATAGCATTGCATTATTATTATTATTATTATTATTATTTGTATTTATAAAGCACCAACATATTACGCAGCGCTGAACATTAATTTAGGTTACAGACAATATTTAGGGGTGACAAACAGCAATATGACAATACAAGAATACAAGAAAACCAGATCACACAGCACAGTATGAGTACAAGGTAATGCTTAGTCAGTCACTGGAGAGGAGCATGGAGATTAGGCAAGTTAGGTTCACTCAAGTGCATAGCATGGGTTTACAGTAATGGAGGTGCATGATCAGGTAGGACACAAAAGGAGGAGGACCCTGCCCAAAGGCTTACAATCTAGAAGGAGAGGTAGAGACACGAAAGGTAGGGACCAGAGTTCCGTTGTGGATTTAGAGCAATTGTAAGGGGTGGTAGGCCAGAGTGAAAAGGTGAGTTTTGAGGGCCTTCTTGAAGATGTTGAAGGAGGGGGCTGCCCTAATGGGTGGAGGTAGAGAGCTCCAAAGTGTTGGAGCAGCTCTTGAGAAGTCCTGGAGGAGTGCATGGGACTGTGTGATGCGGGGGGCGGTCAGGCGAAATTCATTGGAACGGAGTAAGCGGCTAGGTGTGTACCTCTGAGTAAGATCAGAAATGTAGGTTGGACAGGTTTTGTGGACAGATTTGTAGGTCAGACACAATGGGCTCTATTCATAAAAAATTTGTGGCGAAAAAACTCCTGGAGGGAAAATACCGCAGCGGTATTTTAGGCTTCTGGGTGGCCATTCATAAAAATGTTGGCAGCTACGATGCAAGTGCGGAGATCTCCCGCTGAAGGCTGGCGGTAAGCTGTCGGAAGGCATGCGGAAACACTTACGCCGCACTGCTCTCTCTGGGAGGTCTGTCCCATTCACTTGTATGTAATCCGCAGGCTTCGAGGAAGCGGTATTTCCCGTCCACATACCGCTTCCTCTAATCTTTATGAATGGCCATTTTGTTACTTTTTTTTAGATAAATCTAGAAAAACACTGCAGAAGGTGGAAATTTCTCGCTCTGCTGGGGAATTGTAGATTTTCATGCGGGAACAGCTTTTATGAATGCTTACTTTGCTAAATGGTTGGGAAAGTCCGCTGTTTTGAGCGGAAAACTTGCGGTAACGATTTATGAATAGAGCCCAATATCTTGAATCCGATTCTAGACTGGATAGGAAGCCAGTGGAGAGGTTCACGGAGGGGAGCCGCCCTGGTGAAGCGATGGGAGGAGTGGATAATTCTGGCTGCCGTATTCATGATGGACTGCAGTGGGGCTATTCGGTTCATAGGGAGACCAGACAGAATCCAGGGTGACACCCAGACAGCGGGCTTGAGAGGTAGGGCGAATGGTAGTGTGGTTAACAGTGACATGCACATCTGGGAGGTTCATAAATAGCCGGGGTGGGAAGATCATAAATTCCGTTTCGTCTAGATTTCGTTTCAGGAACCTAGCGGACATCCAGGAGGAGATGGCTGATAGGCAGGAGGAGACCTTGTCCATGGTAGTGGTCATGGCCGGCCTTTGACCTGAGCGACCGGAGCGGTCGCTCAGGGCGCCGGCTTCCAGGGGGGGCGCACGCTTCCCTCCCTCCATAAAAGTGTCTTCCCCTGCACAGCTTCCCTCATTCCCTCTGATTAATGTGCCCTGCTCTGAGCTCCCTTCCCTCCCCTCCCTCCCTCCGATGTAGAAGAGAACGGTACAGGCAGCAGTGGCTCTCACCTTCCATCTCGCAAACACCAGCAGCTTTGCTGCTCAGCTCTTGGGGCATTTTTCTGAATGGTGGCTTTAAGGGTCCTCGCTTGGTGAGGTCATCAAGCAAAGCCCTTACAAATTAATTCAGAAGAATGCCCTGGGAGCTGAGCAAAGAGCTGTTTGCGACATGGACAGTGAGGCTGCAGAGCGGCAAGTTTGGCTATAGCCTCTCTCAGCCAGCGATGGATCTGCACAGCAGGGGGGAGAGAGATCGGAGTGCTGCAGCTGAAAGCTCATCTAGTGGGAGAGGTGATAGTAGAGCTGAGCGCTGTTAAAACTAGTTTACTTTCTGTCTGACTTTGAGCTGTTATCTCTGCAGCATCCCCCTGAGCCCCTCCCCCTCTCTGCTTTCTCACTTCTCACCCTAGTATGATAGTTTATTTAACCCTGCATGTCCCAGCCACACTGAATAAAGACTGGAGCACTAGTGAGAAACTATTCATCTCCTCTGCCTCTACCACTGTATCTTCCCTTCTTTCTGATGTGCCACTTTTTTATTTCTCACATCTATCTCCCTCCCCATTCTCATGCCTCTCTCCCTTCCACACAGTCCTTAGTGTTTTTATTATAAGGTGCCCATACATGGGCAGATCGACTAAGAGACAGATCTCTCTCTGATCGGAGAGAGATCCACCGGCTGCCCATACACCACAGGCGATTCTCTCAGGAATCAGTTTTGTGACGCGGCCTCTCTGTCCACCCAATGTAAATATCCATCATGCCCCCCTCAATCCGTGGCTTGTGCAGTATACTTTACCTGTCGGTGTCTGTTGCTGGCTGTCTCCGCACTACCTTCCAAACACACACCCCACGTAGTTGCCGGCATGTACGTGGGTACATGCGCCAGCAACCAAGTGGGACACGTGTATGAGAATGGACCTTAAAGCCAGGGGCGGCCACCGACAGGTAAAGTATACTACACAGGGCTGCGGGTGAGGGGGGCACATTTTACATTGGGGGGACAGCTCAGGGAGTTTTGCTCCTCATCCTGATATTGCACCCCATTGCTGCCGTGCACCTGATCGAGCATGCCAGCCCTACATCTTGCAGCATGTCCAATTTCATCCCCAAATTGGTTGCACTATTGATCAGGCATGTTCTTGGCAGCACCGATTTATCTATGGCATGTGTGTGTGTGAGTGTGTGTATAATTTGCATATGTGTGTGAGATCTGCATGTGTGTGTGAGATCTGCATGTGTGTGTGAGATCTGCATGTATGTGTGAGATCTGCATGTGTGTGTGTGATCTGCATCTGTGTGTGATGTGTGTGTGTGTGTGATCTGCATGTGTGTGTGAGATCTGCATGTGTGTGTGTGATCTGCATCTGTGTGTGTGTGTGTGTGTGTGTGTGTGTGTGTGTGTGTGTGTGTGTGTGTGTGTGTGTGTTTTCTGCGTGTGTATTTGATCTGCGTGTCTATTTGATCTGCGTGCGTGTGTGTGTGTGATCTGTGCCTGTGTGTGCGTGCGTGCGTGCGTGCGCGTGAAGAGGATGGGGGGGGGGCACCAAAATCTGGTTACGCTCAGGGAGCTGTGAAACTTAAGGCCGGCCCTGGTAGTGGTCAAGATGTCAGGGGTGTGGAGGTAGATTTGGGTGTCATCTGCATACAGATGATAGTTAAAACCCATGGAGGAGATAACCTTGCCAATGGAGGATGTGGATAGGGAGAACAGTAGGGGGCCAAGAACCGAACCTTGGGGGACTCCCACCGAGAGGTGGTTGGGGGTGGACGAGGACTCATTGAAGGAGGTCGTGAAGGACCGGTTGGAGAGGTAGGATGAAAACCAGGTCCGGGCGAGATCGTAAATGCCCATGGACTGGAGGAGTAGGGGATGATCTACTGTGTCAAAAGCTGCTGAAAGGTCAAGGAGGAGGAGAATGGAGTATTTACCTTCAGCTTTATCTAAGGCAAGGTCATTGACCACTTTGGTGAGAGCAGTTTCAGTTGAGTGGGCAGGCCAAAATCCAGATTGCATTGGGTCTAGCAGTGAGTTGGCATTGAGGTACTGGGTCAGGCGTTTGTGAACCAGACGCTCAAGGAGTTTTAAGGCAAAGGCAAGGAGGGAGATAGGGCGGTAGTTGGAGGGCAGCGAGGGGTCGAGGGAGGGTTTCTTGAGCAGGGGCAATACTGTGGCCTGCTTGAAGTCTGAGGGGAAGGTGCCTGTGGATAGGGAGAGGTTAAACAGGGTAATGAGGACTGGGGCCAAATCCGTGAAGTGAGGCTGAAGTAAATCAGAAGGGATGGGGTCAAAGGGGGAGGTAGTGGTATGGGAAGTCTGCAGTAGGTGCTTGACTTCCTCAGTGGTAGTAGGAGTGAAGGAGGTGAGGGGAGGATAGGGTGGAGGAGGAGTTGGTTGGGAGGGGGTGGGAGGTGAAGATTGAAGATTCGATATTTCCTGACGGATGGAGACAATTTTGTTGGTGAAGTGCTAATTACACCAGAGAGGAAATGTGTGCATCAACCAAGTGAACCTGACAAATCTGGCTTTGCAAATTTGGCCTATTGGCTAATCACGAGACATTGCTCATGCAAATATGCATTTGCTTTCGCATGCCTAAATATGCAGGGTCAAAAACCAAAACCGCAAAACAATCGCCCTGCGGGAATCAGTTCATGCTACATTACCACTATCCAGGGGCGCCACGAGGAGGCTTCCCATTGCCCCCATACAACCGGGGGGGGCGCGGGGTTCCTAGGCACTCTTACCGCCTGGAACTCACACAGCGGCACCCCGGAGGGTGAAGTGGGTGGCTAAATATGTGGCAGAGAGGGAGGAAACGGAGGAGGGGGGGGGGGGGTTGTTTAAGCAGGGAGTTGAAAGTGGCAAAAAGACGCCGGGGATTGGAAGATTGTGCTCCGATAAGCTTGGTAAAGTATTCCTGTTTAGCAAGAGCTTTTCAAAATCACCAGCTTAAAAAGCTTTTGCAGTGTGAACAAGCCCTCCATGTTTTACTGTCCAAATGACTTTGAAATTATTCTCAGGTACAGCACTTTTCAGACGCTAAGATGTTTCTCCACAGTAACAGCACCTGCAATGCAAAACACACACAGCCAACGCTAGTGATGTGATGGTCATGTCTAGGAGAACTCTTGGAGAAGCATGTGAGTTTTGTTGATCAGCTGATTGGGAGAAATGCATAGCAACGCAAGTGCAGTGCATTGCTACAGCCTCCTGCATTGAATGTAGCGTGCAAGTAGGGAATCGTCCTATGGGAGGAATATGGAATACTGGTGGCCAAATGGACCTATGAAAATAATGGCTGTCCAGGATTTTCTATTTTACTGCATGGAGGTGATAAAGTTGATCATTGATTGGCCAATCAAAATTGAATGTGTATATGCACCTTTAGTTATCAACCCTGCTTTGGGTTAGAGTTTTACTTTAACCACCCTGGCGTTCTATTTCATGTGGCCATGCGGCCGCGGGTGGCTTTTTTTTTAAAGAAAAGGCTATTTTGTAGTGTAGCCAGCACTAGGCTAGCTACACTCTCCCCCCAAGTCCCCTGACACTGTTTCCCCCCCCCCCCCCTCCGCTCGCCGCCGGCGATATTAACCTGGCCGCGATCCCGCGATGGCCGAGACTTCCGCCATAGCTTCAGGCGTTGCTATGGCGACGATCGGACAGTTCCGATCGCCGCCATAGCGACCCCTATGGAGGCTATGGAGAGGTTGCACTGGCGCGGGCTCCCGGGGGGGGGGGGGGGAGGATTAAGCAAAAAGTGCGGCGATAGGGGGATCAAAGCAGGCCGGAGGCGATCGGAGGGGTGATGTAGCTAGCCAAGTACTAGCTACACGTCCTTCGAAAATTTGGGCCAGAAAGACCCTCCAGGGGCTGAGAAATACACCGTGGCGGTAATGGACCAGCTGAGCTCATCATTACCTCCAAGGTGGTTAAAGGGAATATGGATATTTTCTTTTAAAATAATACCAGTTGCCTGACTCTCCTGCTGATCCTGTGTCTCTCAAGCCCCATTCACACTGCACACGTTGCTGTCCAGATTTCGGCCCCGCGTGCAAGAGGCCGACATGCACGACATCAGACAGCAGGGCCCAGGCATAGGCTGGGCAGGCTGGGGCCTCTGAGCGCAGCCACTAGAGGGTGCATTCTCGTGTGCTCATTTCTGCCCGCCTGCCGGCTTGTGTTTTATTCTCTCCACCCGCACTGTACTAATATCCCCTCTCTCTGTCTCTGCCTCCTATAAAGCGCACATTCCTGCCCTGTAACAGCCAGCTGTCATCAAAGAGATGACAGGCACGGCTGTGTGTATTGGGTTGCTAGGCAACAGCAGGAAGCAGAGTTCTGCAGGAACGGAACTGGTGTCGGCTTCCTGCAGAGTTGCCTGTAGACTTGCTGAAGAATAAGCTGTGGCTGGACTGAATGGGGAGGGACTCCCTGATAGCACAGCACTGAGTGTGAATTCCTGCCCTCAGATGACTGAAAGGGGGAGGGGGACCCAGCTGTTTTTACATGAATGCCTGGAACGAAGCAGGTATCCCCCAATGGAGTTTTGAAAGAGAGAAAGAGAACTCTGTGTATGTGTGTGTGTGTACTCTGCACTGTGTGTGTACTGTGTGTATGTGTGTTTACTCTGCACTGTGTGTGTACTGTGTGTATGTGTGTTTACTCTGCAATGTGTGTGTACTGTGTGTATGTGTGTTTACTCTGTACTGTGTGTATGTGTGTTTACTCTGCACTGTGTGTGTATGTGTGTTTACTCTGCACTGTGTGTGTACTGTGTGTATGTGTGTTTACTCTGCACTGTGTGTGTACTGTGTGTATGTGTGTTTACTCTGCAATGTGTGTGTACTGTGTGTATGTGTGTTTACTCTGCAATGTGTGTGTACTGTGTGTATGTGTGTTTACTCTGTACTGTGTGTATGTGTGTTTACTCTGCACTGTGTGTGTATGTGTGTTTACTCTGCACTGTGTGTGTACTGTGTGTATGTGTGTTTACTCTGCACTGTGTGTGTACTGTGTGTATGTGTGTTTACTCTGTACTGTGTGTATGTGTGTTTACTCTGCACTGTGTGTGTACTGTGTGTATGTGTGTTTACTCTGCACTGTGTGTGTACTGTGTGTATGTGTGTTTACTCTGTACTGTGTGTATGTGTGTTTACTCTGCACTGTGTGTGTACTGTGTGTATGTGTGTTTACTCTGCACTGTGTGTGTACTGTGTGTACTGTGTGTTTACTCTGCACTGTGTGTGTACTGTGTGTATGTGTGTTTACTCTGCACTGTGTGTGTACTGTGTGTATGTGTGTTTACTCTGCACTGTGTGTGTACTGTGTGTATGTGTGTTTACTCTGCACTGTGTGTGTACTGTGTGTATGTGTGTTTACTCTGCACTGTGTGTGTACTGTGTATATGTGTGTTTACTCTGCACTGTGTGTGTATGTGTGTGTACTCTGTTTGTGCTGTGTGTGTTTTGTTAGTGTGTATTCTATTTGTACTGTATGTGTGTGTATTAGTGTGTACTGTGTGTATGCGTGTGTACTCTGCACTGTGTGTGTACTGTGTGTACTCTGCACTGTGTGTGTACTGTGTTTGCACTGTGTGTGTACTGTATGTGTAGTGTGTACTCTGTAGTGTTTGTAGAGAGTGAGAGTGAGTGTGAGTGTGAGTGTGAGTGTGTACTGCGGGGGGGGGGGGGGGGGAGGCGCAGTTTTGAATCTCTGCCTCTGGTGCTGGGGAACCTTGTCCCGGCCCTGCCAGACAGTGCATAGACTGCACTGTCTGATGTTCACACTGCATGCGGTCCGGGAACGCATGCTGCACGCATTTTTTTTTCCCCGAAACGCGTGGCTGACCCATACACTACAGTGAATGGGATCAGCCACGCAATGCATACAAACACGGATGGAGTGCGTTTGTATGCGTTGCGTTCTGAACGCACGCCATCCATGTTTGATGATGTGAACGGGGCCTTACCGTGTCTAATACCTGTAGCCACAGCCCATCAACAACCATGCAGATCAGGTGCTCTCACTGAAAGGACAACTGAAGTGAGAAGTCTATGGAGGCTGCCATTTTTATTTCCTTTTAAAAATACCAGTTACCTGGCAGTCCTGCTGCTCTATTTGGCAGCAGTGCTGTCTGAATCAGACCAGAAACAAGCATGCAGATAAACTTGTCGGATCTGACAATATTATCAAAAACACCTGATCTTCTGCATGCTTGTTCAGGGGCTATGGCTAAAAGTAGAGGATAACCAGGCAACCAGTATTGCTTAAAAGGAAATAAATATGACAGCCTCCAGATCCCTCTCGATTCAGTTGTCCTTTAACCACCCTGGCGTTCTATTAAGATCGCCAGGGCGGCTGCGGGAGGGTTTTTTTTTTTTTATTAAAAAAAAAATCTATTTCATGCAGCCAACTGAAAGTTGGCTGCGTGAAAGCCCACTAGAGGGCGCTCCTGCCGCGTACTTCTGATCAAGTAACAAGAAGGGCCGCGATGAGCGGCCCTCCTTGTTTTGCTTTTCTCGTCGCCATGGCGATGAGCGGAGTGACGTCATGGATGTCAGCCACCTCCGATCCAGCCCTTAGCGCTGGCCGGAACTGATTGGTCCGGCTGCGCAGGGCTCGGGCGGCTGGGGGGACCCTCTTTCGCCGCTGCTCGCGGCGAATCACCACAGAGCGGTGGCGATCAGGTAGCACACACGGCTGGCAAAGTGCCGGCTGCGTGTGCTGCTTTTTATTTGAAGAAAATCGGCCCAGCAGGGCCTGAGCAGCACCCTCCGGCTAAGGAGGTTAAAGGGAACTTTAACTGAGAGGGATATGGATGTTTCCTTTTAAACAAACAATACCAGTTGTTTGGCAGTCTTGCTGATCTCTTTGGCTGCAGTGGTGGCTGAATCACGCACCTGGAACAAGCATGCAGCTAATCCAGTCTGAGTTCAGTTAGAGCACCTGATCTGCATGCTTGTTGAGGGGCTGTGGCTAAAGGTATTAGAGACACAGGATCACCAGGAGAGTCAGGCAACTGGTACTATTTTAAAAGGAAAAATCCATAGCCTTCTCAGTTAGGTTCCCTTTAAATCAGACTGGATTAGCTGCATGCTTATTTCAGGTGTGTGATTCAGCCACTACTGAAGCCAAAGAGATCAGCAGGACTGCCAAGCAACTGGTATTGTTTAAAAGGAAACATCCATATCCCTCTCAGTTAAGGTTCCTTTATGGTTTTGCAAGTGTCCACATTGAAAGTGCTTACATATTGTAGAGATATATGCAAAGCAGCATATTTTGTAACCTTCATGTGCATAAATTCTTATAGAAAATTATTGGTAGATACATTTTTGACAATTGCAATAATAAAGAGAGACACATTCCTGTGGGCAGAGGTGTTTGTGTAGTGCAGGCAGGAAGGTGCTTCCAGGGCTGGTCAGGTCCTGACAGTGCAGTAGGAAATCCAGCTCAGCAAGGCGCGCCTTCCACTGTAAGCACTCGGATGCAGGTGCAGCTGTCACACTATTTTCCAGGAAGTGAAGGGCTGGCAGAAAAGTGATCCAGGTGAGAAGCAGGAAGGTAAGAATCGCCGACTTCGTGAAAGCTAAATGTAGACATACACAGGGCTAAGGCAGGTGAACCCAGCTAGCAGAAAAGCAGCAACAAATATCAGAGACCACAACTTTTACCTGTGCAGAGGTATTGCTGCAGTCCTGTTGATCGGTGTATGCTGTCTATAGAACCCTGAGGACATGTGTTCATAGTGTCTGCTTACCTTCACAGGATGGGCCCTCCTCTGAGGCTGCATGAACTCATTCGGGCAATCCGCAGTGTTAAAACACAAAATGAAGAGAGAGAGGTGATCCAGAAGGAGTGTGCAGACATCCGCTCTGCCTTTCGGGATGAGGACTCGGTGTACCGCGGCCGGAGTGTAGCCAAGCTGCTCTATGTGCATATGCTGGGCTATCCTGCTCACTTTGGACAGGTAAGAAGCTGTCACCTGAAGCAACAAGCGATTTGCAATTCTCCAAAAATACGATTGCTGCTGCATGTGTAATGTATTTCAATAGCATATTTTCTTTTGTTCATATGTGATTTTCTGCATTTAAAATTCAGGTAGCATGTATTTTTTGTGCGATGTGCAATTTGTGTTTTGTGTCAATAAAAATCGCATATTGCATGAAAAAATACATGGGGGGGGTGTTAAGATTTTGTACTGTGCATGTTGCATTACCATAGCAATGGTGCAAAAAAGTCACATTGCAAGTTAGCAATGTAGTTTGACTGTACAGTGAAGCATATAGTACAATTAAAGTATGCTTTACTGCCACTCCAAATGCACGTTACCAGGTAAATGCACAGCTTGTTGTGCATTATTCTATCAGAACTCACCGCCCTCAATGTGAAAGCCCCATAGGTATATCACTGCATCGTGATGCAAAATTAGGGCAGCACTGTGGTGTAGTGGTTAGCGCTCTCGCCTTGCAGCACTGGGTCCCTGGTTTAAATCCCAGCCAGGTCAACATCTGCAAGGAGTTTGTATGTTCCCCCCCCGTGTCTGCGTGGGTTTCCTGCAGGCACTCTGGTTTCCTCCCACATCTCAAAAACCTACAGATAATTTATTTGGCCTCCTCCTAAATTGACCCTGCAATATGATACATGCACTACATAATACATACATAGACATGAATATGGTAAGGACTAGATTGTGAGCCCCTCTGAGGGAGAGTTGGTGATAAGACAATATACTCTGAACAGCGCTGCGTAATATGTCGGCGCTATAGAACTATAGAAATATTTAAATAAATCAATTAGGATATTGACTGTTGCAACAGACACAGTGTAAAAGGAAAAATGCAAATGAGCTTCATTGGGTATGCTTGGAGAAGTCGTGAAACAAAGTAACATTCACATACAAAACATGTACACACAAAAATTGCAAAAAAAAAAAAAAATTCAATAAATATAGTTTAAAAACTATCCGACAAGGTGTGAGGCCTGGTGCACACCAAAAACCGCTAGCAGATCCGCAAAATGCTAGCAGATTTTGAAACGCTTTTTCTACTTTTTCTGTAGTGTTTCAGCTAGCGTTTTGCGGTTTTGTCTAGCGGTTTTGGTGTAGTAGATTTCCTGTATTGTTACAGTAAAGCTGTTACTGAACAGCTACTGTAACAAAAAACGCCTGGCAAACCGATCTGAAGTGCCGTTTTTCAGAGCGGTTTGCGTTTTTCCTATACTTAACATTGAGGCAGAAACGCATCCACAATCCAAAAAATGCCTCACCCAGGCATTTTTTTCGTTTCTGCAAAATGCCTCCCGCTCTGGTGTGCACCACCCCATTGAGATACATTGACCAAGCAGATCCGCAGCCGCAAGCGGATCTGAAAACGCCCAAAAAGCCTCTCGGTGTGCACCAGCCCTGAATTCAGATTCTTGCATGTGGGAAGTTGCATGCAGAAAAACCACAAAAAACAGAGTGACCAGCCCCGTGAGAGAGAAAGAGGCCTTGCGATGCCAGAAATACCAGCTTTTAGAAATGAGCTTGAATTGTGAGTCGTTGCTCTGCAGGAACAGGAATTACTTGGGCTAATAAGCAATGACCTTCCAGGTTATAAATGAATCAAGCTATCAGGCAATTAATTATTAGGTTCTGATCAGTCCTGTTTAAAGTTCCTGTTCAGACCACATGAATTCTGCCTGACACAGAGCAAAAAGTAATTGGAAATCAGACATCTCTTCCAAGTTTGTCTAGTGCTGCCTCAGCTCAGGGATTTGTTACAAGAATAGCTGCTAGTTTAACTAAGGCCTGGTACACACTTTCAATTATGATTGGACAATCACTGACTAATTTTACCAACTCCATGTAATTCGAAGGTTACCTAAACAATATCATAGTTTTCAATATCTGTTGATCCTCGTACTACGTGGAGGTGGTAAAATTGGTCAGTGATTGACCAATTATATTTAAAGCTAATGAGAATCCATGTGTTACTAAAAAAAAAGTCAGATACTCACCTAAGGAGAGGGAAGGCTCGGGTCCTAATAAGCCTTCCATCTTCTCTCCGGGTGCCCTCGGTGCTGCGCTGGCTCCCCTGTTCAATTCCCCCGCCGCGGGGACTTCGGAAGTTTTCGGGAGCCGAGTCCTCCCAAAGACAGGCGGCTCCATACTGCGCATGCGCGAGTGCGTCATAGAGGGCGCTCGCGCGTGCGCAGTGTAGAGCGTCCCTTCGTCGGGGAATCAGTATGGGTTCCCATTAGGTTTAAGGGCTCGTTCACACTATGAGCGTTTGTGGGTTTTTTTGAACGCTGGCAATTTTAGACATTACCCAAAAGCGCTTGTGCAATTATTCCCTATGACAGTGTTCACATGTGCGCGTTTCGATTTTACTAAAATTGCAAACGCGCTACATGTACCATTTTCTGAGCGCTTTGGCTCAATGGAAGGTATAGGGAAATTGTAAAGCTCTTGAAAAAGCGCTTTGCATAGCGATTTCCCGAGCGCTTCTATGATTGAATACATTGGGCTCTATTCTCAATGATTTTCCGCATGCGGAAATGCACTTGCGGTAAATTCCCGACTGAAAAAAAACATCTTGACATTCACAAATGTTTACGCATGAAACTTTACCGCATGCGTAAAATTTTACACATTAATTACCCGCATGCGTAATAAATGCGGTAAAAGTCCGCAAAAGTCGGTAGTTTCCGCAAAAAATCTAAATTTACAAAAAAAGAGGCGCCTTATTTCTTACTTAACTACCGAATTTTTATCACCTACTAGTACTTGGTGATATATTTCACTTCCCATTGACTTAAATGGAGTCTGGAGCCTTGAGTGCTGTGTTTGCTGGACTTTAATATATTTTTTTTTCTGGACAAGTTTCTTTATACAACTTTTTTTCCGCATGTTTACTATGTAATTATGCATGTTTCCCAAATTTTCTTACGCATTGTTCCCGCATGTGGGAAACATGCGGAACATTTTTGGTGAATGTGGAAAAAATGCGGAATTTATTACATGCGGTAAAAAATGTCTTACCGCATGTGTGATTGAGAATAGAGCCCAATGTATTTATTCAGGAAGTGGAAAAAAAAAACATCGCTGAGCAAAAGCGCTTAGAAAATGGCTTTTCTAAGAGCAAATCGCAGGGAAAAGCTCATAAAAAATCACAGCATAAATCGATCAACGCTTGCGATAGCGCTGGCAATTTATAATGTGAACAAGGCCTAAGGGCTATGTGTAGTAAAAGCTCTTGCTAATGTTATCCTATGTGTGTATTCTCGCTGGAGCAATGTGATTTTGTAAAAATCCTGCTGGATCGCGCAGGAGCTCTGTAAAGTATTTAGCCACATTTAGCAGACATTTGAAAGCGCTGTTCAGTAAACTACTTACCAGACCATTTTTGCCAGCTTCTGCCCTCCACCCCTGCATAAGAGGTCATACGTGCTTCTTTCTATCCAATTAGAGAAGCATCTGTGACCTCTTGGCGGTAGCGGCGGGGGTGCGTGTATCTACGCTCCTGGTGGGGAAAGGATGTTCAAAGGAGCGTAGATACACGTACCATGGTGGTAAAGTGGTTAAAACTTTTTATAGATATAGGATATATATATATATATATATATATATATATATATATATATATATATATATATATATATATATATATATATATATATATATATATATATATATATATATTTGACTTATATCAGATATAGGAGTGAGTGAATAATTAATCAAGCTGTAGGTTAACTGATCATTCACTCCAGAATATAATGAGAGTAAAGGTCCAGATCCGTCACCAGTAACTTACACTTACTTACACTTCAAAGTTACATTGAATTAAAAGGACTATCCCTTGTTGCAGTGTTGGCATACCAGCGAAAGCCTGAGCGATGCTCCCTATTACTGGGCGATGGGGAGCGAGGTTTTACCCTGTGGTGCTGTCCATCAGCACCACGGCCCCACTCCCCACACATGCGCACACCCGCCAAACATCCGCCGCCATCTTGCGCCGCTGCATCTGGGGGTCTCCAATAAGGAGACCCCCAGAGCTCCCCACCGGCCGCCGCTAGTCTGTGCAACCCCCCACGTAGCTGCAAAGTTACTTGGAAGCAATTTCACTCCCTCCTTATTAAAGGAGACCCCCAGATGCAGCAGCGATGACGTGCGTTGGCATGTTAAGACCTGGTTTTTGCAGGTCTAAGCTAACGCTCATGTCTGCCGGGAAGGCATGCAAAGTGTAATCGGATAGGGTGTAAGAAACTTGCTGGGTGATATCGCCCAAGCGAGTTTTTTTTTTTTTTTTTTTAACACCCTGCCTAGGGCTAAATGCAATTGGATCAGGCGACTTTATTGTCGCCTGATTATCGGACTCACCAGCGTTTAACGCTGGCGAGTCTGACTATTGTATCAGGCCCATTAGCTCTTGCTGGTTTCCAAAGTTGAAGGGCAATTCCCCAGGTAACCAGTGATTGAGCTGATCAACTTAACCATCCATCAGAGGCTGTTTCCTACTATAACTCAGTGCTTAGATATGTACCAGTTTGTTATAATGTTCAATTACTCCTTTATACTGCACATCGCATAATGTATAATATATGCATATAGTAAAGTTGTTTATTGTATGTTCGCAAAACTTCAATAAAAAAAAGCTGCATATATACTAGAGATTTATGTTGCCAAGCAGAGATCGGAACACAATCCCTTGGGTAACAGTGTGGGGCTGAAGCTGTGCAAACAAGTCGCTAGCCAGCAGGCTATCGACAAGCTCTGTCACTATTGATGATGACAGATGGACAATGTGTGGCATATGATGCACGGGGCAGAGCGAGTGTGGGAACAATGGAGTCAGGCTGGTTTCGAGTGAGTTGGTACAGCATGCTGGATCTCTGCCCAATGTATCCGGCCCATCATACACACACTAGATTCTTGCTTGAGGTGGTTTTTAGCAAGCTCCTGGTCCAAGTGTAATCTAGTGCGTGTACGAACCTTAAAGTGAATGGGAACCGCATTTAAAAAAAATGAAATAGATACTTACCCAAGGAGAGGGAAGGCTCTGGGTCGTATATAGCCTTCCCGCTCCTCTCCTGGTCCCCTCATTCCGGTAGCAGTATTTGAGCTGACTCGCCCGGTAGCAGTATTTGACTAAATTAGTCAAATACTGCTTTACCCGGCCAAAGGAGGCTTCAGAAGTCTTCAGGGAGCCCGAGTGCTGCTGTAGAAGGGCGGCCCTGTACTGCACCTGCGCAAGCATGCTCTCTTACACGCTTACGCCTGTGCAGTATGGAGCCGCACGTCTTTGGGAGGACACGGCTCCCGAAGACTTCCGAATACCCTTTAGGCGGGGGATTGAAACGGGGTGGAGACAGCATAGGATAGAGAGCACCGAGAGAGGAGATGGAAGGCTCTATACAACCCAGAGCCTTCCCTCTCCTTAGGTAAGTATTTGCTTCATTTTTTTTTAAATTCGGTTCCCATTCACTTTAAAGGGCATACCGTAGATTCAGTTCATAGTAAAACTTGTCAATCATTGGCCAAGTGTTTGCACCTTTAGACGTTTGTGATCTGCAATGATTGTGATTGTTTTGGGGTAAATATGTAGCGTTTATAGAGGTATCTGTTGACATCCGCAAACTCGTCATTGGTGATCATATGTTCTGGAAGACCATTCCCAATTACCATTATTATCCACTGTCACTCCTGTCCATCTTTCCCTCTCCATAGAGCAGAGCAGCATGCTTGTACCGGGACCTGTCGCCCAAAACAATCAGGAACAATCATTTCAAACAACAATAATCACAATTATGTACAGAGTCTCTGAGTGATATTTGACGTTCTTAAAAATGTGGCAGGTTAACCAGCATTCCAAAATGTAATCTGTACTGATTCTTTCTCTGGTGTCAGATGGAGTGCCTGAAACTGATAGCATCCCAGAAATTTACTGACAAACGCACTGGGTACCTCGGTGCTATGATGTTGTTGGACGAAAGACAAGATGCTCATCTGTTGATCACTAACAGCATGAAAAGGTAAGATGTCCATCATACACAAGACATTACTTTTCCGAAAATTTGCCAAATTAAAACCAAAGGTCCCATTGGTTTGAAACAAAATACTAAGTCAATAATAATGAGCAGTCAATATCTTTGGTAACCTCAAGGTTACTGATAAAAACCTGTCCTGTAAAGGAACATCTGGCTTTTTCAAGTCTACATTTAAATGGCAGCTGCTGGACAAATGACCATCATACAGAGCAATCTTTGGAAATGCTACTGTCCTGACAGTGCATGCATGAGATGCAGAGCTAGCCCTTAACTTGATCATATGATGGGCTGGTTGACTTGGAAGAACAATTCTCTCAGCTGATGGGAAGGGGGGGGGGGGGGGGGGCTGGGGAAGGGAGTTGGGCCTCTGTAGACTGTACACATGCTAGTTCCTACTTTCACCTGGTGTGCACAGAGTTATGTTATGAACGATAAAGTGTAGGGTCTAATCAACATCCCTGTAAACACAATAGAGCCAAGTTCAGCAGGAAGCTAAGGAAGGCACTGCAGTGGCCCTGACTGATATACATGGAGGTTTCTGTATAGGAAGATCTATGTAAGTGATGAAAATCACAAAGCAGTATTTTGATTCCAAAATTCAATATCACATTTTATTGTATCCCAAAAAAATGTTTTCAAAAATTAAAAACTTTTGTATTTGTCAGTAAAATTTCTTCATAGTATAAATGTTGAAGATCATTCAATTTTGACAGATAGTAGACACTATGGGCTTGATTCACAAAGCGATGCTAACTGTTAGCATGCTTGTGAAAAGCTCCTCTTCACGCCTAAACCGAGTTTAGGCGTGTAAAAGTGAACTCGTGCGCGAAACGTCGCATCTCGGAGCGACGAAAATGGCGCACCCGATGCGCCTATAAGGTCGCATAAGGTGCGACCTTAACGCTGCATGGTGCGCCGTTTTGTCGCACCATGCGACGTTAAGGTCGCACCCCATGCGCCCTTAAAGTTTTGCGCACGAGTACATTTTAAAAACGGTGCTAACCTAGCTAGCACCCTACTTTACATGCCCAAAGTCTTTAGGCGTGCTAAGTAGATTAGCACCGCTTTGTAAATCGAGGCCTATGTGCTTTGTTTGATGCCAACCTGTTTCGGGTTGATAACCCTTCATGCAGGCACACTGTGTTTGCAGCCGATCCTTTCCTTGCCAACAACCAGTAAGGTGCCGGGTTGTATCTGTTTGGAACAGATGCCCCAATATATTCTCCTAGATTATGTATGTTGTGTTGTAAAGATATACTTTTTGCTTAGCAAAGGCCTGATGAAGGGTTATCAACCTGAAACGGACTAGTGTTGTTGCCTGAAATGTACTGCTTCATCAAACAAAGCCCACAGTGTTTACACTCTGTCAAAATAGAATGATCTTCTACATTTATGCTATGAAGAACTTTTATTGACAAATACAAAAGTTTTTTTTTTTTTTTTTTTTTACCTTTTTGAAAATATGTTTTGGGATACAATAGAGTATGATATTGAATGTTGGAATCAAAATACTGCTTTGTGGTTTCATCACTTACATAGATCCTCCTATGCAGAAACCTGATATCACTTTGAGCGTGGTGGTGTGCTCAATTGTGGATCTCTTTTTATATTTGCTTTGTACTGAGAGTCTCCTTTTTTGACTCGCTCTCAATAATATTGAAATGATCTACATGGAGAACAGAGTAACCAAGCAGCTCGGGGTGACCTAAAACAACAAGAAATATATAGGGGACTAAAAGCGCTGCGTAATATGTTAGCGCTTTATAAATAAAATAAAATAAATAAAAAGAGACCGAAATGCCCTCCAACTAAAGAGCAATGCTTAGTATGGTTTGCCTTCTTAAATCAGAAGGCTTTTGCGATAATTCAGCTTTAAGTGAACATCTGTGGTTACCCACAATTCAGCGCTACTGAATATGCAAATTATCTCTTTACGCCCCTGAAGCCACGCTTACATCTAGAACCGCTGGTGTATAGCAAGCCTATAGTTTTACATTTTACAGAGCCACACCAACCACTCATGCAGACCAGGGGCAAACCCAGTATTTTCAAGGGGGGGGATTCCTGAAAGGTCTCTCTCAGCTACACACAACAGTATAAGAATATGGTAGGACATCATACTGGGTATGCACAATGCAATTTCCCATCCGACTGACCGACCGACAAAGGGATTGATCAGGGGCAGTTTGGATACAGATAATAATGAGGACAGTCGACATTGGTAATGAAGGGAAAAGTTAAGCATTCACACAGAAGGGCACAGGACTGTGCTCATACCTGGCTCTGTTAAGTTCCCCAGAGCTGCTCCATGCTCTGTACACCCACTGCTGCTCCATGCTCTGTACACACACTGCTGCTACATCCAAAGTCAAGCAGGGAAAGAAAGGGGGCAGTGCTGTGAGCTGCAGAAGGCCTGCAGATATTCTGGTGCCTGTCCCCATATATGGCAATGGCCCTGGTCTGAGGGGGAATTCTGGGCAGCTGTAATCCCCCCCCTGCATTTGCCTATGCAGACAGCATATAGGATTGGTGTTGCTCTGTAAAATTTAAAGCTATAGCCTTGCTATACACCAGCGGTTCTGGTTGTAAGTCTGGCTTTAGGAGCGTAAAGAGATAATTTGCATATTTAGTAGAGGTGCATTGTGGGTAACCACAGATGCTCACTTAAAGCTAAATTATCATGAATACCTTCTAATATACATGAAGAGAAGTGTTTTACATATTTCTTATAATTCTGGAAGCTAACTGCTTCCCTGGGTTAGCCCAAACCTTACTGTTACATGTTTTCAGCACCTAAAGGGCCTTCTGAACATGTCATCTTGAAAGCTATAGCTGTTTGCTAGAGTAACCTTTAGAGGAGCTATGTATGTGTAACTGAAATTTGCTGTAGCAACTATTTGGACTTTATTGGACACCTTAAGTGAGAGGAATATTTAGGATGCCATATTTACTTCCATTTAAAGCAAATCTGAAGCAAAAAAAATATGCTGGGGTGCAAATTATTTTTCTATTTGTATTTGCAAGGACTGTGGGCTTTAATAATTCTTTTTTCCATCCAGGGACTTGGAGCACAGCTCCTCTGTGGTGCAAGGCCTGGCACTGTGCACACTGGCCTGCATGGGATCTACAGAGATGTGTCGGGATCTGGCTGGAGAAGTGGAGCATCTTCTGAAAACATCAAATTCCCATGTCAAGAAAAAGGTGCCACATGAGAAAGTGCTAGAGTTCAGAGGAGTTAATGTTGGATTTACCAAGTCCATGTACCAAAAGAGAGTCAAAGGGGAGCACAAGGAAGAGTTAGAAAGGGCCACATACATACTATGGAATGATGCCTAGTTCTTATCATTCCCCACTGATGACCAATAACCTCATAAGTTCTCTTTTTACAAATTTTATATTCCTTTTCTTTCTTTTACTCATGTTCATCCTTTACTTCTATCCCAGCTTGTCCTTTGCTCACAACCAGTTCACATCCACAGGCTGTACTCTGTGCTGTGCACATCATCAGGAAGGTCCCCGAGTTGGTGGAGATGTTCATCCCAGCCGCTGAGGAGCTTTTGGCAGAGAAGAGGCATGGTAAGTCTGGTAGACACTAGTTGGGAGTTATCTGATAGAATGACGGTGTGTAGGAGAGCAGGGAATTATTATTATTATTATTATTATTTATTGTATTTATAAAGCGCCAACATATTATGCAGCGCTGGACAATAAATATATACAATGATACAAGGATGACATACATAGGGTTATACACATAGAACAAAGTTATACATACAAATTGTACAAAATACATGATCATGCAATATGGGTTGGTTAGGTAGGCCCAGTAATACAAGTACAGGCTGTCATAGGACAGGAGCACATGATCCTGTAGCTTACACTAGGGAATGGAGGACCCTGCCAGAGGCTTACAATCTAAAGGGAGGGGTGGAAACACTAGGGGGGGCTGTTAAATATTCCTTAGAGAGTTACTGTGTGGTAGGAGGTGGGTAGGCCATCATAAAGAGGTGGGTTTTGAGGGCTTGCTTGAATGTGTTGAAAGAGGGAGCAAGTCTGATGGGTGGTGGAAGGGCATTCCAGAGGGTGGGGACAGCTCTTGAGAAATCCTGCAGGCGGGCATGGGAGTGTGAAATGCGCGGGGTGGTGAGGCGAAGGTCGTTGGAGGAATGGAGGGGGCGACCTGGTGTATACTTGTGAACAAGCTCCGAGATGTAGGTAGGGCATGTTTTGTGCACAGATTTATACGCCAGGCATAGAATCTTGAAACTTATCCTGAGACGGATAGGGAGCCAGTGCAGGGATTCACAAAGGGGAGATGTGGATGCAGAGCGGTGTGAATAATGGATGAGTCTTGCAGCCGCGTTCATCACTGATTGAAGGGGGGCAGTGCGTTTCAGGGGGAGGCCAGAAAGGAGTGAGTTACAGTAATCAAGGTGGGAGATGATGAAGGCATGGATGAGCAGTTTGGTCGTGTCCGGGGTTAAGAATGGGCGGATCTTGGAGATATTACGGAGGTGGAAATTGCAGGCTCTTGTGATGTTTTGGATGTGTGGGATGAAGGAGAGGGCAGAGTCCAAGGTGACACCCAGGCAGCGGGCCTGGGAGGTAGGGAGAATGGTTGTGTTGTCGATTGTGAGGTGGAAACCTGGG
This sequence comes from Hyperolius riggenbachi, assembly GCF_040937935.1. Taxonomy (NCBI): domain Eukaryota; kingdom Metazoa; phylum Chordata; class Amphibia; order Anura; family Hyperoliidae; genus Hyperolius; species Hyperolius riggenbachi. The sequence goes on from NC_090646.1 coordinate 486,668,821, forward strand.
ATGGGTGCAGCAGCATGGGGTGGAAAGATCAGGAGCTCAGTTTTGTCTAGGTTAAGCTTTAGGAACCTAGCTGACATCCAGGAGGAAATTGCTGAGAGACACGAGGAGACCTTGTTTATGGTGGTGGCTGAGAGATCGGGGGTATGGAGGTAAATCTGAGTGTCCGCTGCATAAAGGTGGTAATTGAAGCCCAGGGAGGAGATAAGCTTGCCAATTGAGGAAGTGTATATGGAGAAAAGAAGGGGGCCTAGAACAGAGCCCTGGGGGACCCCAACTGAAAGGGGGGCAGGAGTTGAGGAGGAGCCATTGAAGGAAGTGGTGAAGGAGCGATTGGATAGGTAGGAGGAGATCCAGGCCAAGGCAAGCCCATGGATGCCCATGGACTGTAGTGATTGGAGGAGGAGGGAGTGGTCAACAGTGTCAAATGCTGCAGAGAGGTCAAGGAGGAGCAGGATGGAATAACTGCCTTTGGCCTTGGCAAGGGTAAGGTCGTTGACCACCTTGGCGAGGGCTGTTTCAGTTGAGTGCGCAGGTCGGAATCCAGACTGTAGGGGGTCAAGTAGGGTATTGGTGTTGATGTATTGGGTAATGCGCTGGTGGACTAGGCGTTCGAGGAGTTTAGAAGCATAGGGAAGGAGGGAGATTGGGCGGTAGTTTGAGGGTAGGGATGGGTCGAGTGAGGGTTTTTTCAGCAGGGGAAGCACAGTGGCCTGTTTGAATGCTTTGGGGAAGATGCCTGTGGAAAGGGAGAGATTGAACAAGGAGGTGAGGACTGGGGCCAGGTCAGGGAAGTGGGGACGAAGAGGATTCGCGGGTACCGGATCACAGGGAGAGGATGTGGGGGGGGGAAGCCACTAGCAGCAGGCTGACTTCATCAATGGTGGCAGGAGCAAAAGAGGTGAGGGGTGGATGAGACAAGGGAGCCGCTGGGAGGGAAGGCAAGGGGACAACCTGAGACGCTTTGGTAAGGGAGGGATGGAGGAGGGAAATTTCATTGCGTATTGTTGCAATTTTAGTGGTGAAGTGGTTGGCAAGGTCATTGGCTGAGAGGGAGGAGCTGGGAGGGGAAGGAGTGGGGTTGAGGAGGGAATTGAAGGTAGCAAAAAGCTGTCGAGGGTTGGAAGCTTGGGTTACAATCAGTGCTGCAAAGTACCTTTGTTTAGCCTCAGAGAGGGCAGTGTGGAAGAGTAACAGTTTGGCCTTGTAATCTAGGAAGTCAGCATTGAGATGTGATTTCCTCCATTTCCGTTCGGCTGCTCGAGTTTCTTTCCTGAGGTTACGTGTGTGGGTGTTGTGCCAGGGTTGGGGGGCTTGATAGGGCGGAAGATTGAGGGGGCAGCTTGATCTAAAGCAGATGAGAGGGCAAGGTTATATTGTGCAGCCGCTTCATTGGGGCATGTTAGGGTGGGTAGGTGGGAGGAGAGGGAGAGAAGGGAACTTGCTAGGACATTTGGGCTGAGATTACGTAGGTCTCTCTGCCATCGACCAGGCTGAGGGGTGGGGAGAGAAGTTGTTGGTGGGGAGATAGTGAAGGTGAGGAGGTGATGGTCAGAGAGAGGGAAAGGTGTGATGTCCAGGTTGCTGAGGGAGGTGGACTTTGAGAATATGAGGTCAAGAGTATGACCAGCGCGGTGGGTGGTGGAATTTGTGTGCTGAGAGAGACCAAGGGATTTGGTGAGGGAGAGTAGCTGCTTGGCAGCAGTGGAGATAGGCTCATCGATAGGTAAGTTGAAATCCCCGAGTATGATGGTGGGGATTGAATGGAATGGACTATGCATAGTTGATGAATACTGAGTGGATAAGGTAATTGAAAAACTACCCTATATGGGCTAATTGACTGTATGTGTTTTGCAGGTGTACTATATGGAGCTGTTCTCCTGGTCACAGAGATCTGTCAGAGGCAGCCTGAGGCCTGTAAACGCTTCCGCAAGGTACATGTTTTACCAGCAATAATGCTGCTTTATTTATAATATTATACGATAACCAGGGGCGTAACTCAAATGCATGGGTAGCATGGGCCCTTCAGCTCCGTTCCTCCCACAAGTGCAGCCAGCCAATTAAAAAAATATTAATAAATACCACACACACACACACACACACCCGCTTCCTCCTCCATCCATGATGCAAAGTAGCGGAGGGAGGAGGGTGTAAAGCCTAGCACACACAAAGTAATTTTCCATCAGATCTGATAGGAAGTTGCATCGTGTGTAGACATCCAAACTGCCCCCGATTAATAATGCGATTGATTTCCGTTCCCGTAATTTCTGGTCCGAAATAATTGGATCGATCCGTCAATCTGATGGAAAATTTCATTGTGTGAATAGGCATAATATTTCCATGTTTCACAGCCACATACTCTGTGCTGCCATCCTCCCACTCCTGTTCATGTGACTCGCATCAGTCATGTGATCAGGATCCGGCAAATGGCAGCAGAGAGTGTACGGCTGCGATGCATGGAGAAGACCCACAGTGCTGGAGCAGGTAAAATATTACACTGCTCCCTGCACTACTCTACATGCAGGTAGGGAGAAGAAGTGGGTCCCCAAAGTCCCTGCAGTCAGGTGGGCTATTGATATGCCCTTTATTAAAACTGCTAAATAAAGATAAACAATTATGAAGTTAAACATGCCATTTTGGAATTGAATAAACATGGCTGTACCACTGTTAACTATATATTGATAATACAATCTTCAAACACAAATAACTAAAAATACATCGTGTTTTATTCTGTTACTATCCCAAAGCCATTTGAATACATTTGCCTGAAAATCAGTATGATGTTCCATTATGCAGCCAGTGCAGTGGTACAGGCATCCTATATGGAGCATGAATAATGACATCCATGAACCACAAGAGACTGATGCTGGGGATGTTAGCAATCAGATGGAGTAGAAGCTTTCATACATCATTCTGCTGATTTCTTCTGATAAATGAGAACTGAATAAAGATAACCTCTATTTCTGTGCTGCTCTTCCCCCACCTATTGAGAAGGAGAGGCTGTGAGTATGTAGAAGAATATAGGAAAATTGATTTCACACAGTTTACAATGCTAAAGGCTGTTGGACTTTTTCGTATGAAATGGTGGCATAATTTGCCTTACAGCTTCAACAACCTCCATCATTTGTCAACAGCATGGCCTCTTCTGGATCTTAGCTGTGGTATACTCAAAAGGTATCCTGGTTTTCACAGCTCTGTGTGGGTAATGACAAGAGATCAAGTGACATGCATTGGGTAGTGAATATGTATGTGGTGTACAGAGAAGCTCGCTCATCTCTTAGTTAATGAGAATTCTTAAGCTGGCCATACAGTTAGTAATTCAATAAAGTTAATGCAATTAGTAATATAGCAGAGTAATATTTTACAGGGAGTGCAGAATTATTAGGCAAGTGGTATTTTTGAGGAATAATTTTATTATTGAACAACCATGTTCTCAATGAACCCAAAAAACTCATTAATATCAAAGCTGAATATTTTTGAAAGTAGTTTTTAGTTTGTTTTTAGCTTTAGCTATTTTAGGGGGATATCTGTGTGTGCAGGTGACTATTACTGTGCATAATTATTAGGCAACTTAACAAAAAACAAATATATACCCATTTTTACCAGTGAAACCAATATAACATCTCAACATTCACAAATACACATTTCTGACATTCAAAAACAAAACAAAAACAAATCCGTGACCAATATAGCCACCTTTCTTTGCAAGGACACTCAAAAGCCTGCCATCCATGGATTCTGTCAGTGTTTTGATCTGTTCACCATCAACATTGCGTGCAGCAGCAACCACAGCCTCCCAGACACTGTTCAGAGAGGTGTACTGTTTTCCCTCCTTGTAAATCTCACATTTTATGATGGACCACAGGTTCTCAATGGGGTTCAGATCAGGTGAACAAGGAGGCCATGTCATTAGTTTTTCTTCTTTTATACCCTTTCTTGCCAGCCACGCTGTGGAGTACTTGGACGCGTGTGATGGAGCATTGTCTTGCATGAAAATCATGTTTTTCTTGAAGGATTCAGACTTCTTCCTGTACCACTGCTTGAAGAAGGTGTCTTCCAGAAACTGGCAGTAGGACTGGGAGTTGAGCTTGACTCCATCCTCAACCCAAAAAGGCCCCACAAGCTCATCTTTGATGATACCAGCCCAAACCAGTACTCCACCTCCACCTTGCTGGCGTCTGAGTCAGACTGGAGCTCTCTGCCCTTTACCAATCCAGCCACGGGCCCATCCATCTCGCCCATCAAGACTCACTCTCATTTCATCAGTCCATAAAACCTTAGAAAAATCAGTCTTGAGATATCTCTTGGCCCAGTCTTGACGTTTCAGCTTGTGTGTCTTGTTCAGTGGTGGTCGTCTTTCAGCCTTTCTTACCTTGGCCATGTCTCTGAGCACGGCCGTTTCTAGGGCCGTGTGACCCGTGCGGGCGCCCTGAGCGCTATTGGCAAGGGGGGCGCTGTAATGGAGGGGGGAGCCAGCCGCGCGGAGGGCAGCCCGACCTCTCCCTCCCTTCCTCTCCGGGGCCGCACTCCGTGCTCCCCCCCCCCCCCCCTCCGAGGCAGCGTAATTGTATCAGGAAGCGCCAGTCACAACTTACCTCCCTGCGTTCCATTCGCCGCTCACTAGCCACTGATCTTCTCTCCGCATACACGCTGATGCACACGCTGCTTCCTGTTTAGCCGGAAGCAGCGTATGTATCAGCGTCTATACAGAGAGGAGTCCAACATCTAGTGAGCGGCGAGTGGAACGCAGGGATGTAAGTTGTGACTAGCGCTTCCTGATACAATTACGCTGCCTCGCAGGGGGGAGCACGGAGGGTGGCCCCGGAGAGGAAGGGAGGGAGAGGTCGGGCTGCCCTCCCCGCGGCTGGCTCCCCCCACCACTATGGAAGGGGGGTTACCTACCTACCTACCGGGGCAGCTACTTATCTAACCTATACTGGGGGGCAGTGGCACCTACCTAATCTAACCTATACTGGGGGGCACCTAGCTAATCTAACCTATACTGGGGGGAAGCTACCTATCTAACCTTTACTGGGGGGCAGCTACCTAATCTAACCTTTACTGGGGGCAGCTACCTAATCTAACCTATACTGGGGGGCACCTACCTAATCTAACCTATACTGGGGGCAGCAACCTATCTAACCTATACTGGGGGCACCTACTGATCTAACCTGTATTGGGGGCACCTACCTACCTAGCCTATACTGGTGGCAACTATACTGGCTACCTATATTGGAGACACATACCTAACTAACCTATGCTGGGGACAACTATTCTGGCTCCCTATTAGAGGCACCCACCTAGCTAACCTGTACTGAGGGCACCTACCTATCTAACCTATACTAGGGGCACCTGCCTATCTAACCTATACTGTGGGCAACTATACCGGCTACCTATACTGGAGGCACCTACCTGGTTAACCTATACTGGGGCACCTATGTCTGGCTACCTATACTGGGGGGACCTATAGCTGGCTACCTATACTGAGTGCAACTAGACCTGGCTAACCTATACTGCAGACACCCATACCTGGCTCCACGCGCGTGGGCTGGGGGGGAGAGGCAATTTTACACCCTCGCCCTGGGTGCATTTTAGCCTAGAAACTGTCCGGCCTCTGAGTATTGCACACCTTGTGGTTTTGGGAACTCCAGTGATGTTGCAGCTCTGAAATGTGGCCAAACTGGTGGCAAGTGGTATCTTGGCAGCTGCACGTTTGACTTTTCTCAGTTCATGGGCAGTTATTATGCGCCTTGGTTTTTCCACACGCTTCTTGCGACCCTGTTGACTATTTTGAATGAAACGCTTGATTGTTCGATGATCACGCTTCAGAAGCTTTGCAATTTTAAGAGTGCTGCATCCCTTTGCAAGATATCTCACTATTTTTGACTTTTCTGAGCCTGTCAAGTCCTTCTTTTGACCCATTTTGCCAAAGGAAAGGAAGTTGCCTAATAATTATGCACACCTGATATAGGGTGTTGAGGTCATTAGACCACACCTCTTCTCATTACAGAGATGCACATCACCTAATATGCTTAATTGGTAGTAGGCTTTTGAGCCTATACAGCTTGGAGTAAGACGACATGCATGAGGAGGATGATGTGGTCAAAATACTCATTTGCCTAATAATTCTGCACTCCCTGTATATCTAAAACCAAGCTGAACCTGTGAGGAGTGCTGTTGGCTATCTCTCTACAAGTCTACAAGAACGATGACTGACTTCCATAATGGCCTCAATTCTGGTAGCTATGTACGGTAAATATTTTGTCAGTAAAATACCGCAATCAATATTTTCTGGGTTTTTCTGCAATTCTGAAAGATTTTTTCTGCATTTCTTCTTCTGCAGTAAAAGTGCAGTATTTCAGCTGTAAGCATGCGGTTAATAATAATAATAATAATAATAATAATAATAATGAATCATCTTTAATGGTCTTCCATAAGTTAGGTTAGTCTTTGGAAGGTGTTCCCCCCCCCCCCCCCCTCCCGTGTATTTGATTATGTAGCAACCTATGGAAAGAATATTTATAGGCATTCTCTATTAAAAAAAATCCAGTAAATAATTAAATATTTGGAGTTTTATTATTTCTACTATTCTTTTCTATTACACAGCCTGAATAGAAACTCCACTAAAACAGCAATTGGAACTCCACTAAAAACTGCAAAATACATACAAGTTGACTTTACCACCAGGTACAGGCAGCTCTAAGGGCCTGTACCAGGGGCAAACCCAGGATTTTCAAGGGGGGGATTCCTGAAAGGTCTCTCTCAGCTACACACAACAGTATAAGAATATGGTAGGACATCATACTGGGTATGCACAATGCAATTTCCCATCCGACTGACCGACCGACAAAGGGATTGATCAGGGGCAGTTTGGATACAGATAATAATGAGGACAGTCGACATTGGTAATGAAGGGAAAAGTTAAGCATTCACACAGAAGGGCACAGGACTGTGCTCATACCTGGCTCTGTTAAGTTCCCCAGAGCTGCTCCATGCTCTGTACACCCACTGCTGCTCCATGCTCTGTACACACACTGCTACTACATCCAAAGTCAAGCAGGGAAAGAAAGGGGGCAGTGCTGTGAGCTGCAGAAGGCCTGCAGATATTCTGGTGCCTGTCCCCATATATGGCAATGGCCCTGGTCTGAGGGGGGATTCTGGGCAGCTGTAATCCCCCCCCCCCCTGCATTTGCCTATGTGTACACACTGCTGCGCTTTTAAAATTGCATGCGATTTTTAAATCGCAAGCCTTCATGAGTATAGGAAAAGCGCATCGCACCAGTGTGTACAGGTCTCCACAATTTTCATTATTTTTCAAAAGACCTTGCGATTAAAAAGCGCATGCGATTTGAAAAGCGCAGCGCAAGCACAGAAGTGTGTACAGGCCCTTAAACTGATCGGTAAATTATGTGCTAACCAGCCCCCTATTTTTCATGAGCATTCTGATTTTCGGATAAATATTGCAAAATACTGCACATTTTATGACCTAATTTGCTGTGGTAAAACTGACACTAAGCCTACCAGAATTGAGGCCAATGCTTGATGACAGTATGCGGTTACTCATGTCATTATTATATTTTATTTATTTTCATATCCTCCAGCTCCTCCCGCTTCTTCTGCAGAAACTCCGGCTAGTCATGTCTGGCTATTCTCCAGAGCATGCAGTGTCAGGCATCACTGACCCCTTTCTACAGGTAATGTATATGCCAACTATAGTGCCCTGCTGCTTGTGTCAGGATAGTATTCCACACCTCTGTATGGTTCTATTCCGCATGTCACTTTAACTTTTGTCCCATGTATCCTCCAAAACCATTTTATGTCTAGTTGTGTAGTACCTTGTACAGTACTAAATCCAAAATTATTCAGGATGAATTTGATTTGCAGTTAGGTCAATAAGTGAATATAAAGAGTGTATGAAAGCAAAGTGGTGGACAGTGTATATATTCTCTGGTCAGATGGGCTTTTCACTATAGTAAGCTTTCTTCCTCTCCTCTCTGGATTCAACTTGTGTGGCCATGTGACACTCAAAGCAGGAAGAACAATACAAGGCAGAGTGGCCAGAATATATTTTCTATTACTCCTGCATAAGGAATAAACCTGTGCTTACTGGTAAATAAGGAAGTGGGACATTTAGTTTACAGGAAAAGGTTGATCTGTTTAAATACTTCATTTTGGTAACGGGAAGTTAGAGGCAGAGAGATGTAAAGCCTGTATGGATAGATGTACAGCTGCAGGCAAGCAGAGCTACACCGTTGGTTTTTAAATATGTGCAGTTCCAAAAGTAATATAGTTTACACTAATCAACATGAATTGTTGATTGCTAAAATGAATTTGCCTTGTGTTTTTTTTTGTTTTTTTTTTATTTTTTTTATTTTAACTCTCTTAAAGGACACTTAAAGTGAGAGGGATATGGAGGCTGCCATATTTATTTCCTTTTAAACAATGTAAGTAGAGTTGGGCCGAATGGTTCGCCTGCGAACGGTTCCATGCGAACTTCCGTGGTTCGCGTTCGCGTCCCGCAGGCGAACCTTTGCGGAAGTTCGTTTCGCCCCATAATGCACATGGAGGGTCAACCTTGACCCTCTACATCACAGTCAGCAGGCCCAGTGTAGCCAATTAGGCTACACTAGCCCCTGGAGCCCAACCCCCCTTATATAAGGCAGGCAGCGGCGGCCATTACGGTCACTCGTGTGCCTGCATTAGGGAGAGTAGGGCGAGCTGCTGCAGACTGTCTCTCATAGGGAAAGATTAGTTAGGCTTAGCTTGTTCCTGGCTGCATACCTGTTCTGTGAACCCACCACTGCATACCTGTTCAGTGAACCCACCACTGCATACCTGTTCAGTGAACCCACCACTGCATACCTGTTCTGTGAACCCACCACTGCATACCTGTACTGTGAACCCACCACTGCATACCTGTTCAGTGAACCCACCACTGCATAACTGTTCAGTGAACCCACCACTGCATACCTGTTCAGTGAACCTGCCACTGCATACCTGTTCAGTGAACCCACCACTGCATACCTGTTCAGTGAACCCACCACTGCATACCTGTACTGTGAACCCACCACTGCATACCTGTTCAGTGAACCCAACACTGCATACCTGTACTGTGAACCCACCACTGCATACCTGTACTGTGAACCCACCACTGCATACCTGTTCAGTGAACCCACCACTGCATACCTGTTCAGTGAACCCACCACTGCATACCTGTTCAGTGAACCTGCCACTGCATACCTGTTCAGTGAACCTGCCACTGCATACCTGTTCAGTGAACCCACCACTGCATACCTGTTCAGTGAACCCACCACTGCATACCTGTTCAGTGAACCCACCACTGCATACCTGTTCAGTGAACCCACCACTGCATACCTGTTCAGTGAACCCACCACTGCATACCTGTTCAGTGAACCCACCACTGCATACCTGTTCAGTGAACCCACCACTGCATACCTGTTCAGTGAACCCACCACTGCATACCTGTTCTGTGAACCCACCACTGCATACCTGTTGTGTTCAGTGAACCTGCCACTGCATACCTGTTCTGTTCAGTGGACCCGCCACTGTATACCTGTTCAGTGAACCCGCCACTGCATACCTGTTCTGTTCAGTGAACCTGCCACTGCATACCTGTTCTGTGAACCCGCCACTGCATACCTGTACTGTTCAGTGAACCCGCCACTGCATACCTGTTCTGTTCAGTGAACCCGCCACTGCATACCTGTTCTGTTCAGTGAACCCGCCACTGCATACCTGTTCTGTTCAGTGAACCCACCACTGTATACCTGTACTGTTCAGTGAACCCGCCACTGCATACCTGTTGTGTTCAGTGAACCCGCCACTGTATACCTGTACTGTTCAGTGAACCCGCCACTGCATACCTGTACTGTTCAGTGAACCCGCCACTGCATACCTGTTGTGTTCAGTGAACCCGCCACTGCATACCTGTTCTGTTCAGTGGACCTGCCACTGCATACCTGTTCTGTTCAGTGGACCTGCCACTGCATACCTGTTCTGTGAACCCGCCACTGTATACCTGTATTGTTCAGTGAACCCGCCACTGCATACCTGTTCTGTTCAGTGAACCCGCCACTGCATACCTGTACTGTTCAGTGAACCCGCCACTGCATACCTGTACTGTTCAGTGAACCCGCCACTGCATACCTGTTGTGTTCAGTGAACCCGCCACTGCATACCTGTTCTGTTCAGTGGACCCGCCACTGTATACCTGTTCTGTTCAGTGAACCCGCCACTGCATACCTGTTCTGTTCAGTGGAGCCGCTACTGTATACCGGTTCTGTTCAGTGAACCCGCCACTGCATACCTGTTGTGTTCAGTAAACTCGCCACTGTATACCTGTACTGTTCAGTGAACCCGCCACTGCATACCTGTACTGTTCAGTGAACCCGCCACTGCATACCTGTTGTGTTCAGTGAACCCGCCACTGCATACCTGTACTGTTCAGTGAACCCGCCACTGCATACCTGTTGTGTTCAGTGAACCCGCCACTGCATACCTCTTCTGTTCAGTGGACCTGCCACTGCATACCTGTTCTGTGAACCTGCCACTGTATACCTGTACTGTTCAGTGAACCCGCCACTGCATACCTGTTCTGTTCAGTGAACCTGCCACTGCATACCTGTTCTGTGAACCCGCCACTGTATACCTGTTCTGTTCAGTGAACCCACCGCATCAGTGCGCATACCTGTGCAGTTAAGTGAACCCACCTACCTACGTGAGTGCACGCAGTGTGATATACCACTCCGTGCATACCCGATATGGACAAAACAGGTAGAGGAAGAGGTAGTGCCAGAGCCAGAGGAAGGCCACCCGGCAGGTCTGCGCGAGGTCGTGTAAATGTAATTTCGTGTGGACCTGGCCCACAGTACAGTGCTCGGAAGAAGGCACGTCCCATCACCTCCCAAGATTGTCAGGACGTGGTTGAGTATTTAGCGACACAGAACACCTCATCTTGCTCAGCCACCAGCGCTACTACTAGCACCACTTCCGCTGCATTTGACACTTCGCAAGAATTATTTAGTGTTGAAATCACTGATGCACAGTTATTGTTCTTACAGCCAGATGAATTTTCACCAGCTCATATGTCTGAGTTACGCGGCAACACTATGGATGTAACGTGTAAGGAGGATGAAGGACCTACTGATGGTGCATGTTTGGATTTGTCTGAGGCAAGCGAAGCTGGGCAGGATGATTATGATGATGATGACGATGATAGGGATCCTCTGTATGTTCCCAATAGAGGAGATGAAGAGGGGGACAGTTCAGAGGGGGAGTCAGAGAGTAGTAGGAGGAGAGAAGTTGCTGAAAGAAGCTGGGGCAGCTCTTCATCAGAAACAGCTGGTGGCAGTGTCCGGCACCATGTATCGCCACCTATGTACAGCCAGCCACCTTGCCCTTCAGCATCAGCTGCTGAGGTCCCCATAGTGCCCACATCCCAGGGTGGCTCAGCGGTGTGGACATTTTTTAATGTGTGTGCCTCAGATCGGAGCAAAGCCATCTGTTCGCTCTGCCAACAAAAATTGAGCCGTGGAAAGGCCAACACTCACGTAGGGACAAGTGCCTTACGAAGGCACCTGGAGAAAAGGCACAAACAGCAATGGGATGGCCACCTGAGCAAAAGCAGCAGCAGCACACAAAAGAAAAGTCACCCTCCTTCTCCTCTTCCTCCTTCAGGTGCATCATCTGCTTCTGCCGCATTCTCCCTTCCACCTTCACAGGCACCCTCCTCCACTCCGCCTCTGCCCTTGAGCGGTTCCTGCTCCTCTGCCCACAGCAGCAGTCAGGTGTCCGTGAAGGAAATGTTTGAGCGGAAGAAGCCAATTTCGGCTAGTCACCCCCTTGCCCGGCGTCTGACAGCTGGCGTGGCGGAACTGTTAGCTCGCCAGCTGTTACCATACCGGCTGGTGGACTCTGAGGCCTTCCGTAAATTTGTGGCCATCGGAACACCGCAGTGGAAGATGCCAGGCCGCACTTATTTTTCGAGAAAGGCCATACCCCAACTGCACCGTGAAGTTGAGAGGCAAGTGGTGTCATCTCTTGCGAAGAGCGTTGGGTCAAGGGTACACCTGACCACGGATGCCTGGTCTGCCAAGCACGGGCAGGGCCGCTACATTACGTACACAGCCCATTGGGTCAACCTGGTGGTGAACGATGGCAAGCAGGGCGCAGCGGACCAAATTGTGACACCTCCACGGCTTGCAGGCAGGCCTCCTGCTACATGCTCTTCGCTGTCCTCCTCGGCTGAGTGGCAGTTCTCCTCTCCAGCTACACAGCCCCAGCTCCGCAGGGCCTATGCTGCATGCCAGGTACGACGGTGTCACGCCATCTTAGACATGTCTTGTCTCAAAGCGGAGAGTCACACTGGAGCAGCTCTCCTGGCTGCTCTTAAGAAACAGGTGGATGAGTGGCTGACCCCGCACCACCTGGAGATAGGCAACGTGGTGTGCGACAATGGCAGCAATCTGCTTGCCGCTTTGCATATGGGGAAGCTGACACACATACCCTGCATGGCACATGTCATGAATCTAGTTGTTCAAAGATTTGTGGCAAAGTACCCTGGCTTAGCGGATGTCCTGAAGCAGGCCAGGAAGGTCTGTGGGCATTTGAGGCGGTCTTACACAGCCATGGCACGCTTTGCGGAAATTCAGCGGAAAAACAACATGCCGGTGAGACGCCTCATTTGCGATAGCCCGACTCGCTGGAATTCGACCCTGCTCATGTTCTCCCGCCTGCTAGAACAGAAGAAAGCCGTCACCCACTACCTCTACAACTACAGTAGAATGAAACAGTCTGGGAAGATGGGCATGTTCTGGCCCGACAACTGGACACTGATGGAAAATGCATGCAGGCTCATGCGGCCGTTTGAGGAGGTGACCAACCTGGTGAGCCGCAGTGAGGGCACCATCAGCGACTTAATTCCCTACGCTTACTTCTTGGAGCGTGCTGTGCGTAGAGTGGCGGATGAAGCTGCGAATGAGCGTGACCAGGAACCGTTACGGCAGGAACAGGCATGGGACCAATTTTCATCAGACCCAGCTGTTTCCTCAACACCTGCGGCAGCACAGAGGGGGGAGGAGGAGGAAGAAGAGAAGTCATGTGCAGAAGATGAGTCAGACTCAGAGGATGATGAGCAAGGTGTTTCTTTGGGGGAGGAGGAGGAGGAGGGGACGGCGGCAGGAGAACACCCGCAGCAGGCGTCGCCGGGGGCTTGTGCTGCTCAACCTTCCCGTGGTATTGTTCGCGGCTGGGGGGGAGGAGGTTGACTTACGTGACGTCACTGAGGAAGAGCAAGAGGAGATGGAGGGTACTGGATCTGACTTTGTGCAGATGTCGTCTTTTATGCTGTCCTGCCTGTTGAGGGACCCCCGTATAAAAAACCTCAAGGGGAATGAGCTGTACTGGGTGGCAACACTACTAGACCCTCGGTACAGGCACAAAGTGGCGGACCTGTTACCAACTCACCTGAAGGTGGAAAGGATGCAGCACATGCAGAACCAGCTGTCAACTATGCTTTACAATGCCTTTAAGGGTGATGTGACAGCACAACGCCAGCAAGGTACCACTGCCACTAATCCTCCTCCCGTGTCCACGCAGTCAAAGACAGGACGCTCCAGCGATCTCATGGTGATGTCGGACATGCGGACGTTCTTTAGTCCAACGTCTCGCCGTAGCCCTTCCGGATCCACCCTCCACCAATGCCTGGAACGGCAGGTAGCCGACTACCTGGCCTTAAGTGTGGATGTAGACACTGCTGTGAACAGCGATGAGGAACCCTTGAACTACTGGGTGCGCAGGCTTGACCTGTGGCCAGAGCTGTCCCAATTTGCCATCCAACTTCTCTCCTGCCCTGCCGCAAGCGTCCTGTCAGAAAGGACCTTCAGCGCAGCTGGAGGCATTGTCACTGAGAAGAGAAGTCACCTAAGTCACAAGTGTTAAGTACCTAACCTTTTTAAAATGAATGAGGCATGGATCCCGGAGGGCTGCTGCTCGCCCCAAGACTAAGTCAGTCCCCGCACACACAGCATCTCTGCCTGCACGCCGTGTAACTGGCTGCCTGGCCTGCCCCAAGAAGACTAAGTCGCTCCCAGTCCCTCCACACAGCATGTCTGCCTGCAGGCCGCTTGACTACCTTCTCCGCCACCACCAACAGGGTCCGGGACTCTAGGCGGATTGCTGAATTTTTTAGGCCGCTGCTAGCAGCGGCCGCTGTAATAATTTTTCTGGTGCGTGTACATGACTGCCTAATTTTTCTGGCTGCACTGCGGGCAACTGCAACAAAAAAAGAAAAGGCATGTACATGCGCCCATTCCCCTTCGTGATCATTACCTTGCCGTGGTGAAGGGGCTTGCGTATCACAATGAAGCAATGACCGGCGCCTAGATGAGTGTCTCGGGGGGCACACAAAAGATAATAAGGTCGTTGCTTCATTGTGGTCAGACCAAATTTGATCAGCTGGACAGTCACTGTTCTGTCATTCAGCTACATCAGCCAGGCGACCATATGGGCTGTAAAGCCACCAAAACCTGCACTCTCGCCATGGTGCGCACCAGTCCAGCACGGCCGTCACTACACAAACAGCTGTTTGCGGTGCGTACACGGTGAGTTTGGTGTGTCAGTGTGAAGCAGTACCTTAATTACACTACCTGATTGATGTATACACATGCAAGATGTTTTAAAGCACTTTAGGCCTGTCATTTAGCATTCAATGTGATTTCTGCTCTTAAAATGCTGCTTTGCGTCAAATCCAGATTTTTCCCGGGGACTTTTGGCATGTATCCGACTCTGCCATGCCCCCCTCCAGGTGTTAGACCCCTTGAAACATCTTTTCCATCACTTTTGTGGCCAGCATAATTTTTTTTTCTTTCAAAGTTCGCATCACCATTGAAGTCTATTGCGGTTCGTGAACTTTAACGCGAACCGAATGTTACGCGAAAGTTCGCGAACCCGGTTCGCGAACCTAAAATCAAAGGTTCGGCCCAACTCTACGTGCCTGGCTTTCATGTTTATCCTTTGCCTCTAATACTTTGCTTGAACAAGCATGCAGATGTTTGACTTACCTTTGACCATACCTCCCAGCCTTTTGAAATAAGAAAGAGGGACACATAAGCCATGCCCCTGCCACATCCCTAACCACACCCCCAACAAACCCCTAGTCACGCATACTAAAGATTTCATAAGGAAAAATGTTGTTTTATAATTCAAACCACACTGTCCCTTTCTGTTTTGGTTCATTTTTCTTCATATTAACACTTGAAAATAAGAAATAGATCAATTTTTAAACTGGGAATAAAGTTTAGAGTCAATTAAAACATCTTTCAGTAGAAAAATACATATATTTACATGGATCTGTACATAAGCCTTGAAAGAGGGACAAATGAGGGAGAAAGAGGGACAGAGGGATTGGGTTTCCAAAGAGGGACTGTCCTTCCAAAAAAAGGGACAGTTGGGAGCTATGCCTTTGACTGTATTTGCCACATGCTTGTTTCAGGTGTGTGATTCAGACACTAGTGATACATGAAAGATCAGACAGCCAGGCAAATAGTATTTTTCAATCCAATGGGGCAGAAGCTATTCACAAACGCAGCACCTTTCCTTAAAGCAGAACTGTAGAGTCAAAATAAACGCATTGTTACACTTACCTGGGGCTGCCCCAAGCCCCCAGAAGCTGACCTGTCCCGCGCTGAGTCTCCACGAGTCTCCTTTCTCCCGCCGCCGCTCCGTCCCATACCTCGACTTGTAAGTCGAGGCCAGCGCAGTCCTGTCAAGCGTATCCTTTCTTCGTGTTCCCCTCTGCAATAGCGGGGAATGCGAAAAAAGGATGCGCGTGACCAGAGCCGTGCAGGCGCAGTGGCCCGGCATCGAAACCGAAAGTAGCTGGTGGTGCGAGAACGGAGGCTCGCCGAGGAGCGGGACAGGACGGCTGCTGGGGGCTTGGGGAAGCCCCAGGTAAGTGAAACAATGTGTTTATTTTGTATCTACAGTTCCGCTTTAACTACTTTCAGACTGCGGTGATTGAAATCTACGCCCTGTTTTGGGGGCTCCTGGCTGGCAGGGCATAGATTTCAATCACCGTCCGCAGTGCGCATTCACCTTTTCCGTCGCTCCCCGCCGATCGCGCTGCTCAAACTGACGTTTCTCGCCGCAGCTCACAGGCTTTGCCTGTCTCTATGATGGCATTGATGGCAGAGCCGTGTGAGCTGGTCAGGAGCCGATTTCTTTGGCTCCTGGCTATGTCTATCAATGTAAGCCGCTCCCATTAGCTTACATTGATAGATACGGTCAGGAGCCAATGAAAGCGGCGTCTGACCGGCTCACATGACTCTGCCGTCATAGAGACTGCAGAGTCTATGTCCTGAGCATCCTGGCGTGCGGCGATTCGTCGGGATTCCGTCCTTGTACCAGCGGTCTCTGATCCTTAAAGTGAACCAGAGACAAAGCACCCTCATTTATTTGACCATATATATCAGTGGGAACGTTAGAGAAAACGCCTACCTTGCTCTCTGTTTCATTCTTCACTGCTCAGCCTGCTGTTATCAGCCCTGATAAAATCCCAGAATGAGCATTCAGTCTGGCTTTGCTCAGGATTCATTATAGCTGTGTCCATTATAGCAGAGCCAGAAGGGGGCAGGCTTGGGCTTGAAAAGACATCAGAGAAGACAGACTCGGCTATAATGATTCCTGAGCAAAGCCAGACTGAATGCTCAGTCGGGGATTTTATCAGAGCTGGTACCAAGCAGGCTGAGCAGCGAAGAATGAAACAGAGAGCAGAGTAGGTGTTTTCTCTAATGTGACAGTAAAGCGTGTAGAGGCTGGCACTACGTCAGCGTGCAAACAATTCACTTATTTTGAGCCAGTGGATATTGCAATTCCTGGGTATGTCACATGTACCAACACAGCATGCTCAGGATCCAAAGAAAAAAACAAGCATCAATTTCAATCATTAAGTAGAAATGCAAAGGTCCGGCACTGCATCATTGGTGTAAAAAGAGCTTTATTTCTATGGCTCTTCCAACTGGTTACAAAATGTATAAGCACATGGCCCGTTACCACCACCACCATGCCCCACAACCTCATCTAACCACAACGGGTATGTGCAATACATTTGATGATATGCTTATACATTTTTAACCAATTGGAAGAGCCATAGAAATAAATCTCTTTTTACACCAATGATGCAGTGCCGGACCTTTGCATTTCTACTTAATGATTGAACTTGATGCTTGTTTTCTCTAATGTTCCCACTGATATATATATATATATATATATATATATATATATATATATATATATATATATATATATATATATATATATATATATATATATATATATATATATATATATATATATATATATATATATATATATATATATATATATATATATATATATATATATATATATATATATATATATATATATATATATATATATATATATATATATATATATATATATATATATGGTAAAATACATGAGGGTGCTTCGTCTCTGGTTCACTTTAAGGGGGAAGAGACCGCTGGTACTTAAGTGGTTAAACTTCCACATGCAAAGATACAATAATAATACAATACAATACAATAACATTTCTATAGCGCTTTTCTCCCATAGGACTCAAAGCGCTTAGGCTCTCTCAGATTCAGTAATTAGTAGGATGAAGTATTCACACAACAAAAGTTATATTTCTGCAAATGCCAAACTGAACAGGTGGGTTTTCAGTCTGGATTTAAACACGTCCAGGGATGGGGCTGTCCTGATCTGTTGAGGTAAGGAGTTCCAAAACGTAGAGGCAGCATGACAGAAGGCTCTGGGACCAAAAGTTTCCAAGTGGACTCTGGGTATGACTAGATTATTAGAACCTGTGGATCTGAGAATGCGGGGATTGCTACGCAGCTGTAACATATCTTTCATGTATCCAGGGCATAGATTATTCAGGGATTTAAATGTCAGTAGGCCGATCTTGAATAGGACCCTCCATTCTATAGGTAGCCAGTGAAGGGAGTGCAGGACTGGCGTTATGTGGCAGTGACGGGGTTGGTTGGTTAGCAGTCTGGCAGCAGTATTCTGTATCAGCTGTAGGCGGTACAAGACCTTTTTTGGAAGGCCAGTGTAGAGAGCATTGCAGTAGTCCAGTCGGGATGTGATGAAGGCGTGGACTAAGGTTGGCAGATCTTCTGGGGGTATGAGGTGCTTGATTTTTGCAATGTTCTTCAGGTGAAAATAGGATGATTTCACCACAGCAGAGATTTGAGTTCTGAAGTTTAAATCCCCATGAATTAGAACTCCCAGGCTACGCACATGATCAGAGCTGCGTAGATCCGTGCCTCCTATTCCCAGTGGTGAAGACTGCAAGTTAAGTTGTTTTGTTATCATGCTCTGCCCTCCAATCAGAAGGACTTCAGTTTTGTCTGCATTTAGTTTCAGCCAGTTGTCATTCATCCATTGCTGTAGTTCGCGTAAGCAGGCGTTTATAGTTAAGAGTTGGGTCTGTCACACCAGGCTTGAAGGAAAAGATGGTAGATTTGCACTGCAGAGTAATATTTCTGAAAAAAGGCAACAGCATCCTCAGGCCATGGCATATGTATAATCTCCCACTTTAGTCTTTGTTGGCCATTTTTCCCATATAAAACGCAATAATGGTATATGTTGCAAAAAAAGGGGAAAAAAAAGAAATACCATTAGATGGATAAATCTGGGAGTTTGTAAAGTTGTGCACAGTTTAGTGTAAAATAAGGCATATGTTTGCAGAATTCTGCCCCTGTAACATTAGGGGTCACCTCCACCTCTAAATTCAGACCAGGCACTACCAGCAGGCCCGATGTGCAGTGGCATAGCTAAGGAGCTGTGGGCCCCCCAAGCACTCTATACATAAGAATTGATATGGCGCACCAAAACCTGCCAATGACAACTACAGTGTCAGAGGTGTAAGAAGGACATGAGGACTAGTTTGTTAATGATGACCACTATTCAAAGTATCTATAGAAGTGATTATTATGAGCCCAGAACCAATAGAGAGCTAATACTGTGGTTGATGGAGAGCCCTTCGGGCGCCCCTCTGCCCCAAGGGCCCCGATGTGGGCGCAACCTCTGCACCCCCTATTGCTACGCCCCTGCCGATGTGTCAAAAAATGACTGCATTAGTTAGAATCTTTATAACATTATTGTTTAATAAAAGAATGTCATTCTTTTTTCTGTTACATTACAAAGATGAGCTTTCTGGACATTTCAGACAGTAGGGAGAGGTTGCAGCGCTTCCTAAGACAGGCTGCATCTGAATGACTACCAACACAGGGCTGCAGAGCCTAATTATAGGCAGGGTACACATCTAGCATTCAAAACAGATGCACCAAATTAACATTAATGGAGGATATTAGCTTCCAAAAACAGTTTGCATGCAGAGTTTTCTGTACTGGACCTTTCCACCGTGATGAGGCCATCCTTCTGGAAGGGACCCTAACCTCTGACTAATTACTAAACATGCATTTTTACCATACAGCTTTATGTGCCTCAATGTGGTCACTTATCTGCTGAGTCAGCGACAGTGCTCTCCACTCTACCATTCAGATATTTGTCATTTGACTTGACAATATTCAATAAACGTGACAAATGGACTCTTAAAGTGAAATATGAAAGCCCCATAGACTGCTTTACATGTACCTTGAATAATCACAAGGAATATGCCAATTACTAATGCTACTTCTTCTAAATCAGGGATGAGAGGAGTCCTCCAACCTATTCTCTGACTGAGCATCTTTCATTCCATCCAATTGTCATGGTTTGCCAGTGTGCTGAGTGGCAGGAGTATACTTAATTTTTGGATTTAGATATCTCCCTAAGCCATAAACTGGTTTTGTTTGCACTATCTGAAGAAGGGGACCCGCTGTGGCCCCGAAACAATCGTCATATTCATGTGCTAATGAAGCAATAAATTTAAGAAACTTGTATCTTCTAATGGTGTGCTGACCTGGACTTTTTTTGGCTGCTTATGATACTGTTGGATGTTTGGGCTCAGCATCCACAGGTTGCAGCACCCGGACTTGGGGTAAGGTGTGCCACGTCTACAACATAATTGCATTAAGCCATAAACTGAGTAAAGTGATATAATGCAGGTTTATCACTATGTACCTGCCCAGAGCAGAGCGTATCCAATTATTTGTTTGCTAACCAAACCATAATTAGTCTGGATATTGCAAGTCAAATATAACAATCCTAGGGTTGTAGGGAGGAGGAATGTTCTTGGCAAGGTCCACTGCTGGGTAGTTTTTTTAAATACATCATAATATACGGTAATGTACTTGATTATCTACTTGCCCTTTCATTAGCTTAAAAGATTGTGTATTTGCCAACCAAACCTATCCAGTTTAGGCGCAGGAATTAGTCCAAATCTGTAGCATAACAATCAGGTGGCACAGGTTCCTTATTTCACAATCTCTTGGGAGACCCGCTGGTACAATAGTCTCTTTGTCTCCTGTGTGAACTAGAGTGGTAACTACTTTGTGGGAAATACTGTTGTGCCTGTAGCAAGTGTATATAATGCTGTGCCTGTGCAATAATCTCTACTACTTCTGATAACACCTCTCTGTACAGTTGGGTACAAGTATTTAGTAAAGTGGCTTTGCATGAATGGTAATGTCTTTTGAAAATTGACTGTCAACATTTTATGTGTTAGGACTTATTACCAATGGGTGCCGCATCTGTTTCTGAATCAGATGAGGCATGCGTGCCGTGCATGGCTATAGGGATTCAGGTGCGTGCTATGAAAAACTGCTGCATGCTGTCCAGAATCGCACTGGCATGCCATTCCAACATCATGCTGGTGTCTGAATAGGTGGTGTTTCCTCGTGCGACTTGGATGCAGGGAAACAGTGCGTATTCAGAGTGAGTGGAAACCGGCCCTTAGTGTTGCAGATAGATCATTTGTTAGAATATATATGGTTGCACTGTGAAGTGTGATAAATAGATTAATACCACTGCTTGTACTTTTTAAAGTCCCGGAGCTGTGACCTTCCCTGCACCCCTGCCACTCCCTATTCCTGAAGTGAGAAATATATATTCAAATATGTGTATAGTTTGAATCTGTAATATAAACAGCTTAAAGAGGAACTCTAGTGAAAATAATGTAATAAAAAAGTGCTTCACTTTTACAATATTTATGTATATATGATTTCGTCAGTGCTTTCCCATTGTAAAATCTTTCCTCTCCCTGATTTACATTCTGACCTTTATCACATGGTGACATTTTTACTGCTGGCAAGTGATGTCAGTAGAAGGAGATGCTGATCGCTTTTTTGGCAGTTGGTAACAGCTGTAAACAGCTGTTATTTCCCACAATGCAACAAGGCTTACACAGAGTGATGTCAGACTCATGGTCCTGACATAACACTGTGGGAGGAGTTTCACCACAATATCAGCCATACAGAGCCCCCTGATAATCCGTTTGTGAAAAGGAATAGATTTCTCATGGGAAAGGGGGTATCGGCTACTGATTGGGATGAAGTTCAATTCTTGGTTACGGTTTATCTTTAAGAAAGTACCGGTAAAATAGGAGCTTACAGGATTAGAACAAAGTATGTTCTAATTAATTTCCTATGAATTTGTTTTGTTGTGTTTGTTTGTTTTTTAGAACAGCCCCATACATCTATATCTGTTGAATGAATATTTCTCCAGTTTATTGGTATTTTATTGAGGTTTCATATCTCTCTGAAAGTAGATTCCACTTTTTGTGAGTGGGAAAAAAATCCCTTTTATTCAGTACAGTCCTGGTTATCCAGAACTCCACTAACTAGCAGTCTCAACCAACCAGCAGAAATCGCCAGCAGTACTCGCACAGTGGTGAAGGCCAACTTCTCAGGCTATTCGTGTGTTCTGCTGTGCTTAAACATTGGGTTCCACGGCTCCCCCAAGGTTAATCTACTTTCAATTACTGTATTTTAATATTTAATACAGAGTGCATGGTGTGTATATAGCATGGGGTATAGTACTGTATTAGGCCTATTTTTAACATTGAGTCTCAAGCAACCTGAGGTATTCATTTTTTTTAAATTTTTTTTTTCAGGTCCGACTTCTGCGACTACTCAGAGTATTGGGACAGGGTGATGAGAGTGTTTGTGATGCAATGAGTGACTTGCTTGCCCAGGTGAGGGAGCACCCAGGACAGATCCTTCCTGGCTAAGAAATGTCAGTCTTGTAGATCCATTGTCAACTAACTTATATTTAACTCTGTTAGGTGTCCACATGCACTGAAACACAGTCCAATGCTGGAAATGCTGTTTTGTATGAAACTGTCCTCACCATTGTGGAAACCAAATCTGCAAGTGGCCTGAGGGTGAGTCCAGGACCAGTTCTAGACTTTTTGCTGCCTGAGGAAAACTTTTGAGGATGCGTGCGCCATAAAATACTATTTACATCCCACCCTCCCAAAAATACCCAAATAAAATGTTTAATAAAAAAAAAAAATTACAATGTAAGGGTCTAAATTTTTTAAATAATCATGCAAAGATTAAATGTCGTTTTTTTTTTTTTTTTTTTTTATTTATTACAAGCTTTTAAATAGTGAAGGGTGCAAAATGGAAAAAAAATGCACTTTTATTTTCCAAATAAAATATTGTCGCCATACATTGTGATAGGGACATAATTTAGACGGTGTAATACCCGGGACTATTAGGCAAATGCAATACGTGGGTTTTAATTATGGAGGCATGTATTATTTTAAAACTATAATGGCCGAAAACTGAGAAATAATGAATTTTTTCCATTTTTTTTCTTCTTCTTCCTGTTAAAATGCATTTACAGTAAAATAGCTCTTAGCAAAATGTACCACCCAAAGAAAGCCTAATTGGTGGCGGAAAAAACAAGATATAGAACAGTTCATTGTGATAAGTAGTGATAAAGTTATAGGCGAATGAATGGGAGGTGAAAATTGCTTGGATGCATAAAGTGAAACACGAATGAGGGCTGAAGTGATTAAAGGGATTAGTTGGCAACCCTGCTCATAGGAGTTCTGGTTAACCATGATCTTGCTGGGCAATCTGTAACTTCCTATCCCGTGTTTTAATGATAGGAAGGAATAGTGATGGGCAATGAGATGCAAATAATCACTTTTTGGGTTTTTCCCCCCTTTTGTCAGGTTCTTGCTGTTAACATCCTTGGACGGTTTTTGCTAAGTAATGATAAGAACATCAGGTATGAACCTCCCATTTATTTATGTATTCTAATTAAAGTCTGTTGTGCCTAGATTTCAGAGAATTCTTACTGTATATACTGCTTCTAGCTGACAGCTGGGTATTTTCAATACAGGATTGGATAGATTTCACAAAGGACAAATCCTAGAGGGCTGCTTACATTATAAAATAAAATGGTAAAACGCTGATCCAGGGGTTTATTCATGTTTGTTCAGACTGACTAAGTATTTGGGGTTGATCTGTCAGAAGCAAGCAGTAAATTTGGGCACCACAGAGGTTTGGGCGCGGCCATACAAAATGCAGCGTTAAGGATACAATTGTGACTAATATATTTTATCAAGTGCCTCTGGTGCCCAAATTTCCCTTATAACCGTAATTTGTATGGGCACCTATGACAGCACCTGAACATCTCAGGCCCCTGGAGTGTTAGACATCAGCGGGGGGAGGGGGGGCATTAGGGTTAGGCGTCGATGAGGGAGGGTTGTCAATTAGGGTTAGGCCTCAGTAAAGGGAGGGCTCTGTGTGAGAGTAGGATGTTTAGTTATAGTAAAATATCAGTAACACAAATATTTTACTATTGGAATTAGCACTGCACAATAGTGAAATAATCAGTTGTTTTGCCAATATTCTACTAGTGGCTATTTCCAGACCAGAAAATTCTCTGGGGCCCAAATGAGAAAAATGTAGATGGACTTACACCATGCATAATGGACTTATACCATACATAATGCGGATCAGATAACAGACAGCACTGACTGTAAGGGCCCATTTCCACTACTGCGGTGCTATATGATTTTAACCATGTCAATGCCGGCATGCATAGACATGGATTTTTAAACGAAAACACAGTCGCGGTTCTCCTATTTAGTTACATTACCGACGAATCGTGTGCGGCGTGCCAAATCCGATGGGTCTGCCGTGCAGTCTTTTTCTGCACAACAACCCGCACAGATTCCCGCACCAGTGGAAACAGACCCATCCACTTTTATTGCTTATGCGAATCTGCATGCAGAAAACGCATGCAGATTCGCTGTAGTGGAAACGGGCCCTTAGTGGAGTCAGTATCAGGGCTGTGGAGTCTCAGCAATTTTTGGGTATCTAGAGTCTGAATCTGAGGTTTTATAAACTGAGGATTCAGAGTCTGATGATTCCTGTACCCACTCAATAGCCCTGCAAGGGCTGTGGAGTCTGAGCCAAGTAGTCAAAGCAATTTTGGGTGCCTAGAGTTGGAGTCGGTGGTTTCATAAACTAAAGAGTCAGTCTGAGTTGGATGATTTTTGTACCGACTCCACAGCCCTGGTCAGTATACTGCTTGGAGCTGAGTTTAGTCTTTTTACAGTTTTCTCACTACATGTTCCCTCTAAGAAAAACTTTTTAATAGTAGTTTTTAATAGTTATTTAATAAAATTGAGTTTTTTTTTTTTTTCAAAATGTTTTTATTAAGTGACACAGTAGCATACATATGATATGAATAGCAAAATAAAAATTTAAGCATACCACTAATTTTCCAATTTAAAGACATATACTCTATATACTATATTAATAGAGTAAGAAAAAAAGAAAATAAAAAGGAACAGTATTAACTCAGTAGTGGTGCCAGATCCTAGTATTCTGATGGAGTATGCACCGATAACTATAAGATGGGAAATGTTTGAAAATGTCACATTTTTGGTTTATGGGGTAAGGCTGAAGGACATTCTGTATACCATGGGTTTATAAGCAGCCTTCATACAATAACGCAGAATAGGTTGATAAAAGGGACACGGACTGTGTGTCATTCTGCAGACATTGTATTGGACTGTACAGTAAGAGATTCCTCCTTCCATTTTATAGGTTATATCCCTGCAGTCTCTTATTATTGTGACATAGATAAATAACACTGCACAAGCTTAGTTCTTAGGTACACCTATCATGGCACAAAGAGAAGTTAAAACACTAGTAAGGCATCTCACAATGTAATTGCTCTCCTTTCACAGTAAGAGGGTTTGTTGAGGTACTTTGGGGATTTCACAAATAAGCTCCTTTACATGCTGATATTAGGAACGGACTACTCATGTCCATCATACAGGAAATTTCCAGGCCAAACCCAGAATGCTGGGAAACTCTCAGAAACAATGAGTGATCTTAGCTGTCCTATAGAAAAACACATAAGAGACCCTATAGGTGTCCATTGCCAACATCCACTTGAGCTAAAACTTTGAATGCATATACACACTAAAATATGTACGGTACATATGAATGTGCATATTTCAAAATCACAGGACTGACATGGACTATTCTCAGTCTTGGTGGGCAATGATTACACATATAAGTCTCCCAGTGTGCCCAGGTATATTACATTTCCCACTATGTATACACTGCAGATATCTTGCCCACTAACCTACTATGCAATGCACTCAGTGACCCTACATGTTTTGCCCCATGCAAGGGTCAAGAGGATGTGCAAGTGTAGTGAGACAGATGCATATAAAAAAAAGTCAATTATATCATCTCATTTCATAACATACAGGCTTGAATAAAAGACTAATGACTACTTTCTTCTCCTCCATGCAATGAAAGCCTGCGTAAAATAAACAAATCATTTCCATACAGCATTAACCATCTGAAGACCAATCAGTTAAAAAGTATTCGAACACTGGCACAGCAAGTGCAAGTTTCCACATATACTGGTAGTTGCCGAACAAATTCACTTCTCTGTGTTCTGTGTTTGTTTAGTTAGATTAAAATGTCCTAAATATTATCAGCAACTGTGAATAGACTGCAGGAGTACTGCAGTGGCAGAGCTCTTCATACAGTAAAAAGTGAGGGACACTGTAGGGGGGTCAGGGGAAAATGAGTTGAAGTTACCCAGGGCTTCTAATAGACCCCCACAGACCTCCTGTGCCCGCGCAGCCACTCCCCAATGCTCCGGCCCCGCCTCTGGTTCACTTCTGGAATTTCAGACTTTAAAGTCTGAAAACCACTGCGCCTGCGTTGCCGTGTCCTCACTCCCGCTGATGTCACCAGGAGCATACTGCGCAGGCCCAGTATGGTCTGTGCCTGCGTTGTGCGCTCCTGGTGACATTAGGGGAGGCGAGGACACGGCAACGCAGTGGTTTTCAGACTTTAAAGTCTGAAATTCCAGAAGTGAACCGGAGGCGGGGCCGGAGCATCGGTGAGTGGCTGCACGGGCACAGGATGCCTGCGGGGGACCATTAGAAGCACCGGGTAACTTCAGCTCATTTTCCCCCGACCCCCACCTACAGTATCCCTTTAACCTTTCGGTGCTCGCTGCAAAAACAAGAAAAACTTCAGGTTTTTTAGGATTTCCATAAATTGTAATGAAGATTTTTCTTTCCCATAAAGGTTATCATGCTGTGGCTAACCTTTACAGCAGAGGAAGCTCTGAGTTTAGTTCCACTTTTAAGTTGTACTTTATCTTTAGGGCCACTTTAGCCTGCATTTACAGTATGTTGTAGGAGTATGTTGCAGTGTTGTTCATATTTACATGCTACTGTGTAATCTGCTTTTTACTGTATGCTAATTTTACCCAATTAGATATATTGCCCTCACGTCCCTTCAGCGTCTGGTGCAGTCTGATCACGCCGCAGTGCAGAGACATCGAGGAACGATTGTGGAATTCCTGAAACAGACAGACACATCTGTCAACAAGTAAGGACAATACAGCATTTGTTTCAGGATGTTTTGCAAATGATTTTGTATTACAATTAGAAAATCAGCACAGAAGGTAGATTAAGTGTTGTAAAACTGGGAATAGAGATAAGCAAGCCAACTTGAAACCACATTTGCCACTTCTGCTAAGCATATCTTCAAGGACATCCCAGGTGAAAATAAACTGGTGAGATAAACAACTGGTGAGATAAACCATTGTGTCTATCCTCCTTCTCCTACAAATTACTTTTTTTTAACCTATTGGGGACCGCACATAGTAAAACCTACGCCGCACTTGTGGCTGTTCTAGCCTGATGCGTAGGATTTACTCCGCCCGCCGTTTTCGCTCCCGACACAATAGTGCACACCCGAGAGGGGAGATTAGCTGACCTCTCCCCTCAGTGATCAGAAGCTATTGCGTATGGCTTCTGATCACGTGATCACTATGATGGCCAGCGGATCATAGTGATCACTGTTACAGCTGCGGTGGTAGAGGGAGGGAAGAAGAGGATCCACTCGCCTTCCTGACGTTCCCCGAATCGGTGCTCCCCTCCGCTCCGGCCGGCATCCCTGTTCACTCTGACATATGTCCTGGGTTGCGGCTTGATGACTTCATCAAGCAGCGACCCGGAACTTATCGGCAGTGTGAGTGGGGATGCCGGCCGGAGCGGAGGTGTCCACAGCTGCTCATCGCTGGAGCCTGGGAGGTGAGTAAAGGCTGCTGGCTACAGGGGGGACACCATGCCCAGCAAGCCACACTGGGGATCCGGCTGCCTGACACATGAAGTGAGAATATGAAGGCTGGCCTATTTATTTCCTTGCTGATCCTTTGCATCTAATAATTTCAGCCATAGACCCTGAATAAGCATGCAGACCAGGTGCTCTGACTGAAGTCTGACTGGAATAGCTGCATGCTTGTTTCAGGTTTGTGATTCAGACATTACTGGCCAGTAGGATAGCCAGGGAATTGGTATTGTTTAAAAGAAAAGAATATGGCAACAACTACCATATCTCTTTCACTTCAGGTGTCCTTTAAAGCAGATAGCAGTTTTCAACAAACTGTATGTCAGACAGAGAAACTTTTCATAAAGTGTAGTTTATGAAACATTGCCAGCTTTTTCATGAAATACATCAAACAAGTCTGAGGTGAGTGTTCCACTTTTTCCTGTGTGGGAAAGCCATGGCTATGCTGGGAAATTATAGCCCAGTGATCTCTGCTGCCATACCCCATCTGTGTGCTGACTGACTTCTGCTCTGGGTGGCTGCGAGTCACAGATGGATTAAGATGTAATAGGGCCCCAGGCCAGGTAGTAGATTTGGGACCCGCTTGTGGTATTTTTAGTAAGCTGAAGTGGAGAGAGGTCAGAGAAGGTGGCTGGTGGTCCCTTGACACCCACTAGGCCCCAAACACCTGCCTTGGTTGCCGGGTAGATGATCTTTCTCTGCTGCAAGGCCACAGAGCTGCTTCTCTGTATGCAGCATGCAGCAGCCAAGGGACATGGAACCAAAATGTAGGTGGATTTTAGAATATTTGCTTAGATAATTTTGTATTCAGTTCTCACATTTATAACTGGGCATCAGGGTCGTAGCAATAGGGGTTGCAGAGGTTGCTACCGCATCAGGTCCCTTGGGCTAGAAGGAACCCCAAGGGGCCCTCCCTCAACTACAGTATTAGGTCTCTATTGGCCCTTTGCTCATAATAATCCCTTGTATAGATAATTTGAATTGTGGTAATCATTAACGAGCTGTTCCCCATCCCCTTCTTGCACCTCTGACATTGTAGTTGCGATTGGCAGGTTTTGGTGCACCATATCAATTGTTATGTATAGAGTGCTTGGGGAAGGGGGGGGGGATTGTAAAACACTGCTGGGCATTATTGTGTAAATCGTTTTTCATGGTCATTCAGTGGACTACTCTAATCAGGACCTGCTAAGACTTCTTGTTTCTTTCTTTGCTGCATAAAGGAGAGCTCTGGAGTTGTGCTTTGCGCTTGTGAATGAGTCCAACATCCGGGTGATGATGAAGGAATTCCAGAGGTTTCTGCGGAGCTGCTCGCCGGAGCTGAAGGAACAGTGTGCCTCCGGAATATTCCTCTGTGCTGAGAGGCAAGTCTATCTGCTGTCCTAACATTCTTTTAAAGAGACACTGAAGCGGAAAAAAAATTATGACATAATGAATTGGTTGTGTAGTAGGGGTAATTACTAGAACATTAGTACCAAAGAAAATATTCTCATATTATTTTCAGTTATATAGTTTTTTTTTATAACCTTGCATAATTCTCTAATATTTGCAGTTTACACACTATTCAGCATTCTAAATGATTTTAAAGAGCAGGGTAGTGAACTTTTGAACTGTCCTCCTGCAGGTAAAAAAAAACCAATACAGTGACACGCTTGAGATAATAAGCTTCAGAAGACAGAGCTCTCTAAAGCTGTGGAGCTCAATGGCTCTTTTGCATAGATAACTGGAGTTTCTTAACTCTTCCTGTACTGAAAATATTATTAGACTTACAGTATGTCACTGCTCCAAATGTTATATTTCTTAGATCTACTACACATAGAAATCATTAAATCAACATTTTTTTTTCCACTTCAGTGTCTCTTTAAGGAGTCTGGAAGTTACTAACCAGAACTAGAGGATAGCAAACTGCTGTAAACCCCAACAAGTATTTATTAGCATGATCGTACGTCTAAAATCCCTCATAATAAAGGGAAGATCAAGCAATGGCAAACTTGTAGTACATTGGCATCTTTCAAGCACAAACTGCATGGTAGCTTGTGTCTATGATTAATGGCCCACACATGCCCAATACAGCAGCTGTGCGTGATTAATAGCAGACACTAGTGGCTGTGTAACTAGTACAATAGGTATTTCTTGGTGCTATATCATGTGTCAAGCTTGTCTCTACAATGTGTAACCGGAAAATTTGAGAAGTATTTAAAAATTACAAATTCAGCCCATAGTGTATATCCACTCACACCGTAAGAACTTAAAACCATTAGAGCTAAGCTCTATAGACAAAACAGGTGATCATTACCCAATCTGACTGCTGGTGGTCTTACTAGGCATCGATCATTTGCCTCTAAGTGATAAATTCTCCAAGCAGGCTAATTAGCTTCAACCAGGAAATTAACATTAGGGCTAGCAAATCACTGAGCATTCAGCACAGCTGCTACGGTATCGGTAGTTAAATGGATGAACTGCTAGAAACTTTGATTTTCTCATTCCAATTTCTTCCTCTTAGGTGGAGCTAATCATCTTTAATGTTTTATACAACATCTCTGGATAACTGAATTGGGAGTAGGGACGATCAATGAGATGCAAATAATTTCTCTGTGCATTAAAATTTCATGTAAATGTTATGCAGCTTAGACCAATAAAACAGGAAGTTATTCAGATTGGTCCCGTTTCAATCTGAATAACTTCCTGTCAGTTTTTATTGGTATTCATCCCTACTCCTGATGCCTAATTTGGACTTGAGAGTAATAACGATCTGGCAGGCTGGCACGTCTGAAGTATTTTGTATCATGTATTTCCCTTGCTGCATTGTGTAGCGATCATTGAAGGAGACAACATTTGTGTCCATATACCTGCTTTATTTTTTTGCTCTAACTTCCCTCAGGTTCTCCCCATCCCAGCGCTGGCACATAGATACCATAATGGAGACGCTAATTGCAGTGAGTAATCTAATTTCATATTATATCACAGTGACACCTTGTGGTTAGAACATGCATTGTTACTTGTGTATTTCATGATTTATTTGCCAGGCTGTAATGCTAATCCACTGCCTGTAGCACATCCTCAATTTACCACGTCAGAAGGTCAAGTCAGAGCTTCATATTTCTTTTACATGTATTAATGAAACATCCACTACAGATGTGCAGTTTTCTAAATACCCTCCAAACCATGGATTTCCAGAAAACTGAGAAACCATTAGAAATCATGATATTACTGATTGTCTATTTATATAGCGCTGACATATTACCCAACGCTGTGCAGAGTATTTAGTCTTGTTACTAACTGTCCCTCAGAGGGGCTCACAATCTAGTCCCTACCATAATCATATGTCTATGTATGTATCATAATCTAGGGCCAATTTAGGGGGAAGCCAATTAACTTTTCTGTATGTTTTTGGGATGTGGGAGGAAACCAGAGTGCCCAGAGGAAACCCACACAGACATGGGGAGAACATACAAACTCCTTGCAGATAGTGACCTGGCTGGGATTCGAACCAGGGACCCAGCGCTGCAAGGCGCTAACCATTACGCCACTGTGCTACCTAATGCCTTGCTGTCTATGTATATATGTTAGATATAGTTAAAATCTAAATCTAGATGTGAAGCATCAAATGAATCCAGAAACCCATTTCTAACTTCTTCCTATCCAATCACAGTATATGTGTGTATCTGGAGAAGGAGAGGGTTATTGCTTATTGGGCTACTGCAGATGCAGATGGGGTGTCCTGATGCCACTGGCTCCCAAAACAGCATTGCATACAGGGAGGGGTGTAAGTTCAGGGGAGCAGCCCCTGGGGGGTGGGGGGGGGGGGCAGAGCTGTAAGGGGGCCCCAACTACGACTTCACTCCATCTGATAAAGGGATCCAGCCTTCAGAGCCTTCAGATTTTGGTGACCCTTGCAAGATGGGCCCTCAGATGGGGGAGGAGTCAGCATGGGTAAGCAAGGAAAAGGGTGCGAATATTTTAGGGGGCTCCATAAAGTTTATGCGAATAGCTTAAAGAGGAACTGTCGTGAAGTCTTAAAATTGAAAGCACATACAAATAGGAAGTACGTTTCTTCCTGAGTAAAATGAGCCATAAACTACTTCTCTCCTATGTTGCTGTCAGTAAGTAGTAGAAATCTGACATTACTGACAGATTTTGGACTAGCCCTCTTCTCATAAGGGAGTTCTCAGGGTTTTCTTCATTTGGTAAAAGCACTTAGTGAATGGCAGTTGCTCCCTCCAACTGCCAAAATAGTGTGCAGCGAGCAGGGAGGCTGGCCAGCATCTTTGTATTAATCATTTTCAGGGAAAGTCTCTATAAAGAATAAAGGTCATGCTGAGAATCCCCTATAGAGAGATGGACTAGCCCAAAATCTTTTGGTTCTGTCAGATTTCTACTACCTACTGTAAGTGACAGCAACATAGGAGAAAAGTAGTTTATGGCTCATTGTACTCAGGAAGAAATGTACTTCTTATTTGTATGTGTTTTACATTTTAAGATTTTCGCGATGGTTGGTCTTTAAAGCCCGTTATATGATCAGTACCTGTGTTGTATACATAAAGCAGGTCACGCTACTCTTCGTTGGCAGTACTGGTAAAACTGCCATGAGTTTTGTGAATCCTCCCCCTTGCTTCTAAATGGCCAAGCAGCTCTCCTTTTCAGTTTTCTCCTTTAGTAGAATACACTGTCAGCGCACACTAAAACTTTATCAAGGTTTCGTGAATCAATTCCAGTGTTTTATGAAATGGGATTGAGGTGGAATGTGTAGATGTGGAGTTCAAATGAGGTTTCTCATCTCATACAAGTGAAAATATCTTCTTGACGTAAATAGACCACACCTCAGAATGATTTGCATATTCAGCAGTGATGCATTGTGGGACACGTCAAAGCTCACTCCAACCTCAATAATTGCAAATACTTTGTTTTAAGAAGGCAAACTTCTGTTTTGCATAGAATTTTAGTAAGAGGGCTTTTTGATCTCCTTCAGCCCCTTACACACTTCTTGGAGCTCTGGTTCACCATGAGCTTGCTGGGCAGTTTGTAACCACAGAATTACATAAGCTTGCAGCTGTTGGAAATACTGTAAGTGTGTACAGTAAATATATACATATATTCAGCTCAGCAAGAAAAGATTGATTTGCTTCTATTACTCTTCAGAATGGTTGCTGCCTGTGGATATTCATATATGTGACTTCACTTGTATTTTTCTGTGCTGATTGTCTTTTGCTGTATTTCAGGCCGGGGATAGTGTTCGGGATGATGCTGTATCACACCTAATTAAACTGATCATCGGACCCTCGGAGCTCCACAGTTATGTAGTTCAAAGGTTGTACAAAGCAGTGAGAAGAGACATTGTACAGGTATCGCAAACATCATACCTCCCAACTTTTTGAGATGAGAAAGAGGGACACTTAAGCCACGCCCCTGCCACACCCCTGATCACTCCCCCATCACACCCCTGGTCACACATACCGTAAAGATTTCATAAGAAAAATGTTGTTTTATAATTCAAACCACACTGGTCTTTTCTATCCTGGTTCATTTTCCTTCATAGTAAGATTTTAAAATTAGTAATATATCAATTTAAAGGATGGGAATAAAGTTTAGAGTCAATCAAACACATTTTTTTTTAGTAGAGAAATATAGATATTTACATAGAAATAGGGACAAAGTCCTGAAAGAGGGACAAATGAGGAGGAAAGAGGGACAGAGGGACAGGGCTCCCAAAGAGGTACTGTCCCTCCAAAAGATGGACAGTTGGGAGCTATGCAAACATAATATCCATATGAATAGCTGAAGTAAAGCAGATAAAGGCACCTGTAGATGCTGGATAATGGTCACTGGATTAGTGGCAGACTTCTAGCAGAAATTCAGAAGGTGCATACAGAATATTATACTCCCTTCGTCATTTGCCCCATTCTAGTCTTGTCAGAGCACCACTGATATTACCACCTCTCATATTGGCACCATTAAACACCTATTACAGTTAGAACGGAACAGAGACGCCCAGCCTACTGAGAACTCAACGTTGTTGCTCCTGTTAATTTTCTGAGGAAGCTGGTTACAGACCTGCAAAATGCGTCTTTTTGTGGCGTTATACACTAAAGCTTTTGTCTAAACTAGACAACTTTAATGTGGAGGTAAGTCCACCACTACCTTCCTTTTTAAAGTGTTTTTAACATATTTTATTTCTGGTGCCTCTGCTCCGTTATACAAACTACAAGCTTGTCCACCCTTGGTGGAAGGGTGTATCCCCTATCAACGATCTACAGAGATCATCTTCTTAAAAGGAACCTAAACTGAGAGGGATAAGGATGTTTACTTTTAAACCATACCATTTGCCTGGCAGTCCTGCTGATCTCTTTGGCTGCATTAGCGGCTGAAGCACACACCTGAAACAAGCATGCAGCTAATCCAGTCTAATTTCACTCGGAGCACCTGATCTTCCTTCTTTCTTCAGGGGCTGTGGCTAAAAGTATGAGGCTGCATTTCCACTTGTGCGGTGCGAATCGCCGCGGTAAAAATTCGCATGCGGATGCGAAATTCGCATGCGGGTCCATGCGAATTTTCATGCGTATTCGCACGCGAATTCGCATGGATGACGATGTATGCGAATTTAACCATGGCAGTGCTGGTGTGCTTTTCCATTGTTTCTATGCGAATTCGCATGAAAATTTGCATGAAAATTCGCATACCCAAACCTCATGCGAATTTCCTATTAAATACATTGTATGCGATTCGCATAGCGGTATGCGAATTCTGATGGCTCTGCCATGCGAATTTTTTCTGCACAGAAAAACGCAAAGGAATCCTGACAAGTGGAAACAGTCCCATTCACTTGTATTGCTATGCGAATTTGCATGCGAAAAACGCATGCGAATTCGCGATAGTGGAAATGAGCCCTGAGATTAACAGGATCAGCAGGAGAGTTGGGCAACTGGTATTATTTTAAAAGGAAAAATCCATACCCTTCTCAGTTTAGGTTCCCTTTAACCTGGATAGGGTCGGGTTTAACCTCCCCACCTGCCTATACAGTGACTGCCTTAGTGGTAACCCACCCTTGTGAGTATCCATTCACATCAAGATTTAATTTAATATGTGACCATAAAGGTGGCCATAAAACTGGTCGATTTGCCATCAGATCGACCAAAAGATAGATCCCTCTCTGATAGAATCTGATCAAAGAGGGATCGTATGGCTGCGTTTACTGCAAACAGATTGTGAATCGATTTTAGCATGAAACCGATTCACCATCTGTGAAGCTGCCGTCCCCCCTGCATACATTACCTGCTCCAGCCGGCGCGAGTCCCCCGGTCTCTGCTGTGGTCTTCTCCGAACTCGGCTCCAGCTTCACTTCCTGTCCGGGGAAGTTTAAACAGTAGAGGGCGCTCTACTGTTTAAACTTCCTGCCGGGACAGGAAGAAGTGAAGCCTGCCGGACTCTGAGCCCAGCGGAGAAGAAGCAGCGGTGACAGCGGGGACATGCGCGAACGGAACAGGTAATGTATTGCGTCGGTCGTCGGACATTCGAACGCCGCTATCGACGCACTCCCGACCCGCCGGCGATCGAGCTAAATCTTCCGCATGAATCTGCTGTATATCGGCAGGAAAATCGTTAGGTGTATGGGACCCTTTACATACTACACTATTGCAGACTCTCGATTCCTCTTTGTTTACAGTTAAAATGTAACTCTGGGCAACTGTGTAATTGCCCTTATCCATTTAACTTTTTCCCAAGAGATCATTTTTAATCTTTATAAAAAAAATAACTTTTCAGCACTTGGCAATCGAACAAGTGCTAAAAAGTAGCTAAAAATGTAATACAGATTTTTGGGTAATATTTTCTTGCACGCTGAAAACTTTAAAGGTGTTTTACTAGTAAAGTTTAAAAATATCTTGTCGGACAAAAAGTAGGAGAAAAGTTAATAGTATGTGGGCCAATGTGTCTTTTTGTAGGAGTCTGCGGACTTGCACAAATGTCTATCCCAATTAATGTAAAGCAGAAATATTTTTGATTCTGTTGCATGGACCTGTTGATGAACCCTGTTGGTGGTTTCCCTACTCCAGACAGCAAGGGATGTGCCATCTACCTGTTGGGTAGATGGCACATCATCACTGGCCAGTGTTTGCACTGGTCAGACAAACCCCAGTCACTAGATCATTGCAACACCCTTCTCTGTGGTCTCCCAGTGAATCAACTGGCACCTCTCTAGTCCATTCTAAATTCTACTGTTCAACTCTTCTATCTCTTCTCCTGCTCCTCCGCTTCTTCTCCTCTGTCAGTCCTTTCACTGGTTTCCCATTAAACAATGTGTACATTTTAAGTACGTAATTGTTACATATTAAGCTCTTTCCATTCTGGCTCCGCTTTAAAGGACAACTGAAGTTAGAGCGATATGGAGGCTACCATATTTTATTTCCTTTTAAACAATACCAGTTGCCTGGCTCTCCTGCTGATCTATTTGGCTGTTGTAGTGACTGAATAACATCAGAAACAAGTATGCAGCTAATCTTGTCATATCTGACAATAATGTCAGAAGCACCTGATCTTCATATGCTTGTTCAGTGTCTATGGCTAAAAGCATTAGAGGCAGAGGATAAGAAGGACAGCCAGGCAACTGCTATTGCTTAAAAGGAAATAAATATGGCAGCCTCCATATACCTTTCACTGCAGTTGTCCTTTAGACCTGGTTCACAATGGACTAAAAAACGGTCCATTTATTGTACTGTACCATACCGTAATGGACCCTAACTGAGGTGAACGGATCCTATGTTATTCAGTAGGATCTATTCACATTGATCAGTTTTCACACAGATCAGTTTTTCATCTGTGCAAATGTGAACCGGGCCTAACACTGCCACAATCCTTTCCAAATATCTACCCACATACAGTACACACTGTGCATATGATCTCCTTCCCCTGCCTAACCAGGTAACCGCTTTATGCTTTCCCAGGCATTTCAGGAACAGTTTGTAGTTGTCTAGAATTGTCCGACGTTGTCTTTTCAGATCATGTATTTGTAGAACTGTGGTCTCCCAGTTTAATCTGTTGGTGTAATTTATATCCCATACACAGTCCAACTGATGTTGTTATACATGTTCTTAAAGAGAATCTGTACTGTAAAATTCTTACAATAAAAAGCATACCATTCTATTCATTATGTTCTCCTGGCCCCTCTGTGCTGTTTCTGCCACTCCCTGCTGCAATCCTGGCTTGTAATTGCCATTTTTATGCAGTGTTTACAAACAAAAGACCTAGAAAGTGATATGCTGAGAGTAGCTCAGTGTGAGTCATACAGAGCTTGCAGGGGGCCTGGAGAGGGTGTGTATAGCTTCTATCCAATCGCAAGCAGCACAGCACATTCTAGCCTGACTGCCTGAGCCCGACAGGCCCGACAGAGGAGAGAAGATTAGATCATATAACAGAGATAACAAAGCCACTGTGCAACTAGGAAAGGCTGCAGTAAGACAGAGCACATTAGAACAGCTATAGGAACTTATAGGATAGAAGAAATAAGGCTCAACATTTTGTTACAGAGTTTCTTTAAGGGATTTATGGGAATTACAAATATAATTAAGGGCCTATTCTCACTGTATAACACTCAGGGATGCGTTGTTCACACGATACATGTTAATCTGTAGCAGTAGGGTATTGTACCGTGTTAGCCATCAGTAAAAGCAAGAAGTTTTAAATCAGGATGATACCACTTATTGGCTAACTAAAAATGAATAAAAATAAGCAAGCTTTCGGCCTTGCAGCCTTCGTCGGGCTTATATCCTGTTAGTTTGCAGACTGGTGGTACAGACAGCTTTATACATGCAACATCAAAAGGCAAATGATCGATTAATAGCAGAAACAAAATTTATAAAGTGGTTCAAAGCTGTGCAGAACGGTTTGAATAAGGACAACAACTTTTTATATTGGTATGACGCTGATCATATTTGAACTTTCTCAGCCATTCTAGCTGAACTTGTGAACTAAGAATTTACGATACCTCTGGGTCAATCCTAATCCCAGGTCTGTGAGCATGGAGTAAACAAGGATTCTTATCTTAACAACCTCTAACCCAGGCATGGGCAAACTTGGCCCTCCAGCTGTTAAGAAACTACAAGTCCCACAATGCATTGCAGGAGTCTGACAGCCACAGTCATGACTCATAAAGGCAAATGCATTGTAAGACTTGTAGTTCTGTAACAGCTGGAGGGTCGAGCTTGCCCATGCCTGCTCTAACCCCATTTAGATGGTCTGTTTGAATTAAGACATCTTAATGACATGTATTTATGCTTGAAAAAAATATCTGTTTTCCCTTTTGATGTTGCATGTATAAAGCTGTCTGTACCACCAGTCTGCAAACTAACAGGATATAAACCCGACGAAGGCTGCAAGGCCAAAAGCTTGCTTATTTTTTATTCATTTTTAGTTAGCCAATAAATGGTATCATCCTGATTTAAAATTTCATGTTAATCTGTGCGACCCATTTCGATACACTGAATAGGGCCATGCACAGAAATAAGACACAGTGCAGCATTCTGGACATTTCTGTGTCTTATCAAGACAGTGATGTGGGCTTTCTGTGAGAAGCCCATGTGGTGCCAGCTTAGTTTAGAGGACAGTTCTTCAATCGCAGAAACCCCTACATCGTGAAGTGTTGTGATTGGCCAAATACTGTGGACGTAGTTTACTACAGCCTATTTGAAACCTAACAATTTGAGAGGGTACTGTCCACCCAATTATGTTAGCGGAACTTCCCTATGGGGTTTCTTGTTGGGTCCCCTTAAGTAGACTAGGGCCACCCATGTTGCCAGGCATCACAATACGCACACACTCTGGAAAGTTATCCAAAATGTACATAGTGTGAACGAGCATTTAGGGTAAAGAGGGACAAAATCTGACTGTTTGGAAGAACTTCAGTAAATCAGTCCAGTTTTGTTTTGTGTTTTTATGGTCCTGAAACATAATTGCTTATCTTGTCTTTTGCTTCTAGCAACCATTAGTACAAGTGGCATCGTGGTGCATTGGAGAGTACGGTGATCTCCTGCTTTCTGGGGACTGTGAGGAGGCAGAACCGATACAAGTAAGACATGCATTGTTTTCCGAACACATAATCCACAATTTGTGGAAAGTTATAGGAGGAGCATAAGCATCTGCTGATAACCCTTACAGACTATATGCAGATATTGTTCCTGGTGGGAATGGAAACCAGGATTTGGTGAAGCACAACGCAATGCTGGCAGATATTTCCTTGCTTTTGTAGTGCACTGCCTTAAATTGGTGCAAAAGGATTCATAGGAAAGTCCAGCCTACAGCAGTGTATGGGCCGATGAGCCGGAGGAGTGAGGCGGTGTAAAAAAGTAATAATAGTCCACGTCTGCATATCCAGTTTGATTCTGTTCCATGAGATCAGTGAAAGGTCAGCTCTGTGGGACATGCCCTTTACCTTACTGAATAAGCCTTATAATCTACCTTGTGCATAAAAAGTACTGGGTCTCCCAAACCAGATTTTCATTAGAACAGTTTGCCGCAGAAGTGGCTCAAGCAGAGATGGACTAAGCTCAAATGTGACAATAGGCAAAGCTATAACAGATTTGGCTCTCCCTGCTTCCCTCCTGCTCTTCAGGCAAGGTGAGTGCAGGAGTT
Organism: Hyperolius riggenbachi; assembly: GCF_040937935.1. NCBI lineage: Eukaryota > Metazoa > Chordata > Amphibia > Anura > Hyperoliidae > Hyperolius > Hyperolius riggenbachi. The sequence continues at coordinate 486,708,033 of NC_090646.1, forward strand.
CAGAAAATATGGCTGCCAGGCTTGTGGACAAAAATGATCTAAAACAGGATTGTCCAATTCCAGTCCTCAAGGGTTGAGGTCCTAACACATTTTTGGCACTGCTCAAATTTAATGATGGGACAGAATCCGGAAAGGTGTGGTTCATCACATTATTATTATTATTATTATTATTATTATTAATTGCATTTACTTATATAGCACCAACATATTACACAGCGCTGGATAATAAATAATTAGAGATGCATACAATGTAAACGAGGGGTGACGGACAGAGAGGTAGAACATGGTTATATAACATGATAGAGGTAGAACAAGGTTATACATGCAAACTGGGTAAAAGATACATGATCATGCGATTTTACAGAGACCCAGCAAATCAAGTAGAACACATTTCTATGTTTCTATTTGAGATAGGGTAAGATGGATGTTAAAATAATACAACCATTACCTGGGCCTACAGAGATGTAGGATTTCAGAGTTATTTTTTCCTCCTGAGTAATGACTTTACCAGATGTTTTATCTAGGTTATCTTCGCCTTTATTTAGTGTTGTCCAACTAGCTTTGGTAACTAGTTGCACCTGTGGATTGCTTAAGAGCAATCGGTAGTCAATATGACAATACAGTTATACTATATAGTTTATATATCTTGTCTATTTTTCTCAGAAATTTGAACTGCTAACACTTGTATATTAATATCTACAGAACATTATATGTATCGTTAGTTTAAAGCCTCATCTACACGGTACAATTTTCAGTCAGATTGGTCCAATCGGATTGCGATAGATTTTTCAATAGATTGGGTACTTATAAATGCAAAATCTATTGCAAAATTGATGAGAAACAATTTGGATGTCTAAACACGATGCAATTTCTTATCAGATCACCGGTCGATCAGATGGAAATTGTACCGTGTAGATGAGGCTTTAAAGCAATTTTTTTATTGTGATTGTATGTCATGGTTGTTTGAACAGTTGATATCCATAAATACTTTCTGAAACAAAAAATATAATCTAATAAGATAATTATAAATATCTGAAAGTAGCATAATCAAATTGTACTCAAAAATATTTTTTTTTTATGAAGATAATTTACTAAAGTAGTTGTGAAGGGAAAAGCTGTAACATTGCACTATGCTGCCTTCAAACATCCAATCCTTATGAGAGATTTCCATTTTTTTTTTTTCATTTCTTGTTCGCCTGAAAGGTTGTTTGAAGTAAAAACTGACCTCATTTACTGCTGTTCCCTCCATATAGTTACAGCAAACACAGATAGTTCTTGCTATTTCAATCAGAGCTTATCGGTTAATGGTTTAACATCTATGTATTCTATATATATGTACACACAGGTCACAGAAGATGATGTTCTGGATGTTCTGGAAGGAATATTACAGTCTCACATATCCCTCCCAAGCACTCGAGCGTATACCCTGACAGCAATCATGAAGCTGAGCACACGTTTCAACAACAGCGTGAAGTGAGTTCTATTATGTTTTCCATCATGTGAATGCATACAGACATAACAGACATGTCTCTTTAATGCTCTGCCTTATGAAACCTATGACATGCTATGTGCATTCACGCTGATCTCTTCTCCTCCAGCCGCATACGACGAGTGGTTTCCATATATGGTTGCTGTCATGATGTGGAACTCCAGCAGAGGGCTGTGGAGTATAATGCTCTGTTCAAGAAATATGACCACATGAGGTACCACCATCAGAACACAGGGGGCCTGGGAACATGCAGACAGAAACATAGTTAGCAAATAATGACCTTGTTTTCTTGTCCTATGTTTAGATAGACTAAAAACAAAATGTATTGTAAAATATAATATAGTTTATAGGCAACAAAAAATATTGCAGCATGTTTGGAGAGCGGTATATAAATGTGTTTCTTACTGGCAGTTTAATGACTTGAGAATCCATTAGCAGTAATGTGGGAAGTGTCAAGGTGTCTCATCACATCAAAGCAGACATATAACATGATGAGATGATGTGGACTTTGCAATGACTTCACCTGAGCCACAGCTGTGAGGAAAAGACAGACAGAGAAAACATTTATAGAAAAGGGACTTAAAGGGATACCTAATCAAGTTCTAAAAGGTGTAAACCAACAGCAATTCCATAAAAAGCATCACAATTGTATTAGAACATCTTAAAATTAGCAAGTAGTGCCTAGTAAAAGAGAATCCCACACAAGGAACCAGGGTAACAATCATGTGCTCAGATGATATGCTAAATTGTTATTAAAGCCCCTTTGAATTCCTAAAAAAAACAAAAATAAAATTAGAAAAAGTCGTAAACTGGAAGCAATAGAAGGAACCGACACCGTGCACGAGGAAGGCCATATAGACCAACAAGTGGCAAATGACTTCAGGTACCGGGTAGGACTTGAGACTGTGACAGTGTAGCTCATTTATTCATATTATTCATTATACATTCATTCACTATACATCAGATTGTATATATTAACGGATTGATTGTGATGTTTAGACATACTTGGAGTTTGAGAGCCTTGGTCTCTTCTGATGTCATACTATATGGTTGCCTATATCTTCTTATCTTTGAAATCTATGACCTAAGCAAATGTATAAATATCTGGATGCTTTTATTTATAGGGAAAAATACATTTAGACTTAATTGTCCAATCCTTCATGAATCTCCCTTTTCCATTTTTGTTAGTGAATGTCTTCCCCTTTTTACTTCTTAACAAGGGCTCCCATTGCCCTTACCCAAATGCAGCTTTCAGAGACTGTTTCCTAAAAGCAAATCGATCAAAAACATGAACGTATCCAGTCCAGATTCAGGATAGAAATATAGACCCAACCATTTCAAATTAACATGGTCCCCGATGAAATGATCTTGTGATACAGTGCCTGGTCTAATTTTCTTTTTAGAAAGTATTGGACCAATACCACTTATTTGGCAGGTGGATCCTGTTTAATTTGTGAGTTCATGGTGTCAAATAATATTTCCAATAATGCTGAAATAGTCACGTCCTTCCTATCTGTGGCAATTTGTGCTGCTAGACTTTCAACTCTCTGTGTAGCCACTGGTGTTTTCTCAATTGCTTTTATTCTCTTTGTGTGTGTGTTTCGTTTGTCTGTGTCCATCCCTTCTTGGTTTTTGTGGGTGATATCTTGGCTGACCACTTTCCAAGTAGAAGTTTTATGGTGACATTAAAGCTGCTGACCACAGGTATATTTATTGGCTTCTGCTTAAAAATTGGACTTGGAGTGTGGTGGGATCTTAGATTTTGAACCCCTTTTGAAGGGCAGTAAATTAAGTTGTTTGAACAATGTTTTCTGAAAGGTGTTGACACTATACACAAAGCTAGCACATACCATGTGGGCAGTGCAATATTGGGCAGCATGTACACATACCTCCCAACTTTTGGAGCCAGGAAAAAGGGACACTAATACACGCCTCTGCCACACCTTTAACCACGCCCCACTTTTTCAAAACCACGCCCCTCCCTTATACAGTTTCCCCCTACATCCTATGCAGAGATTGGCGCATGGAGCGATGGTAGGCAAGCTAGTTAAAGAATAATCACTGCACAGCACATATGTGATAAAAGGATATAAATGAGAGTAAACCACTCTACATGAAGAGTTATGAATATATTAAATAAGAAAATAAAGGCTGAAATGTGCAAAATATTACATTCTTTATTTCTGGCAAAAAAACTTCACATATCGGAAATGTTAACACAGTGTCTACAAGTGCATAACTCTGGTCCCAGGACTGTAAATGCATAAAATAAAACAACTATCCCTAATTAAGGATCTTGTATCATAATATGGGTTATTAATAAAAGCAATAGCACAGAGGAATGCAACCAATATGATTGATCCATATAGGATTTCTAGCACTTCACAAGCATATTGAAAGATAAGATATCCACCTCACTATTCAGATGCTCTGTAAGCCGATAGCCAGGGTAGAGATCCCTGTCTCACACTCTCAACTTCAAAGAAATTCCTTGCTGAGCCTGGAGTTTTATGTTGTTGTGCTGCTGATGAAGTTCAGTGTGAGGCAAAGCTGCAGAGTGTGATGTGATGCATGTATTTTAGTGTTCTCTGCAATGAAAAGGCAGTGAAACAGTTAACTGCAAACTCTCCTGCTCTGTGAATAGATCGGGACATTTGACCAGTGCTCCGTGATGCCATGATAGAGGCTGCAAATCGTTAGTGCCACGGCAAAAACCTGACACTTGGCCGGTCCGCATTAAACAGTGGGAGACACAGTACACAAGGCCCCACAAACCTCTGGATACGCTTTTAACCACTTGCCAACCGCACACTCATACCGTGGTAGCTGGAGGACACACTCAAGTGGTAGCTGGAGGACCAGCGACGCAGATCTGCATCGCCAGGTGCCTCCCTAATTAATCAGGAAAGGCTGCTCGCGCGAGCGGCCGTTTCCTTTTAGATCACGGAGCGGGTCTCCGTGAATAGCCTGCGAGCCGCTGATTGCGGCTCGCAGACTAAATGTAAACGTAGGAGACATATGTCTCCTTTGTTTACATTGTACGGCGCTGCTGCGCAGCAGCGCTGTAAGGCAGATCGGCGATCCCCGGCCAATCAGCGGCCGGGGATCGCTGCCATGTGACGGGACAGCCTGTCACTGGCTGCACAGGACGGATAGCGTCCTGTGCAGCCCGGATCATCAGGAGGGGGGGAATTTCGCTGCGGAGGGGGGCTTTGAGGTGCCCCCCCCCAGCAAACCTCAGGCAGGCAGGAGAGATCAGACCCCCCCCCCCCTGCACATCATCCCCACAGGGGGGGGGAAGGGGGGCGATCTGGTCGCTCTGCCTGCACCCTGATCTGTGCTGCTGGCTGCAGAGCCCACTCAGCACAGATCACTAAAAACAGCGCTGGTCCTTAAGGGGGGGTGAAGGGTGGGTCATCAAGTGGTTAAGAAACAGTGACACATATTGGGGCACTATAAACCTGGGACACACTGTGAAGGGCACTGGAAAATGTGGACACAGCTAAGAGTTGTGAGCCTTCAAAGCTGGGACACCACAAAGTGGCACTATAAAGCTGCAGTACATTGTAGGGGAGCTAGAACACATAAGAGATATCATGGGGGAAGATAAGTTTCTTTTATTAGCAGCAGCCAGAAGAGTTTTGTTTTTGTATCTGGCTCAAATGCAACTGATAACCGTTTGGGATCCAGAGTCTTTCAAACACCATTCATGCTCTACATATTCATGTAAGACTCTTAAATCTCCCTAAAGCACGTATCTGCAAAAAACATACTAATTCAAGCAACAGGCATGTATGATGGTTAGAATGACCGTGTCACAGCTGGCATTCATTGGTGATGGGCTAATCCTTCTCTCTTGTCCTGGCCAGGTCTGGTCTTCTGGAGAAAATGCCTTTACCAGAGAAGTCCAATGGTGTTGAAAGTGAAAATCTAATTTCTGAAATCAAAGACAAAGTTGAGACTCTTTCTGTAAGCAAGCCAACCCCGAATCCGCCTGAGAGTCATGTGAGTAGACCTGCAATACAAACCACTGTGTGAGCCAGCCAAGTTCAGAAGAACTTCAAAAAAAACCCCAAACTACTCCACTTAAAATAAATAAATAAAGGATGGTTTCAGCAATGAATCATTACGAAGGTTTATATTGGTGCAGTCATCTGCCAGTTCAGCTGGAAATCCAAGCCAATTCATACTGCCCTTCCTTCTGGGTGGGGGACATTGTGGCTTTACTTATATGAATTCTGGTAAATGGGCTTCCTGGCCATGGATCACCACAGACACAGGGATGTGAATGTTGGGTGGGCAGAACACCATTACAGCTCTGTTCTAGGACCCCATGAATGATTGGTAGTTATTCCCCCCCAATATAGCTGCATATTGTTTGCATACGTTTCCCCAGAGCTCAGGATTGATCATTGCTTTCTGCTGTTCTTCCTGTATCTGTGAATGCCCCTCATGTTTCCTGAGCAGAAATAGGAAAAGGGAGGACCACTCCTTTTCCCCTTCCACAAAGTAGTGCTGGAGAGCATTATATTTACCTGCACCAGTGCTGTTACGGGTCTCCACTGCTGTTCCTGGCAGCCGCACATTCTACGCTGCATTCATGCCTCCAGGCTCCCAATGCATGTCACATGAGTGTGCGTCTGCCAGAAAGAACAGAGGAGACCCGGAGCAAATAAATATAATGCTCCGCTATGCTACTTTGCAACATGGGGAGGTGGTGCTGGGGGGGGGGGGCAATTAAGTTTGTGATAAAATGGGGAAGGGTTACTAGGCACAATGTGGAGGCAAGTTTGGATTCGCTGGGATAAAGCAGGAAATTTGGGTGCCGCTAGCGCTGAAAGTTTGCATGCCTCCATTGGCGCCTATAGAAATATCTGGATTGAGCCGCAATTTGGGCGCCCAATAAATAGCAGTGCACTGTTTTATCGGGCACCCAAATTACGGCCTTATACCGATATTTCTAAAGGCACCTATGGGGGTGCCTGAGAACTTTTTTTTTATTTTCTGGCGGCGGGGGGTGGGAGGTTAGGCATCAGGCAGGTAGTTAATGGTGGTGGTGTTAAGGCATTAGACAGTTAGTGTCTGCGAGGGGGTTAGGTTTAGGCATTAGGCAGGTAGCGTGTGTGTGTGTGTGTGTGGGGGGGGGGGGTGGTTTAGGGTTGGGAGTCAAGGGGGAGGGTTTTATGTGAGAGTAGGGTTAGGTTTATCCATAGTAAAATATTAGTATTAAATACCGATATTTTACCATCGGCATTCCTGGGTGCCCAAATTTCCATGCGCCTTTTTTTGATGATTCGTGTTATCCCTTCAGTGTGCTTTATAGCTGCATTATTGATCAGGGAACAATCTGGTGATTTAGTGTATTTGTATTTCGATCCTTTAACGCATACTAAGTAATTAGTGACTTGTGGGTCTGATTTGATGCAATATGTAGTTCAAGTATATGACTTGTTATAGCATTATTGTGGTTCAGGTTACAGATCTCTTGGGCTTGTTGGATAGCAGCATGGACAGTCTGACTCCTGTAACTTTGGGGACACCCGTGTCAGAGCAGAATGACACAAGCGGAGGAAGCTTGTTGGATCTCCTGGGTGAAGCCCCAGGTAAGTGAAATGTTCATTGCTCTGGATTGGAAAACACCTCTTATAATTATCTGCCAATAAAAGTGTCCCACAATAAAACCATCGCCCAACCAATCTTCCTAAGTTGTCTGTTGGCTTGTAGAAGCACGCTATGTAATTCACAGCTGTACAAAATCCCACGCACGTTCTTTTCTAGAGATGTTACTTTCACTTTAGTGTAAAAAGAGATATCAGCATAAACACAGATCTGTGAAATGAAGAGTCATGAGATCACTAGTCTTCCATATCAATGGATGTAGCAGAAATCTGAAATATCCAAAGCAATCAGTTTCAGTTATTCACCATTTAGGATTAGAAACACATACAATCGGTCAGACCTCTCTATGCATTGTGATATTGAATATTCTGACCAGACACAGGACGGTATGGGTGGCCAATCATATTTTGATATCAAATTATTTTATTGACCGGAAATTCTCCTCTGCAGAAAATAAACATTTGAAAGAGGCAACAGACTAAAAATGTCTGTAAAATGGTATCTTGCAGCGATTACAGAAGGCTTAGAATTCGTGCAAAAAGCAAAATGCATGGAATTCCCTCCCTATCAGGGGCGTAACTAGAGGGGAGCAGCCCCTGCAATTCCTGGGGGCCCAGAGCTGTGTGGGGCCCCAACTAACCTTCCCTTCCTCCGATACAGGGGACTATACATCAGATCAGGTGATTTTGTGGCTACACTTGTTATGGGTATGAAGCTCATGATGGCCACACTTGGTTTATGACCCTTGTGAGATGGACCCCCAGGATGTGAAGGGCACCAAGGGGTAGGCAAGGGAAGGGGTGCAAACATGTGGAGTATAAAAAAAAACAACAACAAAACCCACAACCACATTGTGTTGAAGGCGTCTTTTGCATTGCAAATCGCAATGTAATTCCATCCAATGCAATTCTGATACAATTCTGATTCGATTTTACTGGATGCTAGGAACCCAAGGAGAAAACGCAGAAAAACACAGAATGCAGGACCTTTTTTTTTTTTAAATTGCATCAGAATCTCAATCCGATAACCACAAAATCACTTGTAGTGGAAAAGAGCCCTGAATTGAATTTTATTAGCACCACGGACCACAGTCACTATTGCGTTTCCATTCATGTTGCTCTGGAGGCGATACAGAAAACAAATACAAAGGGACATGTGCATGTTTTAGGCTAAGTTCACAGTGGGACGTTAAAGTCGGGCGTTAAAACCGCATTTAACGCAGAATAACTCACTGCAATGAAAAATCAATGCCCTGTTCACAGTGCACACGTTGCGTTGGTGCCTAACGCTGCACGTTAAGTAAAAGTACTGCATGCAGTGCGTTATACACGTTATTAGCTGCGTTGGACTGTTTGCACATGCTCAGTAATGACTTGGAAGCATAATTTTCATTGCCTGTATTTTTTACTGTATCTGCTGTATGTGACGGTAACGCTGCGTTGCCACTTTTTGGGCGCGTTGCGTTGAAAGCTTGCGGTGCGACTTTAACGTGGCATCAAAACGCAACGTCCCACTGTGAATCTAGCCTGAATGTTTTTCTGTGCTTCCATTGACTATAATGAAAATGTGAAATGCATTAAAATGCAGCATTGTGCAAATTCATTTATCAGAAAAAAATTGCAACCCAAAGGGGGGAACAATACAATGGCCGTCTATGGGAAAATGATTGCCCTTTCAATCTGCAGGTTCGCATGCATTTAACAGGATGCAAACAAAACAAAAAAAAACATATCAGACTAATACATGTTATATTTGTATTTTAACTATCTACTTAGTCTCATGGAGTTCTGTTTTAACAGTAAACATATCTAGAGTATGTGTTCAAGCATAGCTCCCAACTGTACCTTTTTTTGAAGGACAGTCCCTTTTTGGGAACCCAAATGGTTCAAGTGTACTTATATATATCTACAGTATAAGCTAAATCTGCTGCAAACTTTCTTTGATAAGTATTGACATTATAATGCTCAAGGAAATACCGCAGTCCCCATTTGGGCAGAAAGGAGTTATTGTGCAGCTCTGTTGAGTGTCTAGTTCATCCTAAACCTGTTTTCTTCCTGTCAGCACCTTTACTGTAAAACACTGAGCATGCAGAAGCTATTCTGTTTTGCTTATTTTTCCCACACAAGACTGCACTGAAATGTATATGCATGCTGTAGGGTGGGTAACCCTAGGTGGGTATCATTCGCTCCAGTATTCTCCCTCCATCACCTCGGACAGATTACAAACTGTCTTTTGTTTAAATTATGTATGTTTTAAGGTGCCCATACACTTGTCAGATTGGCAGCAGATAGATAAGAAATGCATCTGATGATCTATCTGATGCGTTTTTAGAACATTTTTTACCAGGATAGAATTCCAATAGATTTCAGTTTGAAATCTATTGAAATTCGATCTGATGGCATTTTTTTGCCATCAGATTTCCATTAAGGCCAATGCAAACTGATAAGCAATCTCATCAGATCGACCTAAATTTTCCATCCTGCCTGGTCGACGGAAATCCATCGAAATCGATCGAAATCGGCCATCGATCGGTCGATTGGCCAACCGATTTGCAATCGATCGATCGGGATCGATCGGTCGGCCAGAAAATCGGCTGAGTGCATGGGCCCCTTTACTCATATGTGTAAATGCCTGCATTTTGATCATCAGAATGGACACATGGATGATGCTGCTTCTTTGATGCCCCCTTCCCCTTTGGTATTGGAGGGGCGTTGACTTCGGGGGGGGGGGGGGGGGTGGCCAGATATGATTTCAGTATCAAGCAGACTGAGGAAAGAACCTGCCAGTCTTTACATCCATTTCACCAGCAACATGTACACTGTGTTCCCTAGTACACCAGGGCTTCTGTTAGATGTGGAGGCTCCAGCTAGTTTCTCCAATGTCCATGGCTGTGTCTGACAACATTATTTACTCAGCTGTGATACGTTATCTGCATATTATTAGTATTTTCGATTTTAAAGAACTTTCACCAAGGATGGAACTTAATTTCAATCCCCTTTTCCCATGAGAAATCTTTACCTTTTCTCCAAAAGATCATCTGGGGGGGGGGAGGAGTTCTGTATGGCTGATATTGTGGTGAAACACCTCCCACAGTGTGATGTCATGACCAGATGTCCTGACAGTTTGCTGACTGTGAACCTTGCTGCATTGTGGGAAATAACGGCTTTTTCCAACTGCCAAGCAGGCAGTGTCTTCATCTGTGCATCAAGCTCACAGAGCTAGATTTATCAAAGCATTACCAAATTTTTTTTTGAACCTCCAGACTACAAATCTACTCAGCAGCAATGAAAAGGCTTGGTGCTTCTTTAACAGTTTCACAGCATCAGAACTTTATTTTTCTTATCCAAACCTGATTTGTGGCTGCACAAAAGCTAAGCTCCGCCCCATCAAACAAAAATGCCCGGGCATTTTTCCCCTGATACTGTGCAACGCATGATGGGATTTCTGATGTTGTTGTTCTCATTGCCTAGCAACTGGGAGGGGTGATCAGGACACAGGACAGTTGGAACTGTCTCATGCTCCCTGTCGCCTCCTTTCAACCAAAAAGATGGCTGCCCTCATAAAATCAAACATTTGCCTGTTCTTTTAAAACAGGGTGGGTAAGAGATTATATTACCTATCTATTTTAATTAACATAACTAATGTAACTTAATGACAATATGTTTAGGCTGAAGTTCCTCTTAAAACAGTTCTAACCAGCAGAGGAACTGTTCTGCATTATAATAAGAAACTTCTGAAATCCTACTTAATAGTGGCAGTTTAGTGTGAATTTCTAGAACTGCACTACAGTTAAGCGCAAATCCATTCCTAAATTGCACAGAATAAGAAGTGCTCAATAGCATATCTATCAATTGTGCAGCAGTGAAGGCTAGACATGATTTGTGAAGGGCTCCTCCCCCCTGCTGAATTCTTCAATCAGAGTCTGCCAGTATCAATATAGCAGGTGTATTGGTTACCTCAGCAACAGAAATTTCCCTCACACATTGCACTGTCTAAGAAACCTCCCAGCTCCTTAAATTTTAGAACAATTTAACTACTTGCTGACACCCATCGGCGTGATGCGGCGGCAGCCCCAGGACCGCCTAACGCTGATTGACGTAAGGTCCTGCGGGCCTGTTTTGCAGGAGATCGCGCATCTCCACTTAGTAGGTGGAGCTCCGCCCCGCCTTCAGTCTCCCAGAGGCGATCGCCACTTGGAGGCTGTTAGATTGCCTGAAGCCTATGACAGCCGGTCACACTAATTGGCTGACGGGGGGAGGGAGGGAGATAAAATAAATACAAAAATAAGCAAAAATATTAGAAAATAAAACAAATATTGATTAAAAGAAAAAAACATTGGGGAAGCAATCAGACCCCACCAACAGAGAGCTCTGTTGATGGGGAGAAAAGAGGGGGAATCACTTGTGTGCTGAGTATCCATGTATCCCATAGTTCGCCCTATTTAGCGTCCTTGCTCACTTACATTCTACACAGACCACCTGGCAGAACTAAAGATGTCACCACCAGTGATAAACTTTGTAATGTAAATCGGAGAGCGGAAAGATTTTACAAGGGGCACACACTGACTAAATCATCTATAAGTGAATATTGTAAAAAAATAAGCAACTTTATTCATTATTTTTCACTACAGTTCCTCTAAGTAGCACCAAGGCCGGATTTATACTTTTTTCCTCCCTACGCCAAGTATGTTGGGGCTCCCATTCCAAGTGCAGCAGCGCCCCTCCCATTCCATGTGCAGCCCCTCTTCCATGTGTATCATCCCTGTACTGCAGACCCTCTCTTTCATGTACAACTACCTTGGACATCAGCTGTCCTTTTCATGTGGTGCTCCCCAGTTGCAGCCTCTTTGTTCATATGTAGCAGCCCCTATTTCTTGTCCAGGTGCCCTCTTGGGCTGCAGTTTCCCAAGGCGCAGGCCTAGGTGGCCTTTCCAGTAATCTGGCCCAGAGTAGCACCAGCATCTTAAACAGCTCTGTACATCACACACTATGTTCAGGGTCAGAGATGTAAATAGAGAATGTATTACAAATAAAGCTGATAAATAAGACCTGAGCTGGAGCTAATCAGTGTTGCTTGTGAATTTTCGCCCAAGTCATTTTCGCATCAAAAATCCTGTTTTCGAATTCGGGGAATTTTCGCGAAAATCTTCAGAAATATTCGTGTTTTCGACCAGCAGCGAAAATTACAGAAACTTTGCTGTATGCGGACGTTTATGCCCTTATGCAGAAACATTTCTGCAATAATACGCTAAATATGCGCATGGGTGAACTAATACATGCGTACATTCCAATGCGGAATTGTATAGAAGGGCAATAATATTTCTGCGCATGCGCAATGATCCGTATAGACACAGTTCCCGCATGTGTAGTTGACTTTGCAATACATACGTCAACTACGCGTAGCGGGCGAAGCTTCGCATAGCGGTACTTCGACTACGTGGAAATACGTACGCGATGAGCTACGATTTAACGTGACAATAACGGACATTAAGCGAAAATTAACGCGAAAATGTTTGATTGAAAATTCGCCTGTTGAAAAGAAATTTGTGGGGTTTTTTTCGGCGAAAATAATTTTCGCATTTTCGCTCATCACTGGAGCTAATAAACAGCAGGTACATGAGTAATTCTTGGAAGCACAGTGATTGGTGTTTGCAGGGAACAGGGGAAGGTAAGGAGAAAGTGTCAGGATTGCAGCTTGAAGATTCAAGCAGTCGTAGTATACATGGTACAGACTGCTGGTAAAGGGGAAGCTCATATGTTAAGGCACAGTGCTATAGTCTTATAAATGGACCTCTCTGGGTAATGTTCCTGTATCTATCGTTTTGCAACAGTTGATGACACATTATACCATAAGCAGTACAGTAACTATAGTGATGATCTGTTTTTTGTCATTTACAGCACCTCTGCCTTCTATTGTGGTGTTTAATAATGGAAGTCTTAAAGTAGAATTCTCTTTCCTGCGGCCTCCATCTAGTCCTACTCTCCTTGTCGTCAACACTTGTGCTACAAACTCCTCCTCCACCATCATCACAGACTTCCTGTTACAAGCCGCAGTGCCCAAGGTATGTCAGAATCAGAATAATTTATTTTGCCAAGTACAAACGGGGGTGGTACCCGGAATTGGTTTTGGCCTATACAGGTTCTGGAAGGATGGGGGGGGGGGGGGGATAATGTCTGAAAGCCAAGAGCCAAGGCTGCCATGCTACGGCGCCACCAGTCGCACTTTGCACCATCTATAAGTAGACATTGGGGGTGAAGGTTCAGCAGTTATGACCCAGTTCTTGATGAAAGAAACCGGCGGTGATGGCTGGCGTCAAACCCTACTGTAGCAAAACAAACCAATCTACAGAATGTTCCTCCCTACGTTTTGTACTACTTTGTTTGACAGTTTTATCTTACAGCTTAGTTCTATACATATGCAGATTTGCAACATTTTTACCCCATTACCAAAACTTTATACCAAAGTGCCCTTACCAAGGGCTGTCCCACTAGTGATTTCAGCCAAGCTAAGAATAAGAGACGGGCCATATGCAATTTTTTTTCTCCTGAGTATTCTCCTAGGAGATGATTTTTTTTCTTCTCTTTTAAAATAACTTTTCGGTACTTTGCAATTGAAAAAGTACCAAAAAGTAGATAGAACATTTGTATCAAAATTATTTTGAGTATTGTCTTGCTTGCTGGAGGTTTAAAATGTATTTTACTGACAAGGGCCCATATGCAATTCACTTTTTCTCCTGAGTTATCTCCTAGGAGATAATTTTCAACCTCTCTTTAAATTAACTTTTCAGCATTTTATAATTGAAAAAGTACCCAAAGGTTGGTGAAAACGTACTATCAAAATTATTTTGAGTATATTCTTGTTTGCTGAGGATTTAAAGGGCTTTTTACGATAAAGTTTGAAAATATCACCTAGGAGAAAACTCAGGAGGAAAAGTGAATTGCATATGGGCCAAGGTGTGAAAATATCGCCAGGAGAAAACTCAGGAGGAAAATGCAATTGCATATGGTCCAATGGCCACGGTCCAGTTAACTTTTCCTCCTACGTTTCCTCCTATTATTATTATTATTATTATTTATTGTATTTATAAAGCGCCAACGTATTAGACTATGTATGAGTGTTATGAGCTGAGGGCAGCAACCCTTGGGGCTTAATAACTAAAACCCCTAACGTAGAGAAAGGGATAAGTGAGCAAGGGGCAGAAGTGCTTGCAAAACCAGTGGCGTGACGATCAAGCGTGTGACCAGCTTGGTAGCTTGGCGCTTCCACAAGCTAAGGCTGGTACTGCAATGACTCAGTGACCAGGTGTGCCAGGAATGGACACCAGTTTTGGTGTAAGGCAGGTCTTCAAACAGGCAAAGGTCAGCAACGGATCAGGCACTTGGACAGGCAAGGGTTTGGCAACAAGTCGGGTTCTCAGGCAAGTCGTACATAGCAGAATTTAGCAGCAGATCGGGTAGTCAGGCAGGCCAAGGTCAACATCCAGGAACAAACATGGGCACACACACACCAGTACAGTATATGCTGTTTGTTCTGCTTTAGGAAACAAAGATCACCTGGCAGTGTGCTGATGTTTCTCCAATCATTGCTGGGCTGATTGCCATGATTATACAATGCTTCTGTTCTAAGAACCCATCCTTGTAGACTGGCATTTGCCCAAAAACATTGTTTGTTGTGGACAGAGTATGGCATTGCATTTTATTGTTTATTTGTACACATTTGACAGTTTTTACAGTGTTAAAAGAAACAAATTCTGGATAGTCTCATAAATTTAGATTTCCTCAGTGAAGCTATTATGCTAGTAGGCAGTCATGACAGTTACACTGTCCTGTACCAAATAACTGAACTAAAATAATTACAAGATTGTTTATTAACACCTATGAGAAATAATGGATGGGGACATGAGAAGATTACTTTTAAATGCTCTTTCATGAAAAATATTATTTTTCCATTGCGAATTTGAAGGACTACAAGAAATAGACAAACAGAAGTAGTAATAGTACTGTCCTAGCTAATAAATCTATGCAGTAGCTCTCTCTCAATATCAAAGTGGATAAGGAAAGATGAAGCATAACAGGACAGTTCAAAAAATATTTCCCTGCCTCTAAACAGCAATCTTTATTAAATAAATAGATTGTGCTAAAAGTGTAACACACAGAAATTCAGTAACCTGTTATATAAACTGACTTCATAATTTTCACTTAAAATCCGCCTCTTCCTAGATAACCTGTTCCCTATCCCAGCCCCTTCCTAAATAACCTGTTCCCTATCCCAGCATGTTTCAGCAATAAACTGCCTTCCTCAGGCTACATAAACTGCTAAGCATTCAGTGCGTAAAAGCATGAATATAACGGTGTGCTATCTGTATAGACAAATGGACCCAGTGAAAAATCCTCAAAATATTTACCCCTTTGAGATGAAAGAACACCCTTTATTCACCAAGTGTCTGCTTTTTTTTTTTCTTCAAGTCACCACTAAATACATTTAGAGGGTGTAACTCCATAACTTCTGAGTTTATACCTCCCAATTCTCAATATAAGAAATAGGGGCGCCTTTTAGCTTGAACAGTTTTGGGCACACCTCAAGTCACACAGGCCATAAAGAATTCAAGAGTAATATTTGACCTTTTCAAATCACACTGGCACATTTGTCAGTGCTTTCCTTTATATTATTATTTGAAAATAAGCAATGCAATAATATAGATGTTGGACATGGAGTTTAGCACGATATAAACTTTGCTAATAGATAAATACATTAATCTACATCAGACTAAAAATGACAATTGAGGGGGAAAGGGGGACAAGGGAATTTGGTTTGAAGGTATGATTGTGAAGTATGATTCTTTTCTTTTCTTTTTTTTTTTTTCTTTTTTCGTAAGGCTTTATTCACATTGTTGTCAAATATTCAAATAAATATATAGAAGGGGGCATGTATCAGAAACCTGGTTCGCCCCGCCTTGAAAAACTCACTTTGTGTGGCTGATGGTGTAATGGTTAAGGGCTCTGCCTCTGACACAGGAGACCAGGGTTCGAATCTCGGCTCTGCCTGTTCAGTAAGCCAGCACTAATTCAGTAGGAGACCTTTGGCAAGTCTCCCTTACACTGCTACTGCCAATAGAGCGCGCCCTAGTGGCTGCTGCTCTGCTCTGGCGCTTTGAGTCCGCAAGGAGAAAAGCGCAATATAAATGTTATTTGTCTTGTCTTGTCTTGACTTTATACTTAAAAGAGGTGTTGGAACTCAACAGGTAATCACCACAATAAATGCATTGCAGTCAATTGGCAAAAAGGAATAGTCAGTGCTCATCCTCTGTAACTCCAATCCAACTCCTATTTCAGCAATCATCACATAGTGTAGTACTTCATTTAGCTGACTGGTGCGGTGGCGGTGAGCGTTATGCTAGATGAAGTACTAAACTATTTTATGATTTTTTTCTGAGGAACGCTGGGAATGTGGAAACAGTATAGGCAAAATACTGCTGAAGTAGGAGTTGGGTTGGACTTACGGAGGATGAGCATTGACTATTCTTTTTTGCAAAGAGACTGCAATGCATTTATTGGGGTGATTAACTGTTGAGCGCCAACACCTTATTTCAATATAATTCAACTAAATGTAACCAATCAAAAAAACGTTAAAAAGACAAAAGTTCCAAAGGGTCGTAATCCTTAGATATGTGCAGACATATATCCTAAATATATGCTTCAACAGAAGAATGCTTGCATTTAAAGCAAGGTGCCTCAACAAAGGCATAGTATAAATTCAATAAGATTTCATTGCAGCCATAAGTGGTCATCTAACAAAGCTCTCCCACAGAAATTAAGCTATAAGGTTTTGCATTGCTGAACATTTCCCTTATAATCCTCATAGGTTTGAACTAGATTAGGAACAATTATGTCAGAATTTTCTTTATGCAGTGTATATATGGGGAAAACATTCTTGCTGAAACTACTAAGTGCTAAATTATTGTTTTTGTCAGCGATTAATGGAGCCTAGGAGAGTTCTATCTAGATCTAATCCTCTAGATTGTAAGCCTTCGGGCAGGGCCCTCCTCCTTATGTCTCCTACCTGTTCACACACCTCCATTACTGTGTACCCATATGGATCTGAGTGAACTCGACTTGCCTAATCTCCATGCTCCACGTTAAAAAAGGGCGCCGGGAAAAAAGGGTGCACGGTTTTAAACGATAAGCATGAATAACGTTTAAAAAATAAATTGTGCTATATTTCGTTTAAAAATAATGTTTTATAAAGGTATAAATCATTAAATAATGTGTATGAAATCGACAATTATAAAAACGTTAATCTTCCGTTTAAAAAGTGAAACGTATAACGTTTAAAAAAAAAAATACTAAGTAACCCTCCCTGTACCTACCCCTAACCCCTAGACCCCCCTGTTGGTGCCTAAACCTAAGACCCCCCTGTTGGTGCCTAAACCTAAGACCCCCCTGTTGGTGCCTAAACCTAAGACCCCCTGTTGGTGCCTAAACCTAATGCTGGGAATACACGATGCGTTTTTGCGTTAGTTTGTGCCGTCGTTTTCGCTTTCGATCGATTCTACTCTCGATTCACTGCAGACCCCCCTGTTGGTGCCTAAACCTAAGACCCCCCTGTTGGTGCCTAAACCTAAGACCCCCCTGTTGGTGCCTAAACCTAAGACCCCCCTGTTGGTGCCTAAACCTAAGACCCCCCTGGTGGTGCCTAAACCTAAGACCCCCCTGTTGGTGCCTAAACCTAAGACCCCCCTGGTGGTGCCTAAACCTAAGACCCCCCTGTTGGTGCCTAAACCTAAGACCCCCCTGGTGGTGCCTAAACCTAAGACCCCCCTGGTGGTGCCTAAACCTAAGACCCCCTGTGATAAGCATTACGTTTTAAAAAATATTGTGCGGTTTTTCATTTAAAAATAATGATTTGAAAAAGAAAATTTTTTAAAATTTTTCGTTTAAAAAGTTTTAAAAAATATTGTACTGTTTTTCGTTTAAAAAACTATAAATCATTAAATAACATGTAATCATGAGAAGCAGTTATAAAACATTAAAAGTCTCCGGGCGCCGCTTTTAAAACGTTATTTTTCTCCGGCGCCCTTTTTTCCTGTTGGGCGCCGATTAAACGATATTTATTATGGGAGTGAATGGCGGCGCCCTTTTTGTCCATCTGCCTCATGCGCCCAAATTTCCTGCTTCCCATCCAGTGACTGTCTAAGTATTACCTTGTACTCATACTGTGCTGTGTGATCTGGTTTACATGTATTTCTGTATTGTCTTATTGCTGTATGTCACCTCTGAATACTCTCTCTAATCTTAACTAATGTACAGCGCTGCCTAATATGTTGGCGCTTTATGAATACAATGAATAAATATCTGATACAGAGAGAGCCTAGGAACCTGAACGACAGAAAGTTAAATATCTGGGTTGGGATGAAGGAAATTTGCTAGAACAGAATTTTAAACTATACCGGTTGCCTGGAGTCCTGCTGAACTTTCAGGCATCAGTAGCGTCTGAATCGCACACCTGAAACAAGCATGTGGCTAATCCAGGCAGACTTCAGTCAGAAACTTCTTATTTGAATGCTTGTTCAGGGTCTATGGCTAAAAGTTGTAGAGGAAGAGGATCAGCAGGAAAGCCAGGCAACTTGCATTGCAAAAAAAAAAAAAATGTCAGCCTCCATATCCCTCCCTATCCCTCTCACTTCAGGTATCCTTTAAAGAGAAACTCCGACCAAGAATTGAACTTTATCCCAATCAGTAGCTGATACCCACTTTTACATGAGAAAAATAATGATTTTCACAAACAGACCATCAGGGGGCGCTGTATGACTGATTTTGTGCTGAAACCCCTCCCACAAGAGGCTCTGGTACCGTACGGTACTCCTGGCAAACTGCCACAATGTAACAATGTTCAGACAGGAAATAGCTGCTTACAGCTGTCTGTTAAAGCCAGACCAGCTAGCAACAGCTCCTTAATCTGCCCACAGTAACAATGTCACCATGTAATACATGTCAGAATGTGAATCTGGGAGAGGAAAGATTTTACAATGAGCAAACACTGACTAAATCATGTATACATAATTATTGTAAAAATGAAGCACTTTTTTTATTACATTATTTTCACTGGAGTTCCTCTTTAAGAAGTTTGTACATATCAAGATAATCCATTAACCAAAAAACTAACACAAGTTTGGGTGACACATGACCTTTTCTGTGCACAAGCTTAGTTGTACTATCCATCAGCAAATTAAGCCTTTTTAAAGAGATTTACAACCCCCAGAACCTAATTGCAATTTAGCAAGACCTTAAGGCAGCCAAGAGAGATCTGTTGGCTGCCCATACACCACAGGCCGATTCCCAATCAATTTCATGCTGAAATCGATTCGGAATTGGCCTTGTGAAGTCGCGTCCGCCTCCTCGCTGGCCCAACACTGTCCCCCTAACGTTCACTGTACCCCCCTGGGCACTATACATTACCTATCCGTGTCCGCCGCTGACTCCGGGCGTTGACCTTTGTCTATACATGCGCCTCACGTGGTTGCCGGCATACACCCACGTTACTCCAGCAACTACGTGGGGCGCATGTATGGACGGAGGAAGGAACCAGCGACGGTCAGGTAATGCATAGTGCGCAGGACACAGAGTGGGCACTCGTCCCGATATCTCTTGCCGTTACTGCCGTGCACCTGATTAAGCAAGTCAACCTTACGTCTTGCAGCACTCCATGGGAGGGAACATGGCCAAGCATGCCAAACTCTTCTCACTTCAGGGAGGGACATGGGAAGTGTGACACCGAGGCTACCAAGCTCCTGAAGGCTGTAAGGCCCTGTTCATATTACTAAACGCAGATGGCCGTGCGATCGGAACGCAACGCGTACGAACGCACACCATCTGCGTTTGCTTGCGTTGCATGGCTGATACCCATTCACTGTAGTGAATGGGTCAGCCGCCCGTTTCGGGAAAAAATGCATGCAGCATGCGTTTGCGGACCGCACTGGTCCGTCGCGCATGCAGTGTGAACATCTGATGTTGTGCGTGTCTGCCTCCTGCATGCGTTGCCGAAATCCGGACGGCAAGGCATGCAATGTGAACGGGGCCTAAGAGCTCGCCAGGTGTTCAAAATTATGAAAGAAGAGCCCACATCAGCCATATGACTAATCTGATCATGAGGATATGGAGCTGGGAAGGGTATTTATGTTTTTAAGCAAATTTACTGTACTGTTTGGGAGAAAGTTTTCCTATCCTCTCATGTCACATGGTCACCGCCAACCAGGAATCGAAGCTTACTTTACCTTGGGAATACAGACAGCAATAATATCTAAATTTTAAGGAAAATTTAATTGAAAAATATATGAAGGCTGCCATATTTATTTATTTTAAACAATATCAGTTGCATGGCATCCTGCTGATCATTCGTGCATTAGTAGTGTCTGAATAACACACCTGAAACAAGCATGCAGCTAATCTTGTCAGATTTTTTTTCAGAAACTCCTGATCTGCATGCTTGTTCACGACGCGTGCAGGTGGCCGACACGCACGACATCAGACATTGCATAGAGTGCAATGTCTGATGTTCACACTGCATGCGTTCCGGACCTGTGCGGTCCGGAAACGCATGCTGCACGCATTTTTTGTAAAAACGCATGGCTGTCCCATTCACTTTTCAGTGATGGGATCAGCCACGCAACGCATACGAACGCGGATGGCGTGCGTTCGTACGCGTTGCGGTCCGCATGCGTTGCGGTCTGCGTTCTGCAGTCTGAACGGGGCCTAAATGTATTAGAGGCAGTGGATCAGCAGGACGGCCAGGCTAATGGTAGTGTTTAAAAGGTGTCCTCACAGATGTTCTGAGCCATACGCCTCTTTTCACCATTTTTTCTTTTTTTTGCCATTAATACATTATTTTTTTGTGTGTGATTATAACAGAGTATTCAGCTCCAGCTTCAAGCTCCCAGCGGCAGTATAGTTGCAGCTTCTGGCGAAGGATCCGTTACGCAGTCTATCCGTATCCTGAATCCACAGAAGGTACAAAGGTTACACTTCTTAGGACTGGCTATACTGATAGTTACAGAAATGTCGGTCTCGCACACACACCATAAGCTGAACAATCTTTGCACTCGATTGCTTAATCACACTATGTGACCGGCTCAACACTCAACTAAGTTCAGTTAGATTGAGTGAAGATTTAGAGGACTAATCTAAATGTAAATGTATCCATAGCCCCCAAACGCTGTCTTGCTTAGGTTTTGCACTACTAGGTAATTACAATGATCCTGGCTCCAATTCACTTATGTACACAACTTAATGTTTGTGCCAAGACTACTGGAAATATATCACAGAGATGCAGTGTTGGCAGCTGGGGAGTGTAGTCACCCAGTTGGCAAACTCTATTCTACATACTGGAAGCGGTAGGGTGCGGTGGCCTAGCTTTGAACTAGTCAGCACTACAGCAAGGGCAAGAGGTTTTGTTTTTTTACATTTATATTAGCTTTCAACACATATTCACTTTACCCGAGCCTTTGCCTCTGCTGGCAATACTAAGCAGAATCTACTTACACAGTACCTGCACAGACATCTATAGGAAGAGGCTGTCAAATTGCCAGGGTGCTGGATCTTACCAGGGGTGAATGGATCTTATCTCATTTCCACTACAAGGAGGGAAATAAGGAAGCTGGTCACATGAACACTCCTAGTAGAAAAAAACTGTATTTAACATTTAAAGAGACACTGAGGCAGGGGTCACACTTACCGGCTTTCGTACGCGTTTTCTGCACAGAAAAACTGACTTCAACTGAGAACTCATGTTAATCAATGAGCTAGGTCACACTTTAATGCAGATTTCGCATGCAGAAAAAAAACTGACATCTTGCGCAATTTGTCAGTTTTCTCTATAAATTACATTCGCTGTTGTACGGTAGAGGTCACACTTGTCTTTCAGTTTTCTGCAAAGTGTAGAAACTGAAAGACAAGTGTGACCCCTGCCTCAAGGAAAAAAAAGCCTTGATATGATATAATGAATTGTATGTGTAGTACAGATAATTCATAGAACATTAGTAGCAAAGAAAAGTCTCATTCTTATTTTCAGTTTATATATTTAACAATACATCGTTTTTTAATATTTACAGTTTACAAAACTCTGTATTTTAACCTGCTGAGCGGTCTGGACGAGCTCAGCTCGTCCAACACCGCCAGAGGCTGCCGCTCAGGCCCTGCTGGGCCGATTTGCACGAAATAAAAAGCAGCACACGCAGCCGGCACTTTGCCAGCCGCGTGTGCTGCCTGATCGCCGCTGCAGCGCTGCGATCCGCCGCGTGCAGCGGCGAAAGAGGGTCCCCCCAGCCGCCCGAGCCCAGCGTAGCCGGAACAAACAGTTCCGGCCAGCGCTAAGGGCTGGATCGGAGGCGGCTGACGTCAAGACGTCGGCTGACGTCCATGACGTCACTCCGCTCGTCGCCATGGCGACGAGGGAAGCGAAACACGGAGGGCCGCTCATTGCGGCCTTCCGTGTTATCTCTTGCCGCCGGAGGCGATCGGAAGATCGCCTCCGGAGCGCCCTCTTGTGGGCTTTCATGCAGCCAACTTTCAGTTGGCTGCATGAAATAGTTTTTTTTTTATTTAAAAAAAACCCTCCCGCAGCCACCCTGGCGATTTAATCAGAACGCCAGGGTGGTTAAACTATGAAACAGAACAGAGCTAATGACTGTCCTGCAGTAAAACCTTAAACAAACAAACAGTGAGACAGGTTGAGTTAAGTGTTTCAGAAAACAGCACTGTGTCTGGCCAAGTTTGGTCGGAGAGCTCAGAAAAGCTCTTTTGCATAGATAACTGGAGTTTCTTAACTCTTCCTGTACTGGAAACAATATGAGACTCCTATCTACGCTACTAATGTTCTATTTCTTAGCTGTACTACACATGCAAATCATTCTCATTTTTTTTTTTTTTTTACTTCAGACTCCCTTTAAAGGTGAACTGAAGTGAGAGGAATATGGAAGCTGCCATATTTACTTTATGTTAAACAATACCAGTCCTGCAGACCTTTCCTACATCAGTAGTGTCTGAATCACACACCTGAAACACGCATGCGGCAAATGCTGTAAAGCTTCAGTCAAACATTTGATCTGCATGCTTGTTCAGGGTCTATGGCTAAAAGTATTCGAGGCAGAGGATCAGCAAGACAGCCAGGCAATTGGCATTGTTTAAAAGGAAATAATTATGTCAGCCTCCACAGTCGTCTCACTTGAGTTTAAAATGAAACGCACAGCTTATTAACACTGGGGGCATCAGATGTAATAATGCATTTAGCTGATTTTGTGGAGTTCCGCTTGAAACGTATAGTCATTTAAGCCAGTGAGAGAATGCATAATATAGATGCTTGCCTGGTGATTTTATTGCTAGAAATCGATGTTACAAAATGACTAGCAAGCACCAGAATAATGTTTGCCACTTAAAATTCTGTGGTTTAGTATTTACAATCGTTAAACAAGAAATAAGAGTGATTGTTTTTGATGAATTACATTCTGCATTGAGCATTCCCCACTAAGCCCCCCTTTATTGATAATGACCCTGTCTTTCAGGTTCCCCTGCGAATGCGTCTGCGTCTGTCTTTCACACATAATGGAAATTCAGTCCAGGAAGTATGTGAAGTCAATGACTTTCCTGCAGGGACTTGGCAGTAAGGAAATGCTCCGACAGATACCAGTGGGACGCTGGGCTGAGCACACAGACGACGGTGTCAGAAATCTCAGAGAGTGTATTACAAAAGGAACAAATTAGTGTTTGTGCTTCTCACAAAGGGCATAGCTGATATTCACTGAACTTTCTATTTATTTTTGGTGTGAGTATGACACGTTGCTACAGACAGGCATGTCTCATTGTGAGCAGACATCTTTTAGACAGGAGTACATGCTCAAGTACTTGTAATAAATTTTTATTGATTTCCTAGCTTCCAGTCTGATTGGATTTTTTTTTTGACAAAACAGATGAATAAAATTGAATTTTTGGATTGCATTTAACGATCCAATCTTCAGAATTCCTGTAGGTGGCAATAGATTACCTTGACTTTTTTTTTCCTATTTCTGTCTTCTTTTGCTCCAACCCAGCTTCATTTCAAAGCTATCTTCACTCAAAACATGTATTGTACCTGCTATGTGTAAATAGGAGGCTTCAGTTTGATATGGCACACAGAAAACTATGCAGCTATGGTTAACCCTTCTTTTGCCGTAACGAGATTCGCCAATTCCCCTTAGGCTGTTTGTGTTAATTAGGATTTGTGAGTATAATGAATCCTCCAGCTAATTAATGCTGTGTGGTGATGATGAGGGGGTTGCTAGAAATTGTGTGTAAAGGGGGGGAGCAGAGTGCGATGATGGTGGGTTCATATGAGTGGCACTGAGCCAGCCTGTACCTGCCCCCTTCAAGATGACAGACTGCAAGAGACAACGGGGAGAGAGCGCACAGTGACGAAGAAGGGAGAGTGCGCAGAGTAGCAGATGCATCCGCCATCGAAAAACAGCATCTTCTCTACCCTCCCACCAATATCCAACCATATATATATCTCACCCCCACCAACTCACCCACTTCTGCTCCCTGAGGTGTGAGCTGGCAGCTGTGGGCAATGACCATCTGTGTGTGCGTGTTCATGTATTTGCATCTGTTTGTCTGTGCCCTGTGTGCGCATATCTGGGCAGAAAGCCTGGTACAGAGAGTGTGTGGGGCAGAGAGATACAGACAGGAAGCCAGTCTGTGTGAGATATTCCCTGACAGAATGAGATGGCTAGAAAGAGGCAGATAGTGGAGTTGGCAGAAATACAAACGCTGGCGGAGAGGCTGGCACAGACGCGACCCCCTCAGAGCTGGCACCTGGTACTTATTTTTGTGCCGTGCAGACTGTGCATGAAATCGAATGCCAAAGAGCGAGAAAGCCAGGATTGTAATGGGAAGTGGCGCAAATAAAGGATAGAAGAGGATGGCACATGGTTACCGTTTATTGATTTTATCAATGATAATCACGCTAGCTATCCAAGTGTCTGTCTGTGGTGTGCATACTGTTGAGTAAGCATGTGAAGTGCTGCCATTTTGGCCTGTCTGCGACAACAGCATTGCCAAGGGGAAACTTGCCCAGGTACAAGATCTTCATGCGATTTCAAGAACAGACATCACTGAAACGTCAAGGCAAGGACACAAGACCATCTGGAAGACGGTGAGATATAAATCATGATAAAACCAAAAAATTGCCACTTTTATCAGTAGGACCACAATCATGGTGGAGCAGCCTTTGTCATGCTTTGGGTCTGTCTTTTTGTGCTCAAGTGACAGATGATCCCTTTTCGGAAAGGGGTATAGATTTATAGAAAACACATACACAGTAGCAACATTTTAAATTTAGTTTTTATATTTTTAACCATTTATACATCACTCTGAGGAAATCCTCAAACTCTTTGCATGCGACAATCCAAGTTGGGTGAGCAGCTGGTCACCAGACAGTCTGAAGATACAGAGCGGTTAGGAGAACCCTATGTAGCAACGTGCTCTGTTTTAGCAGAACTATGGGCATTGGCGCTAGTTACCTATGTTTAATAGCGCAATAGTCTGAAATTCTGTTTTAGATAACTTGAAAGTTGTTCTAAATATTAAGCATTTGCAAGGCCCAGTCTCTCACTTAGTGTAACCTTGTCGTATTTTACTCTTCAACACAGTAAATGTACAAAGTACATTAGAGGGTGAAAAAAGCTAATCAGAGAGCATGTGATGTAGGTGACAACAGAAAACAAAGAGGACAGAACATGGTGATGGTACATTGATGAGATGGCAGGGGGGGATAAAACCACTAGTAAAAAGATCAGGCCTGGTAGGAGTCTGATTCGCAGGTGTGAAACTAATTCTACTCACGTACGGTTTGTGTGATGCAGTAATTTATTAATGCACCAGCATATTAATAGTGCTAGTTATGTGTAATGAAACATGTTTAAAGTGGAAACATGTGGGCACGACCATCTGTATTTGGTTGCGCGTTTTTTTTAATGCATGCATAATTGAATAACAGAGAAAGAAATTGCTGTCGTTTTTTCTTTCATGTGAATCGGCAGCAAACAAAAACGCCACACAATGTCTCCTTATGGTGGAATCCTTGTATTTCTTGCCCCTCATGTGACTGTTTTTAGCATACTATGATTTTCCAGTTTATAACATGGTGTTGTCATGGAAGTAGCTTAAACATGGACTGAGCCAAATCTGTTTTTAACCTCTGTATTGCCACGCTAAGCTGTAGCTTAATATGTTGTGTGCTTTTGAAGACATGATAGCGAAGCACTGCACTGGTGAAAGTAGCTGATTCTGTACGTCGATACTGGTTTGGTTTACAAATAAGACGGCTGCGGTTGTGTCTGTGCGTTGAGCAGGGCTACGAATTGCTCTGTGAATCTACATACAGTGTGGTGATAAAACTGTCCCTGTGTTGTTATCGGGCTGCATGCATGCCCTATGCATTCTCTGAGCTCTTGTGTCTCCCCTGTGCTTTAACTGGGCACTTAGCAATATCATTTCGCTACTGGAGCAATCGTGGGGTCTGTGTCATTAACTTATTAACTTTGCTGTCAAAGTTCACAAATGCCACGCAGGTAATCTTTTATGATATTCTAGCAGTAAATGAGTCTAACAGTGACTTTGTTAACAGAGAATTTTATATTTCACCTCTGCTTTTACATAAAGCATCATGGTGCCAAAAAGCTCTATTAGTTTCATATAAAGATGACAAACCATAAAGCATTTAATCCAGGCTACTAAATTTTCCAGAAAGAGTGGGTTGAGGTTTACGTAAAAAAATGAGTGAATTAGAAGACTGATGAATAAGGCTTCTTGAGTTCACAAAGAAGAGAGGTCGGTCACAGTTGTTTGACATCTTTGGACAGTACGGTGATATAATCATAAAACATGAAGGAGAAGCCATCAAATGAATGGAAAAGAGCGTGGTATAGAATGATGATGCATGGTTAGAAGATGATACATAGGCAGAGGGTTAGGAATGGCAAGCCGTAAATTACTGAAGCACAAGTGCAATTTATCGGGATAATTTACGTAAGGAGATGTGATGCCGAGTTAATTTTAAACATCCAATCATGCGAGGCAAATATCCACACAAGACTGGATGCGAGAAGTAAACAGGTTTATAGCCCTCCTTCAGTAAATTATTGCTGTGCATGTGATCAGTAGAGATGCTGGCTAAAATGTCATACCACTTGGAACTGGACCAATCAAATTCAACAGGAAGTGAATCTGACTGGTCCAACTCCAAGCTGCAAGGAACGTGCAAGCGATCTGGAATTAGTTGCGCCACACTGAACAGTGATCAATGCTACTTGTAGACAGAAAAGCAATAGACAGCCTGTGGTTCTCACATACCGGTAAGCCTTGGCCACTTCGGTCAGCAAAGATGAAATGTCTAGATGCTCCTGAAGTATATTATAAGATTAAATTGTGTTTATTTTAGTTTTATGTTTATTCCCAGACTGACTTGTACCGCATTTACGAGGACGAGAGAAATAATGTTGGAGATGCTTGGTCCACTGTATAATACTTTTCACTTTCACTAGTGATTGATATGTAATAAAATCCTGGATCCATGTACATGTAGTGCTGGGTCTCTGGTTTGAATCCCAGCCAGGCCACTATCTGCACAGAGTTTGTATCTTCTCCCAATGTCTGTCTGGGTTTCCTCTGGGTGATCCGGTTTCCTCCCACATCCCAAAAACATGCAGAGAAATTAATTGGCTTCCCCCTAAATTGGCCCTAGACTATGATACGATTAGTTGTGAGCCCCTCTGAGGGACAGTTAAGTGGCAAGACAATATGCTCTGTGCAGCGCTGCGGAAGATGCTGGCACTATATAAATACTAAATAATAATAATAACATGAAGGGGGATAGGACAGATCCGCTAGGCATAACAGTGGTTGTGTTGTCTCGCACACACTACAGGATCAAACCCATTGTCTCTAGGGGGAGTGCACCCTCTGTACAATGTTTAATCAAAAAGAGCTGGTACTTCCAAGATGAATCTTTATTGGTACTTCCAAGATGAATCTTTATTGGTTCCATATAAAACATATAGCCAACGTTTCGGAGCCACGTAGGGCCCTTTTGTCAAGGCACAATTTGTTTGAGGGCAAAAATCTGTCTGCCACCCGCTGAGTACACATCGCTGTGCACGAGTGTCTAGAGGAGTCTTTTTCCATTAACCCTACAGGAGCTGGGTTACGGTGGCAGACAGATTTTTGCCCTCAAGCAAATTGTGCCTTGACAAAGGGACCCTACGTGGCTCCGAAATGTTGGCTATATGTTTTATATGGAACCAATAAAGATTCACCTTGGATGTGCCAGCTCTTTTTGATTGATAGATCTGCTAGGAAGTCTTTTAATCCCGTCCATGCCAAGGCTACATGACCATAGGCTGTCTACTTTACATCATTGTGCTCACGGTCCGTTCCAACTGCAGGTAAAGAAATTTGTCAAAAGAAACCATGCTAAATGTGGAGATGTGTATTAATTCTAACAACTGGTAGGTCTAACAATACAGCATTAATGAATGTGATAGGGAGGAGTTGGCTTTTAGCTGTTACAGTTTCTGTTAGCTTGTGATGCATGGATATTGCACTACAAGCACACAGATGCAAGTAAAGCCTGAACTCTACAATAACTAAAAATAATTATAAGAAACTGAAGGCTGCCATACACGGTACAATTTTAAGTTTCTGGCAGAAATGGAAACTAATATCAACATAAAAGTATGAATGAAGCAGTAGTATAATGGATAAAAAAAACAGACTTTTTTTTTTTTCTGTCTACTGACTAAAGGTGGGCACTAGTGGTCCAATTTCTAGCGAAAAATCATTTGATCGAACAGAAATTCTGATCGGATTGGTTGTAAATAATGTCCGTTGATGGGCACAATCAATTATACATGATTATAAGAATAGTCGTTCGATTTGGATTTTCGTCAAACCAAAATTTGGATTTTCTTGTTTGTTGTTATAGATAGGAAGCAAAGATTGGTTCGTTGATGGTGTAGTGAATGATTTTTATTCCGATCAGAATTATCTGATCGCTCTAACGATTTTTCGCTAGAAATTGGATCATTAGTGGCCACCTTAAGTATGTATTGCAACCAATTAGATGGGTAGTCAGAAATCTGTCATCTGCACATCTATTAGATGGCAAAACAGATTTTTTTTTCTAAATCTTACAATAAATATTTAGTTACACGATTAGAAGTGATTAAGAAAAAAAAAAGCTAGTAAGGAGAATTGTATCGTGTATTACGGAAGACACAGTCAAATGAAAAGAAATGTGAGCGGTATGAAATGGCAAAAACAAGCAGAGCAAATGACAATGTTTTTGTCTTGTTTTAGATTAGTGTTAGTAACCCTATCTACATGGTAGTGAAGACTATATGAAGTCCATACGAAACACGTGCCTCTTCTTGTAGAGATCCCATGCTGCTCTTAGTGATGGATTCTATGCAGTGACCCAGCATTTTCCTTCTACCCATAATACAAATAATTGTCCATTTTCAGAAGTCCATCAATCCATCCATTATTCTGTTTGTCTTTTTTTTTTTTTTTTGGTGTGAATATTTTTCTTTTGTTTTTATGCAACTTTGGGTTCAAACGTATTCATTTTTGTTACGTGTCCTTGTTTGGTGGTTAATCATCCCAACCCTCCCCCCTCCCCCTCAAATACCCCAAACTTAAAACATTGAGAGTGAGGTACGGGAAAAGTGATAGAGGAGAGAAAGGGAGTGAAAATGCCCCTCCCCCCATAACCCTCCCCCAAAAAAGATAAAGCCCTTCCCTTTTCCCCTCCACAAATGGTTAAAGCATCACAGCAAGAGTTCTTGGAGCGCTGTCCTCAGTCCCCAAGTAATACAAAGTTCAAGTCATTGGTGGAGAGTTGCTATATCCCCCCTTCTGAAATAAAATCCCCAGTTCTCTATGTACACAAATGTGTACATGCATGTGTAACAGAAGAGTGGGCATTGTCTTGTGTTTGGTTCCTTCAATTTCGGAACTTTTGGTTATACATTTATATTCAGTTTTTGTTTTTTTTACCTCTCCCTGTTCATTGGTTTATGATTCAGTCATTACCTCTCCCACCATCAGGGATTTGAAGTACAATGTCCACAGACAGGGAGAGGTCACACTTATTTTGGCACCAGGATCAGGAAACGCAGAAAAGCTTTGGGTTCTCAGTATTTCTATGCAGAGGTTAAAGGGGTTTTTGTTTTTCTTTTTGGCCTGGGTTGTGATGTACTTCTTTGAGTATAATTCCCTGCTGGAGAGACACGGATACAAAATAGAGAGTCAGCTTGCAGGGATAGTGTCGCTTCAGCAGGTGAGGGGTAAGGAAGCATTCGTGGGTGAGGGAATGCTTATTCTGTAACAGACACACACAAGTAGGGAAACACTGAGAATGGGACACATACACAGAGGGGAATCCATTACAAACACTCTAGGAGGTAAATGAAACAAACACACTAAGTGAACTAAGAGAGAAAGACAGGCTGAAAGCATGTCTGTAGTAGGAGACAGCCATAGAGTGTCTCTATAAAGCCATGAGCACGGAGGTAGCAGCACTCTTTGGCCTGAGTTGAGGTATTGCAGAGGATGCTCCATCACTGCATGCACTTTGTGCACGATGCTGCTGTGACCTCAGGTGTTGGCTTCGAGCTTCAGGACCCTGCAGTAGTACTTGGCAGGACAGGCAGTGATAGGTGCAGACCCTCAGTCTGAGCGGAGGTGGGTGTGGAGGAGGGCCAGTGTAACAGCCTGAACGCTGATGAGCTTCTGCCTCGCTCTCTTCATCATAAGAAGTCTTGCAGCGTTGGCACTGGTATCTAATCGCCACATCCACCATTGGGATATCTTCATCATCTAAGTCATCATCTCGATCCACACTCTCTTCTCCCTCTTTCGATGCCTGGCCCATACTGCATTCGCTTGTTGCTTTTGTCTGTGATGGTTCTGGCTTTCGGGGTGATGATGTCTCAGGAGCCAATTTGAGGGGAGCTGGAAGTAGCCCAAGGAGCGTGTGGGGGATGACGGGGTTAATTGGGAATAGACGCTTTTTTAAGCCATATAGCTGCTGGAAGTATGGACCCTGTATTTGGGAGGTAAACAGGGGCGTGGCAGCTGGAGCAAGTGAAAAAGGCATAAAAGGGGACCCCATGAGAGGAGCCGCTTTCAGAGGAGAGGGACCAGTGATTTCAGGGGTCATTGTAGGTTGTGAGGTTTCCATAGTGGTATCATTGGCTGTGTGCGTAGAAGAAGGAGCAGCTGGAGCTGCACGGGGAAGCAGAGCTGGAGGTACAGAAGACGTCATCCCGATGAGGCTGGGAGGCGGGCCTGAGAGGAGACAGAAATACATTGGTGAGAAGAGGATAAGCAAGAGCACTGATAGGAAAAAGAAATATAGGGCATGCAGGCATAAAGGAAAACTTAAATGGAATAAGTACTAAGTTGAATATGCAAGGCAGCAAATTGTCGTGATCCGAAACAGTGTTTTTATCATGAGCATTATAAGGAACCCTTTCCATCCATCCATCCTGTATAATAGTTTTTGATTTGTCACAGTTAACCTGTATGATCAATGCTGTTATTAACTAGACATACAATTTCCATGAATATTCCAACATTGTATTATATCAACATGTATACCTTTCTGTGTTGGTTACAGCTAAAGTCAGGGAAAACTCATCACAACTGGACTCATCCCTGTGTAACTTATGATAATAATTGCCAGGAAACTGTTGGTTTCTACATAAAGTGTGTTTTGGTAGATGCTACATGAAATGTATTAAATTAGAACTAGGTAGTCCGGGAAAACTACTTTGTAAACGTATCTGTGAATTGTCTTACTGCTTCTGGCCAGCCAATCATTTCATTCATCCACCTCCAAAAGGCCTGGAGCCCTGAATAACATTCTGGCAGCTCAATTTTGAACAGCACTCAAAATTGCCAAAAACCGATAAGTGCTGCATCTTTTTGCAATGTAATTAGATATAAGCTTTCCATTTCAATCTGCAGTCAGTTAAACATTTCCCAAACTGACAGTGTGCGCCAACTGCTCTTTCTAACAATGACTCTGTTAGGAGTACTGTTGCCATGACTGTCTATAAATTCCCATCCTGCTGCAGAAGTAAATAGCAAGACTCCTTTTTAACTCTTGGACTAAAGCAGTGAATTGAACAAACTTTGATATTCCAGTCAGTTTCTTTGAGGTACTGAGGAATTTTTTATATGCACGTAAAAACAAAGTATGGCCTATTTCACATGGGAGCCTGAAGGCGGTGCATTTCCCTTCTGTCAGCTGCTCAGGCGCATGGCTAGGTGCCTGCTAGCATTCAGCACGGGCAGTGTAGAGGCAGCCACTGCATTGAGTCACATCTTAGCCAGCCAGGCAAATCAACCTCCCGTGTGAAAGAGGCCTAATGCTGGGACTACACAGTTGTTTTTTTAGGTGAGTAGATGATTCCATAGATCATTTCTGACATGTCCGATCCCCCATTCGATTCTTTCGCCTCTCAATTTCTGATAGAAGTGACTGGAAAAAGATAAAAAAGAGCAGAAGATAACTCGACTGTAGAATCGAGCGGCAAAAACGATTGAAAGGAGAAACTCATGGCAGAAACAGTGTATTCCCAGCATTAGGAAGCTGAACATTTTTTTTCCATTAATCTTTGTTGATCAGAGCTCAAAACACTGAATTTTTCTTAACATAACGGGTTTCCCTGAAAACACAGAAGGGCTGAAAATCGAAAATTATGGAAAGAACACTAGAATAAGAATAGAGCAGTTGCTCAAATAACAATTACAAATTTTATATAGTTTCATCAACTAAAACCCATGTAATTGCTCTGTGTATCTGTACAGCTTTTGCTCATACTGTATATTTGCATTGGTCTTGAATAGTGGACCAGTTATATTTAACATACCTTTATGTAATGAACACATGACCTCATTAAATAGGTTTTTTTCTTATAAGGTATGCATACAGTTGTGCTGTATCCGTTTTTCTGATTGTCAGCTGATTCAATCACTCTGGTCGACACCAAATCGGATAGATTAACTTTCAATTTTTTCATAGCTAAATGTGTAAGCAAAATATTTATAATGCACAATTCCAGTATCAAGAGTTCCACACAGGAAAGACAAGAGTACCTACAAAAATGAAGCCTGCTGGAGGTGATAGGTTGCAGCAATGGCTTAGTCCCCGCTGTAAAGCCAAACTTTACATATACGGAACAATTACTTTCATGCCTGCTTTTCAGGAACATGAATTTCTGCAGATGCTGGTATTCAAAATGCAAGTTATTAGTCCTGCATCATTGCCCAGGAAGGACGAGGTTAACTGCTATTGCAATCTTATTTCCTTCTCCCAGCGTGGTTAAAGAGAACCTGAACTGAAAATTAAGTCAAAATAACCATACACAGGTCATACTCCTCTCTCCCATGTAGTCTACTCATCAATCTCTTTCTCCTCTCCTGCGTCCTGTTTGTCCACTGTGATCAATGGAATTCTCTGTCCTCCATTTGGAAAATGGCCATTACCCCATAACAACTTCCTGGTCAGCACACTGTTAAACTGTAATATTGCCCACTTGAGCCATAGGGAAACATGGACATTACCTTGCACATTCAGTTGTAACTGACAGCAACTGGTATATATAAGTTCTGACAAAATATTGTCAGAACTAGAAGGGCTCACTGTAAGAAGAAAATGGTGAGCTTCTGAGAGGAACTGCCGGTGAGGCAAGTATGTTATGTTCATTTGCAGCTACATCATGTGTGTATTTTAAATAACTTTACTCAGTTCAGATTCCCTTTAAGAATGGTGTGGATGCAGAGAAACACTACTTCCCCTTGCCTGTACAGCAGCAGAGAGGTGACACTACTAAAGAATAGGCCATATTCTCAACATCCTCTACACATTGCAGGGACTAATGCCAAACATTATGTTAGCTCACTTATATGTAAGAAAGTGAAATGCCCATGTAAAACACTGTATTTCCTCAGAGTTCATACCAGTCTGTAAATGGGCGTGACCAAGTTTCCAGCCAGTCAGTGTGTAGAAAATGAGTAATAAACTCCTACTCTGTGCAGCTTATAACTCCTGCAGCAAGGTGGCAAGACTCTGGGCAGTATGTACTCCACACAGGGAGTATAGTTTTCATACTTGCATAGAAGAGCAATTTCCCCTTCAGTCAGTCTTGGAAATTCATAGCTGGCTACTAACCAAAATGGAAAAATAATTCTTAGCCGCATTAAATTGCAAAAAGTCTTGCAAAGCACTGATGCATGTTTTTTTTGTAGTAAGTGGTGGTTCACTTTAAAGGGATTCTGAGCAGAGGCCGTGGGTATGCATATAAGCATACCCACTGGTAGTTGGTAAAGAGGATACACTCTGAGGCCTGGAACCCACTACAAAACACTATCGCAAATCGCAATCGCTAGCGTTTTGTATGAGCAGTTTGTAAGCGATTTCATGAGCGTTTTAGGGAGCGATTTTAAAAAGTGTAATCAATTTGCCAGCAGTTGTGTAGCGATTGGCGGTTTAAAGTCTGATTGGACCTTTCAATTAATTTTAATTTTGTTACAGTTTACAGTAACTTTAAAACGCTAGCAAAGTCGCTCCGTGCAAGTTTTGATGAGCGATTACGCCAGCGATTATATACTTTACATTGAAGCGCAAACGCTAACAAAATGCTACATGTCCTGCGTTTGCGATTTTGCTAATCACAATCGCTTCTGTGGAATTAGCACCATCGATTTACATTGGCAGAGCGTTTAGGGAAATCGCTAGCTATTTATCACGCTCCCTAAACGCTCAAAAATCGCTCTAGTGGGTTCCAGCCCTGAGGGCTTGTTCACACTGCAGGTGTTTTTATTTTTTTTTTTAAGCGCAGGCAATCTTTCAAAATCGCCCTGAAAGCGCTTACACAATGATTCTCTATGAGATAGTAAATATCTAAGCGGTTCATTTCCGATCTGTTTAGATAAGCGGTGCTTGAGCCATTTTTGAGGCGATTCCGCCTTAATAGAAGGTACAGGAAAAACGCAAAATGCTCACAAAACCGCTTTGTGGAGCAATTGCGTTCGCGTTTTTAAGAATAAATACATTGTATTTATTCTTTTCTGGATCAGAGTTCACTTCCTGACTTGCGTCAGGGAGTGAATTACCAAAACGCTCTGGAGAAACGTGTCGGAAACCGCGAACCACAAAAAAGAATCGCCCACCCAAGAGCCGGGAATCAGAAAGAAAAACTCCTCAAAATAAGCCCACCATGGACGGACACAGGAGCCGAACGCAATGTGAACAAGGCCTTATCTAAGTTTTTTTACTCCTGGGCTGGCCGCTATAAATTCCATTGGATTGGCGACTCTGACATAAAGTCGTGCTGTGATCCGGAACAGGAAGACTGGAGGTCCTCTGCGCATGCGCAGGCTTACAGGCTAAGTGGCCAGCCTGGGAGGAGGAGAGCTTAGATAAGGGGCCGGTGAGTGTATCCTCCTTACCAAATAGATGTGGGTATGCTTAAATGCATACCCCACGGCCTCTGCTCAGGGTTCCCAATGAATGCGGTCTGCACCAGTAGAAGGGAAGTAAAATATTGAGGGGCTGAGTCCCAGATATCCTTTCCTCCTCTCAGAGAGGCACATGGCTACCAGTATGCAGGGAATGTCTACCTCCCTCACTCTTTATGTGGTTGCAAAGAGGGACCTCCTTGAATCCTGAGTGCCCCACAGGAAATTTGCATTTTGTATATTGCATATATCAGTATGTCCTAAAAACATTTATGAAAGTCGTGTAAAATAGATTTTGTTTGTTTTAGAAAATTGTGCATGTTATACTTGCATTGAATAAAAATGCATATGCAAAGAATTTTTATTTTCAGTACAGATAAATTACCATTCATTTTTTATGAAATAAATGTTGCTACAAGCCTCCCTAAGCTGATCATTATGCTTTTCCCAAGGACAATCTGCCATTTAGGAGTTCTTCTTGCTTTGCTATATATATACTTCTCTCATTTTTGTAAATATATTATCTTTTTATGGGGCAACCCTGAAGATATGATGCTTTGATACAATGTAGTCAGTGTAAAGCTTGTATAAGTGTAAATCTGCTGTCAAAATAACGCAACACGCAGCCATTTTTGTTTAAGGGCTAGTTTCCATTATGCAATGCAGAGCTGTGCGCTCAACCTGGCTCTGCGTTGCACGTGACTCCCCGGGGGGTAGCGCTTGCAATTCCATTAATTATAATGAATTAAAATGCAGGCAACCATGCGCTGGGAATCAGTGGTGAATCGCAGCCCATGTATGGAAACATCAGACGTGCAGTCTATGCACTGTCTGATGCCCCTGCGCATTTCGCATTTCCATAACCGCGGCTGAAAACGTTCATATGGAAATGAGCTCTAACTAGTAAACCACTGAGGCGTTTTTCCCCTTATGGACCAGAGTAATTTTCACATTTCAGCGTTCCTCGCTTTCATTTGCTAATAACTTTTTCACTACTTATCACAACAAAATGATTTATATCTTGTTTTTTTCACTACCAATTAGGCTTTCTTAGGGTGGTACATTTTGCTAAGAATGATTTTATTCTAAGTGCATTTTAACGCGAAAAATAAGAAAAAAAATCATTCTTTCTCATTTTGTGGCCAATGCCATTATAGTTTCAAAATAAAACATGCTACTGTGGATAAATGCACATTTTATTTGCCCATTTGTTCCGGTTATAACAATGTGTATATTATGTCCCTAGTGCAATGTATGGCGACAATATTTTATTTGGAAATCAAGGTGTATTTTTTTCAGTTTTGTACCCATCACTAATTACAAGACCTTATTTGCAAAAATAACAATCATATACCCTCCTGACATACATATTGAAAAGTTGAATCCCTAAGGTAACTTTTTTTTTAATGTCCTCTTCTTTTATATACAAATGTTTTATTTTGGTAACCATGGGAGAGTGGGGGAGCTAAGGAGTTAATTTTAATTGGGGATTTATGTATTTGTACTACATTTATTGTGTTGGAGAGTACCACTAGATACCCCCCCCCCCCCCGGTTTATTCCTCCTGTGTACTGTGTGTACACAAAGGAATGCGTGTATGTTTTACTATTATCAATGACCTCCGGCATTTCATTGATGCCGGTGATCAATGATCACCGGCACTTAGATCAGTGAATGAGAACGGTGTTCCCATTCACTGATTAGTGTACAAATGGGCGGAGACTAGAATGATTGCGATTGCAGTGGGAGACGAATACTTATGTCCCTGGGAGGGGGTAGATATACTGTACACAGTGCAGTAACTAGTTAAACAGCTGCCTACAAAACTGAGTACACTCCTAAGTAAAGTTTTCCTTCCCTGGGGTCATGCTAAATTTGGTGTTATCGCTCTCACACTCTCTTACTGGTCACTGGAGATTCAATATGGCACCTAATGGCAAAGAAATATGAAGATCTTCAAAAATGTATTGTTGCTCTATATAAAGGTGGCCTAGGCTATAAAAAGATTGCTAACACCCTGAAACTGAGCTGCACCATGGTGGCCAAGACCATATAGCGGTTTAACAGGTTCAACTCGGAACAGGTCTCAGCATGGTTGATCAAAGAAGCTGAACGCTCATGTTCAGCGTCATATCCAGAGGTTGTCTTTTGCAAATAGATGTATGAGTGCTGGCAACATTGCTACAGAGATTGCTGAAGACAAGGAAACTTAAGGATATGGAAAATTTTCCTTCTTTAAAAAAAAGTATTTGTGATTATTCAGGTTGGAGTGAGTATATCCGATCTCCCACCATGCATCATTGCTGAATATGCAAATCATCCCTTTGATGTTGATTGAGGGGTGATTTGCATATTCATCAGTGATGCACTGTGGGACACCTTATATACACACTCCAACCTGAATAATCACAAATACCTTCTGTTTTAAGAAGGCAAATTTCTGATTTGCATAGCATTTTAGTAGGAAGGCCTTTTGGTCCTTTTTACACTCTTACACACTCCTAGGAGTTCTGGTGTACCTTGAGTTTGCTGGGCAATCTCTTAAGCTAAGTACTCACGGGGGGACAATTGTAGCTGTCGCTGCACATGGGAGCGTGTGCGCGACAGTTCGGAGACAGTTCGGCGACAGCTCGTCGCCAAGTCCCTCTGCATACACACGGCAGCAGAGGGATTAGCGATGCGGCGGAAGCTGTCGCCGAGGTTCCTCCCCCCGCCGGATGCTCCGTGTACTGTGTGTGGGTAGCTGTCGCTAGCCCGCATACACATGCGGGGCTAGCGACAGTTCCGGCGAGGTTGCGGCGACGGCTGTAGCCGGCGATTGAACATGTCAATCGCCTGGCGACAGCTCCGACGGGCGACGGTTCGGGGCGGGCGCGTCATACACACGGGCGAACCGTCGCCGCAACACGCGCGTGCCACGTGGTTGCGGCGACGGCCGTACCCCGTGTGTATGAGCCTTAACTTAAGGTTATTAATTAATAAAGCTGTGTCCTCTGGTCTGATGAGATCGAGATAAACTTATGTGGTTCAGATGGTGTCAAATGTGTGTCATGGCAGCCAGGTGAGGAGTACAAAGACAAGTATTTCTTGCCTACAATCAAACATGGGGGTGAGTGTGTCATGGTTTGGGGCTGCATAAATGCTGCACTAGGGAGCTTCAGTTGCTTTATGTATTGTTGACATACTAAAACAGCATGATCCCCTACCTTTGAAAACTGGTACACTGGGCAGTACTCCAATTTGAGAACAACCCCAAACACACCCCCAAGACGACCACTGCCTTGCTAAAGAAACTAAGAGTAAATCTACTGGACTGGCCAAGCAAGTCTTTAGACCTAAGCCCTATTGAACATCTGTGGGACATCCTCAAAAAAAGGTGGAGGAGCTCAAGCTCTCTAAGTTCCACCAGCTTTGTCACGGAGGAGTGAAAGGGGATTCCAGAGGCAATCTGTGAAAATCTAGTGAACTCCATGCCCCAAAAGAGTTAAGGCAGTGCTGGGGAATCATGATGGGCACACAAAATACTTGACATTCTTCACTTAGGGGTGTACTCAATTTTGTTGACAGTGGTTTTGACATAAATGTGCTGACTACTTTATATTGTTTAAGCTCCGTTCACAATGCACTAGTTGCATTGCAGAATAATTCTGAACTCGTGACAATTCTATGAGGCTGTTCATTCTGCGCTGTAACGGTTTGCTTTTGCTAACTCGCTGCATGCAGGTTTTGAATTAACATTTATAGCCAGTACCATTGCAGTTATCCTCTATGATAAAACCTAACTGTTCCTGCGTCATCCTCTTTCCCTGTCTGTGTCCCTGGCTTTCTTGTACTGAGCATGTGCACAGCCAGGACAGTTAGGACAGCGGCTGGGGAGCAGGGACACAGGGCCGGACCTGACAGTTTACTGAGTGCGGTTCACAGAGGTTCTCATTGCATTGTGGGAAACAACAGCTTTCTCCAACTGCCAAGCACGCAGCTCCCCGTGTGCATATACTTCAGACAGTGGTGGGGAAAGAGCAGGCGGGACGCGTATGTGCGCGCATTGGGGAATGGGGGCGTTGGGGGGAGCGGCTGTGACCTAGCGCCTGTTTTTTAAATGGGCGGGTTTTTATACTAGTTACACATAACGCGTGAAGGCTAGTTGCCTTAAAGTGTCATATCTTCATTCTTGTCAAATGAAAAGATACAGTATAATAAAATATTTACAAAAATTTGAAAATGTGAAAGGTGTTCTGATGTCTGTGAGATACTCTATGTATGTACTGTACCATATTGGGTTTACTGGTCTGTGAAATCATGTTACAGTTTTCACTTTTCTGATCTCATATACAGGCAGTATAGGTCCTGTCCAGAAACGGCTAAACAAGTTACATAAGTAGTTCATTGTCATTCCATTGCAGCATCATGTAGAAGCTCACGCAAGGCCTTTTAACACTGCCTAGGTTTGGCACAGTCATATGATGAATGTTACAAAGCAGCAGGAATTTGCTATTTGGTGCTAGCTGTAATGTTTAGGTGGCACACTCTAATTGTATAGGTGCTTAGCTATACAATAACAAAGCATCTGTGTCTAAACTTGACTGATGGTGAGTTAGGGCCTGAGCACACTGCACTTGACTCAGCAAGGCAGGTGGCCATTGAGTTATACGCAAATGCTTGGCACCTGCATTGCTCTCCATTGCAGTGCTGACCCAATTCAGCTGTACTAAATGGTACAGCTCTGCCCAGCCCTCAGAATGCATACAGCACTGAATTGTGAGAATGTACTGCTGTGCAGTGCATTAGTGTGTACATCAGACAGTGCTCTCTATGCAGTGTACTCAGGCCTTTATATGTGAGTCAGTGTTAGAAGATAAGGTACAGGGAGAGCATAACTAGTTTAAGGTTAGGGTTACACATCAGGAAGGAATGTATGTTGTTTAAAAGGATTAGATTTGGTATTAGGAAGAGGTTTATGTGGGTAGGATAGGGCTGAGTAGGTTAGAGAGAATTCGTTAAGGGATAACCACGCAATAGGAATAAGGGCTGAAAGCCCTGCCAACAGTAGAATATCAATCAATAATCACATTTTACCAACATTCTAAGATTTGGCCTCAGCTTGTACAAAACACAGCCAAAAAGGAATGCTTTCTCCCTCATATTGTAACATGCCTGGAGCAAAGAAATGTCTAGGAAGTTAGGGCTAGTTCACTCTTACAATCGCAGAACGCTTAGCAATTGTGATTTTGCAATGTGTTTTTTTTTTGGGGGGGGGGGGGGGGGGGCAAGTGCGCTCAGTGATTTTGTTCAGGGAACAAGAATTGCATCCTAAAAAAAAAAATTCCGCTAATGCAGTGCTATGATTCCCAGTGTGACCCAGCCTTAGAAATGCCTATTTGCTGTGTTAGCAGCTGTTAATTCAGTGCATGTAGTTTACTGCAGGCTGAAATGCTAAGTTGAGGAGGATTGTGGGTAGTTTCATATTCCAGTCACCGCATTGATGACACATTTACTAATTTCC
The DNA here is from genome assembly GCF_040937935.1 of Hyperolius riggenbachi. Classification (NCBI taxonomy): domain Eukaryota; kingdom Metazoa; phylum Chordata; class Amphibia; order Anura; family Hyperoliidae; genus Hyperolius; species Hyperolius riggenbachi. Next base: position 486,749,194 of record NC_090646.1, read on the forward strand.
ATCACAACTGTATTTTCCTGTCTTCTCCTGGCCCTTTTTCATGTATTCACCTACCTGTGGCTCATCTAAGTGAGCAGTAAGCTGCATCTTGCCAACACAGATCACGACTCTACATCTCCTCAGTCATTCAGGTTTCTGAACACTGGGCATTGTTACTCAGACAATGGGATCAATTTTGGTAGATGTGAGAACGCTGGAGAACATGAATCATCCAAAAACCTGGACTAGATGTTTAAGAAGCAAAAACACTGTTAAGATGCCAATACATCTAGCTATATATGGGCATATTAGACCAAGAGACAGATCTCTCTCTGAACGGAAAGAGATCTGTTGGCTTCCCATACACAGCAGCCCGATTCCTGAGCAATTTCAGCATGAAATATCTTGGGAATCGGCCTTGTGATGCCGCATCTACTACCTCCATTGATTTTCCCCCACATGTTAATGTGTTGGTGTCCCTGTGCAATAAAATCTCTTCTGTCCGGCCGCCACGAGTTCAGCTGCTTCTTCCTCCATTTGTGCCCCACGTGGCTGCGGAAGAAGGAGCAGCTGAACTTGTGTCAGCTGAATAGGTAAAAGATTTCCATGCACTGTAACATTTGGGTGGACAGCGGTCGGGGGCTTCGTCGGCTAGAGATTATTCAGCTTTACTGATTTACACACTTGACCGATTTAGGCCTTAAATGGGTCAAATTGTTGATCAGGCATGCTTGTTGCAGCACCAATTTTTATCCGATAATAATTATCAAATTGGTCGGTCGATCAGCTGCAAAATCACTATATGTATGGCCACCTTTAAGGAACCACTATCATGAAGTTAAAGTTCATTTTATAATGGCATTAGAAGAAAAGCAGCATTTCAATATGCTTGGATGCATATTTTTTCAGACAGAGAACAGCCTTCACCTCAGAGAGCTAAATTCCCTTCTCTTACACCCCTTAGGCCTGGGGCCCACTTGCAATTGCAAAACACTCTAAAAACTGCTGACGTTTGCCACTTAAAAAAAAGTGATATCTGGAGCAATGTTTTATCGGCTAATTGTTTTACTTCCTTCTAATAGCTGAGCAAAAGGTCTATTGGTTACAGGAGAGAGGAATACAGAAAAGAGAACGTCATGTTTAGCACTCAGCAACTCTCTCTCTCTCTCTCTCTTTCTGAAATACCTGTTTATAGAATCTACCAATTTTGTTCCTGCTGCAGCTGCTGTTCACCCCCTATACCTTCTAATGGACTGTTCCTGAATGCATATTTACTATAGTGATGAGTACATCAGATGTTCTGGTATTAAAAAAATTAAAAAAAATTGAATGGAAAAAAATATATATAATGAAATGCTGCCGATTTTAAATAGAACTTTTTTAAAAAATGGCAATAAATTCATAATAATGGTTCTTTAAATAGCAAACGTGTGCACCCCTCACCTGGATAATATCAGAACTTTGTGTGAACTGCTGTCAGTGAATTAGCGATTGTGTTACTGCAGGTAGTCCTGAATTATTAAATGTAAGTTTATACTCTGGGTGTGTGCATCTGTCTGCAATAGCATAAACTCCAATTCACTAACTTTTGAGCAAGCCCACCATGTTATGATGCAGGTGGAGGCTGTAAACACAAATCCAGTATAAGTTTGTTGGATCACTTATGTTCTCCACTGTGTGGGTTTGAGCAGACATGCACTCTGGCAGCCTGGGAGAGTGTCACTCCACACAGCATTACAGTCTCCATCCAGCAAACCATTTTCAGACTACTCACAAAGTATGCAGCTACTGTTTGTCTGCAAGCTGCAGCTCACTGTTTATTTCAACGGATTTGATATGGGTCTGCTTCAAATGTAGCTACTTGTACACATAGGAATCTATACCTAAGTGCCTTGATAAGGCAATAATGTCATAAGCGCTCTGGCTCATGGGGTATTGGTAGAACACTTGTTCTAAAAGTAACATGTTCCCTCCAAACAAGTTGTTCAAGTAATGTCTGCTTTCTGCTCTAGCTGTTTCCAATTTCTATAGGCATAAAAAGCCTTGCATTCATGTTTATGTCTCAGACTGCCAGCAGAATTTACTGAGGGTAGCTTGGTTGTGCCTCCATGTCCGAGTAACCTCTGATGTTTATGGTGTCCTTTATTGGTACAGGTCCCATCCTACATCCAGCAAGAACTGTAGCCGTGTTCAGGACATTCAGAATATAATACACATTTCAAACACATATGACTGCACACAGTTTGGTTAGTTATACTACACTATTAACCTCTCTAGCCTCATAACATAAATCTAGTGTAACGTCCAGTAGTGTGTGCAAGAAGACGTCAAGAACAAATGTTACCCTTGGAGATCAGCTACGAGAATGGCTGTGAGTCTGCTGTAATGCCAGTAATGAAACAGAAGGTGGCACTGCAGATACTAGATATAGAAAAAATGTGCACCATTATTTGTAAGCAACTGGAAGCTACAACTGAGAATGTGAGGTTAAAGTGTGTGTGTGTGTGTGTATGTGTATATATATATATGTGTGTGTATGTGTATATAAATATGTATGTGTATGTGTATATGTGTATATATATATATATATATATATATATATATATTATTTTGCACAGCTCAGTAGAATCCAACCTGATTAAAACTTAAATTTACCAGCTGTCATTTGCTTACAGCTTTAATCTCAGCCATAGCCGTGGAAATATAGATGGACAGTAGGTGAGGAGATATGGGCCCCACAGTAAGTTTTATATTGCCCCCTCCTTAAAAGAAACATCAGGGAATAAAAAAACAAAACAGATTTACTTACTTGGGTCTTCCTCCAGCCGCTAGAAGCCTGTTTTCCTCACCGCAGCTTCGCTCTCAGCGGGTCTCCCAGGGTGCCCTTCGTAGCAGACGCTGAGGTTGGCAGCCCCTGCGCTTACGCTAGCAGCAAGCCACACCACTCATGGTCATGCTTTTGTCCCCTGCAACATGAGTGCGCGCGGCACGGCCATGCTCTCAAGCATGCGCAAAGGCCATCCAACTGGCCGGGTTAGCGGCTGCTACAGAGGGGACCCTGGGAGACCCGGTGACAGCGGAGCTGTGGCAAGGGGCACATAGGCTTCTAGGGGCTGGAGCAAGCCCCAAGTAAGTAAATGTTGTTGTTTTTTTATTCCCTGATGTCTCCTTTAGGCACGCTATAAATAACAATAAATATGGGCTACCAAATCCTGCTAAGGATCTCAGAGAGATGTAAGCGAAGGAGGGGATTGTTAGTGATTACCACTATTCAAAACGCATATACAGGTGATCATTACCAGCATAGAACTTATGAAGAGCTAATGCAGCAGTTGAAGGAGGGCCCCTCTGGTCCAGGGGCTTCGCTGCAGAGGCAACCTCTGAATCCCCTACTGATATGCCAAAGTAGATGAGACAATATATACTTGATACTGCCTGGTAGTATCAACACTCAGATAGGGATTGTCTAATTTAGGATGTTAACAGCGGTTTTGTGTAAAAAAAAAAAAAAAAAAGGAACATTTGCTCGCAGTTTTTTGAAGATATGGATGGGAAGAGACACCATGCTTTTAAACACGGACCAACTGTAGACCTGTCCCCTACCCATGTATGACCAATCCCAAAGGGGAAATGGGAAGGATGCATGCACAAAAGTTACACATTTACATGCACATACATATTTTGGCTTTATAACCTCTGTATGGATGCCAATAGATTTTGAATACTACACTATGGACAGATTGTGTTGGTACGCCCTTATACTGCATGGAAAGGGTAAAATTGGCTGTGTGTACACACCCTGAGGCCGGTTTCACACTGTCAACTGGTGTTTGGATGCAATGCGGTGCCACAACGGCAAAAAAAGGGCCATCAGGGATTTCTGTGTTAATATGTGGTAATCCCTGTTCTGGCATCAGGCCAAGCAGGAAGTGAGGCTCTCTAGCAGAGGGTAGGATGCGGAAACGTGTCACAACCTTTATATAGTATTAGAAACGAAACGTATCTTGACAAATCTATAATGAGACATTGTCCTTAATGAAACCTGCAGGTAGTTTCAGAGCTATAGCCTGCTGGAGCAATATGCCAGTTTCTACTCCTATGTATTTTATCATCATAAGCTTCTTTTCTATTGCCCAGGGTTTGTTTTTGTCTCTGAGTTAATCTTAGTCAATAAAACATGCTATAAACATGTCAGTACTAAATAAGTAATTTTGTGATTTACGCTTATTAAAACATATATTTTTTCTTTTCAGTTTCTCAGACTTTGTTTTCTACAGTTTATATTTCACCTCTTGTCACCATGGGAACAGTACTCTTATGATATATTCCCAGCTTACTACATGAACAATTAAAGCACACCTGAAGTGAGAGGGATACGGAGCCTGACAAATTTAATTCCTTTTAAACAAAGCAGATTGCCTGGCTGTCCTGCTGATCCTCTGCCTCCAATACTTTCAGCCATAGACCCTAAACAAGAATGCAGATCAGATGGCAGGCAACTGGTATTGTTTAAAAGTAAATATGGCTGCCTCCATATCACTCTAACTTCAGGGGTGATTTAAAGTACCCCTGAACTGAGGACAAACCTACTGAATGGAGCCCATGGTGGACTAGATTACCGTTTGATGAGTGTCCTGGCCCTGCTCATTCTCCCCAGCACCGCAGAAGTTGCTGCAAGTGGTGCAGAGCGATTTCTGAGCTGTGCAGGCACGAACTGCGTCTGCACAGTAACAGAAAGCACTTGTGGACAAGGCTTGCTTTCACTGTACACGCAAGGCTTGGAACCGCGTTTGTGGACAACTAGCAGCGCCAAGACACTCATCAACTGTTACTCTAGCTCAATATGGGCTTCATTCATATTTTTTGTCCTTGGCTCAGACATACTTTAAAGGACAACTGTAGGGGGAAGGGGGGGGGGGGGGGGGGTCGGGGGAAAAACCAGTTGAACTTACCCGGGGCTTCTAATGGTCCCCTGCAGGCGTCCTGTCCCCACGCAGCCACGCACCGATGCTCCGGTCCCCACCTCCGGTTGACTTCTGGAATTTCCGACTTTAAAGTTGGAAAACCACTGTGCCTGCACGGCCGTGTCTTCGCTCCCACTGACGTCACCAGGAGCGTACTGCACAGGTGCAGACTGTACTGGTCCTTCGCAATACACTCCTGGTGATGTCAGTGGGAGGGAGGGCGCGGCCGCGCAGGCACAGTGTTTTTTTTACTTTAAAGTCGCAAATTCTGGGAGTGAACTGGAGGCGGGGACCAGAGCATCAATGAGCGGTTGCGCGGGCACAGGATGTCTGCAAGGGACAATTAGAAGCCCCAGGTAAGTTCCACTCTTTCCCCCCCCCCCCTGCCCCCCTACAGTATATGTTTATATGCTTTTATATGCTATGTTATATGCTTTTTCCCACTGCATATAACAGGAAAAAGGCATATGTTTTCTCTGTGTGCTTGCTATGTGTTTTTCTTTTTTGCTGCATTTCCAAAGTCCCATTCATTGTACTAAACTGCACAAAAATGCAACTGCAGAAAAAAATAATGCAGCCAGCAGTATGTTTGCAATTGAGAAAGAATCACAAGCAAAATGTGCTTTCTGTGAAGAAGAAAAAAAAAAGGCCCATGACATAGCAATTCTCTGATCGTATGCAATATAAAAAGACAAATTAGATCATGTACAGTGGGAACAGGTCCTTGCTGCAGACAGCAGTACCAATACTTTTGCAGCCTGGTATTGAGTTATTGCAGGGGGGTACATTTACTTATGGCGCCAGGCAGTCCAGGGCTGGGTGAGCCGAATGACGGGTCTCCCTGGTGTTAAATACTATTCCCCCTCGGAGTTGTAGCAACTTGGAGGGAGATGTAATATGGGGTCTAGGAACCGCCGGAGCCAGAATTACCGTTACGCGGGGCGTGCTGCTATCACGGTGTCCAGCTTCAAAATGAACTGCTTTGATTGCAGGGAACTAAAGCTGATCTGCAAATGCCCCTCCTTCCCTTTCAAAAGAAGCGGAACTTCACGTAAAGAGAAACCATAACCAAGAATTAAACTTCATCCCAATCAGTAGCTGATACCCCCTTTCCCATGAGAAATCTTTTCCTTTTCTCAAATTGATCACCAGGGGGCTCTGTATGGCTGATTTTGTGGTGAAACCCCTCCCACAGTGTGATGTCTGGACCATGGTTCTAACATCACACTGTGGCAGCCTTGTTGCATTGTGGGAAATAACAGTGGTGTCCAACTGCCAACAAAGCAAGCAGCATCTCCTTCCACTGACATCACCTGCCAGCAGTAAAAATGTCACCCTGTGGTAAATGTCAATGTAAATCAGGGAGAGGAAATATTTTAAAATGGGCAAACACTGACTAAATAATTTATACATAATTATTGTAAAAATGAAGCAATTTTTTATTACATTATTTTCACTGTAGTTCCTCTTTAAAAAAAATATAGGAATGTTAAAAAAAGGAAGTAATTTGCAGCCAGGTATACTGTATGCCGCTGCCCTATGTTAAAAAGTCAAATAATTCTACTCTTCTCAGTGCTAAAATGGCAGATATTTCCTTTCTGCTAATAATACGTTTGTGAGGTTGCCCAGAAGAGTGAAAAATAAGCTATGAGACCTGAGTGGTAACGGGGCAGGCATAAGATAGACCTGTGTTTTCTCAGTGGCCTGGTAACAATATTATTAGCTCTGTTCAGTGTTCACCTATTCATCAGTGCCAAACAGGCATGCTTTTCTAATGATAACCTTAGTAACTGTATTCCCTTTTTTTCCCAAGGCTAAGTAAATCACTTTACTATGACACTACTCTTCCTTCTGTATGCTACATACTGAGAAGCTGCTTTTACCTGTGTTGAATGTTGCTAGTCCACCTATAGGTCCCGGAATGCCTTGCCCAGGCATCAGCAAGGGAGTAAGCCTCTGGATCTGAGGTGTCACTGTAGCAGGAGTCTGGAAGTTGAGCATCTGTGGATTAGCTTTGCTTTCTGAAACAGGTGGTGCACCAGCACTTGGATGTGTGTCACGGTAACGGCTTTCCTCTTTTAGTTGCTGTTGTATAGCTATTCGAAGCCTTGCAATATGCTGTCTGGAGAATATGTGGGCACGACACGGGATGGTAGGTCCATACTTTACATTGCAATGAGTACACTCAGTAGGTTGAGGTCCTTCACTGGTAGTAGTAGTTCCAACCATTCCTTGGAGTCTGGCTTTCTTTTCTTTGGCTCTCGCATTCTGAAACCAAACCTGAACTACCCTCTTCTGAAGCCCAATATCACTGCCAAGACAGTCACACTCTTGCATGCTAGGGGTTCGATATTCTGAATAACAAGCTTTTAGTATCCTTAGCTGTAGACTACTCATCTGAGTCCGGTAGCGTCTAGCTCCTGAAGATCCTAGCATACCTTCAGAGTTGAAAAATCCTTTGCCAGGACTAGAAGGACCAGGATCTGAACCTGACGAATCACTCATTTCTCCAGCTTGTGGGCTGTGCATTAGGGATTCCATATGTTTAGGGGCTACTTTATCTTCTGTAAATTTTTGGTTGTTCCCCCCTTGGTTATCAGTAGCTTGGTTTTCAGTAGTTTGGTGTTCTAAATGTGTGACTTTAGAAGCATCCAGTGTTTCAAGAACTGATGGGGTCTGTATTTTGTCAGGTTCAACACTCTGTCCAATTGGCAAAAGAGAGGATGCTCGTTGGTTGGGAGAAAGATGCACTTTAGCCTCTGATGCAGAAGACACTAAAAGAGGTGGCACTGTAGGTTTAGCTGGGAAGGAAGCCAACAACAATCCTTGTGAAGGCTGGGAAGTGCTCACTAGGCTGGACAGAACATGGGCAGGATTAACAAGACCTGGAAAGGTCTGGCTTGGGTTCACTAAACCAGATAGTGAATGTGAAGGATTAACTAGGTGCGATATGGCCTGAGAAGAGCTAGCCAAGGTAGGAATTGTTTGAGATGGTTTAACAAGGCCAGGCATAATTTGGGTGGCAGTCAACAAGCTTGAAAGAGCTTGGGTTGTATTGGCTAGAGATTTAGCAACTGGAGTTGTTGTAAGACTGGAAGAAGTATGGGGTTTAGATAATGCTGAAGAAGTCTGAATAGCTGAGGAGCCTGATTTTGCTGCTAGCTGTGGCACAACTTGGCTTTGAGTTACATTATAAAAGTAACTTGAACTAGAGCCCTCTCTTTTCGTTCCTTCATTTGTAGACTCATCCAGCTGCCGAGGAGCTGTAATAGTTCCAGGTGGTACCCCTCGGTATTGGCCTTTCCTCTCTCGAGCCCTAGTGTTTTGAAACCAAACTTGAACGACTCTCTTTTTCAAACCCACTTCAAGAGATATGCGCTCCAGAGTACTTCTTGTGGGGTTGGAATCTTGTACATACCACCTGTGTAAAATATCTAATTGTTCTGGTAAAATAGTGGTTCTTAAACGCTTGTCTCTGGGTGGGTCATCTCCACCATCACTTCCTGCTGGAGAGAGGCTCTCTTCTTCATGCTTTCTTTTTCTATGACCAGCCACCTCCCCAGACCCTGTAGGAATAAGTAAAGAAATGTCCATCAAAGGTGCTTGAATATGGCTATTGCTTGGCAATGCCTTTGTTTGGTTCTCCTCCATGGAGCTATTAGAGGCAGAAGGCTCATTCTGTTCCAAGGGATGTTCACCTTGCTCAGATATCTCTGTACTTCCTTCTGTCACTTTAGGAGGCTCAACATCCTCTTTTATAACTGCAGCAAGCGTTTCTTGTTCAACCATTATTTCACTTTCTTGTTTGTCTTGATTTTCTTGGTTAATTGATAATGGGAGATCTGTGCTATTAGTGTGGTCAGTTACTGATTCTTCTACCCGAGCAGATTTAAAAGGCTCTTCTTCTTTTTCTTCAGTTTCAGTTACTTCATCATTGTGGTCACTGTAGCAACTTTTTAGGTGGCAAATTAGTTGAAATATGCAAGGTAGACTACAACCACATTTTTTACAGGGTGGAACGTTACTGTTGGAAACGGGACGCTCCCCAGGCTGAACTGGGTGTAAAGGGGGTGAGGGTGAGGCCCCAGACTCTGCAGCTTGTTTCCGGGCTTTCTGACGAGCATTTTGAAACCACACTACAATTACCCGTCCTGAAAGACCTAAAAGTGTTGACAGTTGCTCTACTTCATTATCTCTAGGATATGCACTGGACTCAAAGAAGCTGTTCAGTGCCTGAGTCTGGTAGTCTGAGAACTTTGTGCGTGAAAATCGTCTATGGCCTGAGCGATCAGCCTTAGAAGCATCATCTGGATCATCTTCTAGATTCTCTTGAATACCTTTTTCTCTTTGCTTGTACCAATGCTTTATGGCTGCAGGGGGTAATCCTGTTTTTTCTGCTGCCCACATTATTTGTTCCTCTAGCAGATGTCCTGGAAAATCAAGGTGGTTGTGCAGAAATCTGAGCTGTTCCCCTGTGATGCTGTATTCGGGTACAGCTTCTAAGTCTTCAACTTCTTTGGAGCTCTGAGATAGTTGAGATGTTACAGAGAAATCAAGTGGTGTAGCTGGAGGACCTACTGAATCAGGACTAACTCCTGCAGGGTTGTGGCTATCATAGGTACGGCGGTAACTGGCAGCATATCGACTCAAAGCCTCAAAAGGTAGCAAACGTTGATGGATATGTTCTTCATGTGTTTTAAGAATCAATCTGTTGGAGAAATTTTTGCCACAGGTACCGCACTGAAGGTTTTCCGTGGTAGGAGGTGTAGGTGATGTATTAATTGGTACAACAGGGGGCTGTGGTGGGAGATGAGCCTGACTAGTACCTGGCTGCCTTCCCTCATTGTACTGTGTGACCAACTCAAATCCAAAATTTTCCAGTAAAGCTCTTGCTGCAGAGCTAGTAGGATCTGTGATGGCTTTGGTTGAAGACTCTGGATTCTGTGAAAAATCTGCTTCTCCTGTTGCTGCCTCACGCTCATCTGGAACTTTCTCTTCTTTCTCACTTGCTGGTCTTGGGGTAACACTGGGCTGGTCACCCTCATCTTTTATGTGCGGAGGTTGCTGAGCACCTCCAAAAGATAGTAAAGGAGCTGGTCCTCCTTCTGCATTAACTTTGAGTTCTTGCAAGTAAAATGGAAGCAGAAGCTGTTGTTGCTGACGCTGGAGTTTCAAAAGGGCTTCAGGGATCAGCGGAAATGAGGGAAGCAATGATGACGCAAAAAGTGGAGAGGGCTGAATAAGTGGTGGAGGCCTAGACAAATCCATGGAGAGCTGCACTGGAGGAGTAGCAACTGTACTGGGCAAAATGGGTACACCAACACAGGGACCAAGCTGTGGCCTCTTTTTGGGAAGATCCACTCCTTGCAGTTCTGTGGTGTCTCCTCTGCAATCAGTAGTAGTCTCATTCTTACATATGGGATCTCTTTGAGGTTTTTCAGATGGAATCTTGACAGGATCTTGTTTTAAGCTCCTAGATCGAGTCTGATGGAGTACAGAACGCATGTGAATTTCTAATGTTGAGCTTTGGTTGTACGACACATGACATATAGTGCATTTGTAGGGTTTGTCCTGTCCTGTCTGTACACTGTGTCCCACAGGTCCCGCTCCAGATTCATGTCTGTTAGAAACTGAAGGATCAAGAGAAGCTTTGCGCACCTTGTGCAAATGTGACACTGAATTATAATGTACAAGCAGGATGTTTTTCTGGGTGAAAGATTCCTTGCAAACAACACATTTGTGTGGCCTAGAAGGATCCATAAACTTGTCCATTGCAAAATTGGTGGTCTTTCGATATGTAGAATGTTGAGTATGAGCAGGTATACTTTCTTGAGTGCCTTTTTTATCCTCTTGTTCGTTGCCTTCAGCCTCTTTGGTACGGGTTTCACACGCTTGCTGAATATCACACTGGCTAAGCTCAGGATGATCTTTCTCCAAGTGGGTCCTTAGTTCATGAGAATTTTCAGAGGTCACAGGGCACAAGGGACATGGAGTCTCTTCTGATAGCTTCTCAGTATCAGGAACAGAGTCGGATACTTCAGTGGGACTTGTGGAAATTTCACCAGGAGATCCTGGAGGGGATGTATCTGTAGCTTCATCTATGAAATATAAAGAATCAGAATTAAACATATGGATAATGGTTTCATTCCTGCAGTCAGAAACAAATCATCATCATGAAAACAAATGATACTGCTGTTAACAAAAATAAATAAGTAACCCTACCCAAAAATGAGAATAGGTGGAAGAAATACTCACTGGAAGTTGGAATCTCTGACGAAGTTTGTTCTGGTTCCTCTACAATTCTGACGGGAATAATTCTGGTCCTGAAAGTTATATTCACCTTTTGTGCCTAAACACAGAAAATACAGAAATGATAAATGATTAATGTACAAAGTTGCATACAAACAGTATAAACTGAACATATGAGCAATTTAGCAAATAAAAGAGATAAAAAATAATTGTAATTCTTAAAGAAAACCCAATGTGCATAGTTTTTGTTTTCATTATTTGACTGACGCATGCTTGAATAAAGCAGAATGTCAGTTCGATGTTGACAGGCTTTAAAGAGAACCAGAGACAAGAACATAAGAGATTTATACATACCTGGGGCTTCCTCCAGCCCCATCAGCCTGGATCGCTCCCACACCCCCTTTCTCATCTGCCTCTGTCCGCCGGTACCAGGTCCCGTCATTTCGGCCAGTTGACGCAAGTGCAGTGAGCTCCCTCCGTACTGCGCAGGTGCATGCGTAAAGAGCCGGGGGGAGCCCCTGCTGAAAACTGGTCGCGTCCGGCGGAAATGACGGGACCCGGTACCTGCGATAGAGGCAGCAGAGGACGGCGGCGTGGGAGCAATCCATGTGGATGAGGCTGGAGCAAGCCCCAGTTATGTATAAAATCTTTTTTCATTTTTTAGGCAGTCTTCGTCTCTGGTTCCCTATAAGTAACTTTAAATCAAAGCAGTGCTGCCATGCAGTGCTGAAAGCTGGCCTGGATTCTGAACAAAGCTGTAAAGTCCCATCTACACCATACAATTTTTTGTGCGATTCCATTTGTTTCATCGATTCAATGCAATTCGACATTCCCGACTGGGATTCGATTTGATTTGCCATTGCAATGGCAAATCGAATCGAATCCTGATCGGACATGTCGGATTTAATCGAATCGAATAGATGAATCGAATTGAATTGATGAATCGAATCTAATCGCACAAAAAAATGTGTGGTGTAGATGGGGCTTTACTGTACGGTTTAGCCCTTCTTCTGCTTATGTGGGCTCTTCAGACTATAATCATACTAGTAGGTTAACAGAAGCCTGTGCAAATGCATACCTATATAGGGACTGGAACGCTAGATACTGATTAGGGGCATGTGAGGTTTTTTTTCCCCACCGTACGAATAAAAGCAATAATTAGCAAGTATGTGTACAAAACCATTACAAAACAGAATGATGGACAGAAAAATGTGTGCTGCAAAACACATATTTACTTTTTTCCACACACATCCAGATAAGTCAAAACAAATACACAGAGTTAGGCTTGGTTCACAGCGGTCAGCTGCATAACGTACACATTATAATGAGTGTGAACTGCAAATGGAGACTGGACATAGACTTTAATACAAAAACAGCATGCAGCCAGTTAGAAAAACGCAATCTGTTTCAACGCAGTACTGTGGACAGGCCCATAGAACTGTATGGACAATCAGTTGACATGCAAAATTATTCTGCAATGCAACTGAGCTATGGTAGCCTTTAGGCCTCTTTCCCACCAAGACGTTGCGTTAGGGGACGTTATGGTCGCATAACGTGCCCCTAATGCAATGCCTGGTGGTGTTGGAGGAGGACGCCAGAGTGAGCTGCGTTAATGCAGCTCTTTGTGCGCACTGCGCAGTACAGACTGCGGAGACCGCGTGATCATTCCGATCACATGGTCTCCGTGGCGCTGATTGGCTGGCGGGACCACGTGATGCGACCACGTGATATATGTGACCATGTGATATATTAAAAAAAAAAACATTACTGAGCATGTGCACACAGTCTAACGCGGCTAAAGCCGCATATAACGTAGTGCATGCTGCACTCTCCAAGAACGTGCAGCATTACCCTGTAACGCAACGTGGCCACTGTGAACAGCCCATTGATTTTACATTGCTGTGCGTTGGGCTGCGTTACAGGCTGCTCTAACGTGCGCCTGTAACGTCCCACTGTGAAAGCAGCCTTAAAGAAACCTGAAGTTCAACTGCATTTGCTGGACTGTTCAGCTGTTGATCTGCTGGGGAATAAGTGCCATTCATTTGTTGTGCAATGAAACCGAATGGGAGTGTCTGTAGCCACACTTGTCAGTGGTTTGGCACATATTATATCCCCTAGTTATTGCCTAGCTATGAATGGTTGGCATGCCCTGTTTCTGTTGCATGCTCCTCAAATTATTCCATCCACTTCCCTGTACTTCAAAATTCTGTGGCCTCTTTCTATCCAGACAGGTACATATATTATATAGCTGGAGGAATTCATGTACTAGAGTCACCCAAATATGCAGTTTGTTTCTATTTTCAGCTAGATTTGTTACAGTAAACAATTGTCTCATGTTATTGCTTGTATGAAAACATAGGATTATCAACAAGCATACATGCAAGAAGGGTGCTGGGAAATTTGGGCGCACGGTGAAGCCGAAATTACCTTCTGAAGGCCGCTATAGCCGTAATTCACATTACAGCCTATGGTGGTGCCCAAATGTCCGGCATCCTTTTTGCTCGATTTGTATTAATAATACTTTAGGATGACTATTAGTACTGCTGTCCTCCAGAACTCTGTGTGGCTGAGTATCACTGATTTTGGATCTAGTACAATATGTTGATCAAAAACTTGTGTTTAATACGTCCGTTCTCATTGACTAGTAGTAAGCCCAACAAGTCCAAAACATATGGAGGTTTTGTGTGCTGCTATGTTATGTTACACAGCCTTACTGTATTTTCATTGTACCTTTCAGAGTGACTACACTGAAATCACATATTCTATTAAGAAATGTAATTGTTTTCATTCTTTTCTGGAAACTACTGTTCACTGGTGCAGTGTTATGGTCTCTGACATCCATTAATCTTTCCATAGCTTCAAAACGTGGAGGTCAGCAGAACACATCATAGCCTTAGGCTGGTTTCACACTGCAAATTGGCTGTTGCAATGCAGTGCATCGCCAAAAACAGGCCTTCAGGGAACAACGCGTTAGTGTTCCCTGTCTGGCCACCAGCCAAGCAGGAAGTGACGAGCGCTTGCGGTCACTTCCTGCTTCAGGTATGCGGAAGTGGATTGTAAAAATACGTTTCCGCAATGTTGTTTTAAAAAAAACCTGCGTTACACCGAATGGTATGCAACAATGGATCTTCTAGATAAATTGGTTCCCTTACGTATCCATTAAGTTCGTATTCCCTTTATAAGAATGGTACTAACAGGTCAGCAGAACATGAGGGTAGAGGGAGGTGGGAGGGGGCTTTGAAAAATGATGGCAAGAGAGTATACTTCCTTGGAATGATGCAATATACTTTTACTCTGCAAAGTTATACTTCTGTATTGTTCTCTTGTTGAAAAACTTAATAAAACGTTTGTACAAAAAATAAAAAACCACGGGGCACACATAGTAACGTAGTTCTGCGCTAGCGTTAGATTAGGGACTTCCGGCGCAGCGAACCGCAACGTGGGAAGTGTGAATTTCCCCATAGGGATACATGAGGCAGCGGTAGCAGTGCGGCAATTTGCCACACCGCGCCAGTGTGAAAGGGCCCTGAAGGTGCCCATACACACACAGATTAAAACAGATCGATCCCTCTCTGATCTGAATTTGATCACAAAGAGAATGAATCCTTTCACATATTGCATATAGATTTTCAATACATTTCAGTATGAGATCTATTGAAAAGCTTTGGAGCCGCAGTGTTGCACTGTCCGATGCAGTGTAACGCTTGCTATGGCCCAATTACGGCCGCTTCTCTGCAGCCCCGATCAATCAAGATTTTCTGTCCAGCCTAACCGACAATTTTGATTGCTTTACAGCAAAAATTATCAAAATGATGGTTGATGTGGCAAGTTGTGGTATAGGTTTCCATCAGATTCCGGGTCATCAAATCTGCTGGACATTGAACAGTAAATCTGAAGTGCGTACGGCCTGCTGGATGGTGTAATGGTTAAGGGCTCTGCCTCTGACACAGGAGACCACCAGGGTTAGAATCTCGGCTCTGCCTGTTTAGTAAGCCAGCACCTATTCAGTAGGAGACCTTGGGCCAGTCTCCCTAACACTGCTACTGCCTATAGAGCGCATCCTAGTGGCTACAGCTCTGGCGCTTTGAGTCCGCCAGGAGAAAAGCGCGATATAAGTGTTCTGTGTTTGTTTGTGTGCTTTACTTGCTCTGCTTCTGTTTGATTGTGTAAACATAACCCCTGTGTAATGCTGGGAATACACGTTTCGTTTTTGCCTTCGTTTTAGCCTTCGATTCGTTCAGTAAACGAATCGAGTGTTGAAAACGTATGTGAAAATAGTCATAATCTCATTATAGTTTCGATTAATAGACCCCAAAAACGAACGACTAGTGATCGAACATGTTTGATATTATCTCTCTTTATCCATCTAATCGAGCCATTGGTAGGCTTGATGGCTGTTCAGATCGATTATATGTTCGTTTATGTTAGTCCGTCCCTGTAAAAAGGGATTTTCGTTTCGTTTCTTTGCAGCCTTCGATTATTGGAAAAACGAAACCATCAGAATCGAAAAAAAAAAACGAAACCGTGGGTGGTGATATTAACCGTACGTTCGATTATTTCGGGAACGAAAAGGACAAAAGGCACAATCGAAACGGAGGCTAAAACGAAGGCAAAAACGAAACGTGTATTCCCAGCATAAAGAAGTTGTGCTAGCCTTCACATCCCCTGATCTGCCCAGCAGCACTCACATGGGGGACACCCAGCTGCTGATAGAAGGAATTATACCACACAATTGTCAATCTGCTAGAGACTCGTAATGTACTGAATTGGAAATGCATGTGATAGGTCGTGACTAGAGGTTATAAATGAAATGTTAAAAATTCTAGCTTCCATGCAAATTTTATGCAAATACAATAGTTTGGACCTGGACCAACCAAGTACACTTCCTGCTGATTGTGAAGTGCTGTTATAGACTCTTTCAAATATGTCAGAATTCTGTTTTCAGGATAACCACGTAGAGTTTAGCGCTATGTAGTTGAAAAAAAGAATACGGCCATTGGATGTGACATTAAAAAACAGTAGTCTTCATTTCATGAACTATTCCTTCATCTTTACCATTTTTTTCTCTCCTGTACTCACCACTTGTAGTAGTTTTTCCACACATTCTGATACCACGTTGTGTCCATGTCCCAAGTGGGCCTTCAGGTTAGTGGTTCCCGTCAGTTGTTCTTGGCACAGTGGGCAGCGAAACGTTGGTTGCAGTGCATGCTGGGACACTGCATGGCTGTGGACCTTTTCTTCAGAAGGACTAACAAAAGCACAGAAGGGACAGCAAAATACCTAAGCAAAGTCCAAGAGGAAATTCAGTTACAACTTGGTAAGGCTGTCAATTTTATAATACTAAGAAAACATTGTATCATGAACATATACAAAAGGACAAATAAAAATAAAAACAAAGAGAAAAGGTAGGATAATGTTGGACACCCACTTTAATATCACAATTGTACAATCACATTGTAGTGTGTGTGGCCAGCTTTAGAAATGAATAAAAAGGACAGACTATAAAGCAGTGACCAAGTGATGGTGTATGAGTAGAAACTAACTAGAGAGGGTAGCTGTTTCCTTAGTTCCTTGTCCTCTCTTTTTTTTCTTTAGGCTAGGTTCGCCGCGGTCAATTGAGTAATGCACACGTTATCATGAGTGTGAACTGCAATGGAGTATGGACTTAAGGTGGCCATAAACGTATAGGGCTCGATTCACAAAGCTGTGCTAACCCAGTTAGAGACTTTAGGCGTGATAACCATTGCACCACGCTGGTGAAAAGCCAGTTTAGGCGTGATAAATTTAGGCATGATAAGTTTAGATAAGTGTAGATCGCACGCAAAGTCCCACACACAAAGCAGCGCCATTAAACTATATGCGAAGTGCACCAGACTTTGCTAGCGCAAAACTTTTGATCAGCTGTGCATTGTGGTGCTAACCCAGTTGGTGCTTAAACTTATCACACCTAAACTTATCACACCTAAACTTATCATGCCTAAACTGAGTTTAGGCATGATAAAGGGCTTTTCACCAGCGTGCTAACTGTTAGCACCGCTTTGTGAATCAGGCCCATAGATTTGCAGCAGATTCGACCATCAGATAGATTTCTGTCAGATGCCTATCAGGTCGAATCTGACAGGAATGTATCTGATGTGTGCCACACAGTAGGAATCGAATTTCAATAGATTTCAGAATGAAATCTATTTAAATTCAATCGAAATGCAATGTTGCACCATTTGATCCAATGCAACCCTATGGGCCATCGATCGGCTGCCAGTAGCTGATCGACCCGGATTTTCTGTCCGGACCGATCGAGCAAATCGATCGAAATCGGCCGGAAATCGATCAATCTACCGATCGATCATGCTTTCTGCTGCATCAATTTCTAGCCGATTCGATTAAAACGGTCGAATCGGCTGTTGATAGATAGCTAAAAAGCAACCAGTGTATGGGCCCCTTAAGACTTATTTACAAAGCTTGCATGCAGCGAGTTAGAATAACGCAATCAGTTACAATGCAGTATTGTGAACAGGCCCATAGAACTGTATGGGCAGTGAGTTGACATGCAGAATAATTCTGCAGTGCAACTGACCATTGTGAAACTAGCCTAAAGGATGCCACACACTATGCAATCTGACTGTACAAGCAATAACCAATCTTTCCACTTTTATGTAGAATAAAAGACTACCTGAAAAATAAATCCATGTCACAGTCAATCTATTGGGGACGGGTTATACTACATGGATGTTGGTAAGATTGTATGTAAATTGTACAGTCAGATTGCGTGGCCACCTTCAGGGTAGTTAATACCTATGACTGTTTCTCAAAAGAACCTTGAAGTGAGACCAATATGGGGGGTTATTTAAAGGATACATATAAAGCACTGTTATCCAAAATGACTCCCCCCACCCAAACCTTGGTACCTGCTCCCAGCACCCACAGACACTGAAAATAAACCATCTCTATATTGAAAAGCCATCTGCTTCCTACTCATAGCCCCCTCTGACAGCTAGAGGGGGCTATGACAATGGATAAAATCAAAGTCCAGTTTTTTTCACATCACCTAATCCCTGGTGCATATGGGTGCAGATGAGGTGGGGAAGGTCTGGGGGAGTAATAGAAGAGGGAATGCAACTGGAGTAAAGCAGAATGATTCTGATTAGTCTCTCTGCAACTGCACTTCATTTACTCTAACATCCTGTGCACTGGATCTCATAAATCTCCACCTACATACCGTAACAAATCCCAGGATTCATTTCAAAACTGTATATAATGAAACAGAGGTACCCAAAGCAGGCTTAAAATGGCAAGGTAATCTAAATGTAATCTAAATTTAGCGCTAGTAGAGAGATAATGGTTATTTATAAATATGAGTAACCCTAATTTAACCTCCTTTATACAAGAAATACAACAAAATACAGTATGTTATATCTGGTACTTTAGTCAAAAAAAGTCATATCTGGTCAAACTGTATATCTGATAAGAGCTGGGGGGGGGGGGTGCAGTCAAAAAGAGGATATGATTAATTGCTGGTGGACTTCACCAGGTGAATTACAGTAACTATCCCAATACGTCCATTGAGTCACTGCACAATGGACAATATAGTCACATCACAACATGATGCAATTATTTTCCAATGGCGCTTCCACACTGGTGCATTTGTGGTGCAATGATTTCCGTCGGGCCAATGCGTGCAGTAATGGTTGAGGTGAAAGCAACTTCTATGGGACCCTGGAGAGGAGGTTGCTCAGGTGGTTAAGGTGATATGTTCACTTTGTTTCTCCATCCTCTGACTTTGTCTCAGTGCCCATGGACTATACATAGTGCAGCACGGTGGCGTAGTGGTTAGCGCTCTTGCCTTGCAGCACTGGGTCCCTGATTCGAATCCCAGTATGTAATTTGCATGTCTGTGTGGGTTTCCTCTGGGCACTCCGCTTTCCTCCCACATCCCAAAAAACAGATAAGGTAATTGGCTTCCCCCTAAATTGGCCCTAGACTACGATACATACATAGACATAGGACTATGGTAGAGACTAAATTGTGAGCCCCTCTGAGGGGCAGTTCGTGACAAGACAATATACTCTGTACAGCGCTGCGTAATATGTCGGCGCTATATAAATACTAAATAAATAAATAATAGCATAGAAGTGCAAATTGCCAAGACAACTCATATCCAAAGGGTAGGCAGCATTGCTGAAGAGTGCCAGCATCTGATAGCCCCATAAACATTTAGCTATGGGGCCCCCATAGTCTCTAGCTACGCCACTGACTGTATGTGTCCCATCACACCAGCAATGTGCGATGCGACTTTTCATCACTGTTGTGTTGCCATCCTTTTTTTTTACCACAATGGGTATAGTGCAAATGTACCCAGTAACAGTGCATTAGGATCTTGTGATCTGTCACAATGCAGGGATGTGAACATGCCATACAATTGTCTGGGCAGTGCATTCACATGGGTTATCACGTTGCATTATTGTGCAAACCAATGCACAGAGTGTGAAAGCAACTTTACCTGTGTGCTGTGAAAGGAAGACTGTGGGAGAAGTTGTGAAGCCGATACAAGCAGCGTAACATGTATCTTCAGAATAAATAAGGGCTGTGACTAGCTCATAATTGAAGTCACACCATTTTGTGACCATTTGTTACCTATAATTATCTATATACCATACAAAACTGGGGAAAACTATTAGGAACTCTTTCATATGGGAGGCTGAATCAGGTAGTTCAGTCTCCCCATCTGTCGGCCACCAAGCACCTTCCAGCTGCAATTTATAACCCTGTACATGTTGGAATGCGGTGTGGTTACCCACCAGCAAGTGAGTGAGGCCATAGCCATTCTCAGATGTGGTGCAATATGGTGACTGCCTCTACACTGTCTGTGCCGAACGCTAACCAGTGCCTGGCTGCTGCACAGGAGCAGCTTATTAGCCTTCAGCCTCCTGTATAAAAGAGTCCTTATTAATGCACTTTACACATATTAGCAGCAGCGCTAAAACATTGTAATGTCTGGTACACATGAGCTACAAATGTAGCTGGTCGCTAGCACACGGGAGCGTGTGCGCGACAGATCGGCGACAGCTCGTCGCCGGGTCCCACCGCATACACACGGCGGAAGAGGGATTACTGATGCAATGGAAGCTGTTGCCGACGTTCCGCGCGTGCCACGTGGTTGCGGCGACAATTGTAGCCAGTGAGTATGAGGCGTAAGTTGTTAGAAGTGTGTTTAAAACTAAGTGCAATTCCACGTCTAACCACATTTATCCTAATTACTGTGGCGGGGGGGGGAGGGGGTTAGGGGGAGCTTAAAAACAAAGGTGAAAATTAACAGAAAACTTAGCTCAACCGCTGAGACAAAAGCTTGCAGCTGTCATGCCTGACTGCCCCAGAGTGCTTTCCAAATACATTCCCTGGGCCTAGTGAATACAGCTGAGAGGCTGGGGAGTGTAAATATAGCTGATCATGAATATCTATGAACAAGATGGGTGATGTGTGTGGCTTGTACGCACTCTGGCCTAGAGGTGCTGGCAGTTGTACTGTAAAGATATTGTGCTCTGATGTGAATGACATTGTGGAATACGGTAAGTTATAATTACCAGATAATAATAAATAAATAATGCAGTCGATGTGTACGCAGGGTTCAAGCATATGAGCAGCCACTGGCCAACTGTTTAGTGTACCTCAGTCAGTTTGTATTGCATGTGTTGCAGACATGTTTCTGTAGTATTTACATATGTATTTGATGGTTGTTGGGATAAATGTGATCAATTTACATATTATTTTTAACCCACAGGTTACAGTAAATCAGTATATTTCAGTGTCAGGATTGAATTATGTAATTACAGTAATAAGCTGTTCAGACTGAGCCCTCTGTTCAATAGCAGTCCCACACACACACACAAGCATTTGACTTCTAATTAAAATGCAACTGTACAATAAAAGCCATCGATAAACTAATCGCATTATTTAAAAACGGTGCCTGCAAATTAACAGCAATTAGCCGTGTTTATTTATTTATTAACTAAATTTGATGAAATTATAGCACAGCGAAAGCAAAGAATTTTAGATGCAATTGTATCCAGTTAAAAGGAAATCAATTATTCAGTTTGTACCTTCTGTTTATCACTGCTCTTTTTCAATGGCTTTAGGATTGTCCTTGTAAGATCATATTAAAAATGTGTCTTTGGCCATGTTCACAGTGCTGTTGCGTTCCCTGTGACAGGAGGAACGCAACGCAACGCAATGGATCGGGACAGCAGTGTTTTGCTCATGTTGCGTCGGGTATGAATGAAAATTACCGGTATGCTTCATGGGTTTTACTTCTAACGCACAACACGTTATATCACAATGCTCCGGCTGCACTGTGAATGTCACATAAGTGGTGCATTGCAGTGTGGTACGCTGCATTACAAAGCGGCAGTTGCACTGCACCACTGTGAATGTGGCCTTTGTGTGGCCAGCATAATGTTTAGTACAGAATAATAGGGTTCACAAACCCCGGTCAGAACTTTCCTCATCTTCCATCCTCACCAGAACTGAGTGAGGCCCCATTCACACTTAGCGCAAAACGCCAGAGATTTTTGCCAACGTTTTGCGGGAGTGATCTTTCAAATCACTGGACAGTGCAGCGATTTCTCTGCGATCGCATTTAGCGCTTCTATAGCAGTGAAACGCGATCGCCCGGGAAATCGCCTGAAAATGGTGCAGGCTATGCGTTTGCGTTTCGCAATTTTGGGCGATTTGCGGCGATTTGCACAAATTGCCCAAGTAAGAACGGGCCCGGAGGGTTTTATGACACTAGCGCTTTCAAAGGCGCTAGCATTTGAGCGTTTTGCCAAAATCGCCGGCAAAACTCTCAACTGTGAATGGGGCCTTAGGCTCTGTTACAACTTGAGCGGAGAATGGACACTTTTTGCCTGTTCTCCGCTTATTGCTAAATGGACAGTGAATGGCTCCTGATTTATAAATGGGAACCGCTCACACATTGCGGTAAGCGGACCACACTTCTGTGCAGGTGATAATCCCGGGCAGGCAGATGCGTTACCCCCATACAGCTGGACCATTGGAGCAGACATTAACACTGTCTGCTCCCGCTGATCCGGAGCAAGTGGGAACAGAGCATTACCATCTCAAACAGGGTGAGACATAACATCATATATATCATTTTTTTCCACTGTGAGAAATAGCTAGATACTATTGTTATCCTTCATTTCCTCTCCGTGGAACCACCTTTATATTGAATTGAAACCATGCAGGAGTCCTAGTGATGGTCATGTCTAGGAGAACACATTTGATCAGCTGATAAATTTGCAAAGCTCTGATTTGTTGTGATCACAATCTGCTTTAGCACTTGATCATGACTAACAAATCACAGGGTGCATACCCACGTCCAACAAATGCACAAGAAGTGCACTACCAACCGCAAGACCTGTATGTCATATGTCCTAACAACTAAATGACCAACTCATTTACATACTGCGCACACAAGCGGAATGACTGCACAATACGGCCGCATTCAAAACAAGCACAAGTCGTTCAGATGACTTGTACACACGCAACCAACTGCACGATAGCAGACCAACAGTCGTGTGAGTAGATCTGACGGTTGGCAAACGGCCTGTTATCAGTTGCTTGTCTAGTCATTTATGTACGAACACATGTCTGATTATATTCCAACGGAATAAAGTCAGTCGATAATCAGGAAGCAGGTTGGTCTGTGTGTATGAGGCTACAGACTTTCATGTCTATCACCTGACCAAACTGTTTACATGATTCTCCATGGGTTCTCCTAAACATGACCATCACCATACAGGACCACGGAGATACCAGAGACAGGAAGTGGCAATGGTTGTCACTATCTTTGTACCCACTGGAAGGAATTCCCCTAACTCCCATTTTAGGTGACACCACTGAGAAAGGAGTGAATCCCTTGTCAGAACACAAACATTCTGATGATTCTCCATTCAATGAAAAGCTTTGACTGGAGCGAGCTTTGCATATTCACATCAAGCATTACTGAGCACAAGGGATGGTCAATGGGATGCAAATAATTCTGTGCTGATGTAGAATTATGCACATTTTTGTAGCTTAAAAACAGATTAATAAAATGAAGCCAAGGTGGGATTCAGCTGGTCCATTTTCTTTTCTCTGCCAAAAATTGCACAATTCATTAGCAACTTATCTCTTTGAATATCCCCACTGGGACAATTAGACCACCCTTAGGCCACATACAGACATCAGACCATAGTCTTTGGAAAATGAAAGATCACAGACCAATCTTACCACCCTTCATGTAGTATAAGAGCCATACTCTACACAGTCTTTTCTATGGAGCTGAACTCCACATCAGACAGAAATCTTTGCAAGATGCAGCACACACAGATGCTGTACAGACACAAAAGATCAGTATCTGCAAAAGATCTGTTCCTGCCAAAAATCCATTCCTGCAAATTGCAATGATAGTCTATGAGATCTGCAGATCATCATACACACATGATTTAACTGACATTTACCTGCAGATCTGCAGATCTGAAAATCCATCCTGGTGGATCTGATCTGCAGATGAATGTCAGTTAAATCATGTGTGTATGATGATCTGCAGATCTCATAGACTATCATTGCAATTTGCAGGAATGGATTTTTGGCAGGAACAGATCTTTTGCAGCTACTGATCTTTTGTGTCTGTACAGCATCTGTGTGTGCAGCAGCCTGCAGAGATTTTTTTCCTGGTGTGGAGTTCAGCTCCATAGAAAAGACTGTGTAGAGTATGGCTCTTATACTACAGGAAGGGTGGTAAGATTGGTCTGTGATCTTTCATTTTCCAAAGACTATGGTCTGATGTCTGTATGTGGCCATAGTATTTGGTCTGGCGGATATCAGTGGAAAGACAGTGTGTGTCTGTTTCCTTTAAACGAAGCTTAAAATATTAGTGATAAAAAGCCCCTTGTATATTGTGGAGCGCTCACTATGCTAAATGTACACAGCTATACAAAAATACATGTTTAGAATGCTGTATAGCAGCTATTTTAGTCAGAGAAAACATTTGAATAGTTTGTTACTATATGCACCTCATTATCTATGCACCACACCCTAATATAATGGAATGTGACTTAACTCATAAGTAGGAGAATCTCTCCCAAAGACACACACACACAATTTAGTGAAAGAAAAAACAAGCTCTACAGTGTATTTTTGCTACCACTAAAAGCAGCATTTATTATAAATGTACTGTAAAATGCAAAGCCTATCTAACTTGTAGGCAGTATGGCTGATTACCTCAAGACAGATGGACTTGGCACTGTTAATGTGGTTTCCCACTAATTTTGGAGCCTTATAATATAAATATCAACAGTCCTGATACTGACTGGTGGAGCTCAGGAAAGTCAAGGAAGGTTAGTGTTATGTGTGCACGATGGATGGAGCACAAGGGATAAGGAGGGGGAGTGATGGTGTTGGCCAGAGCTTGGATGAGATGACCTAGCAATCTAGAGCTTTTATTGACAAATCACGGAAGGTCGGGGGAATAGGTGTGGAGGAAGCTGAAAAGTGAGCTGCAGTGGGGGAACGGAGAATCATTTTGAAACGGTGTGGGCACAGGTCGGCTATCGGCGGCTGGCAGAAGCCCCAGGGTTTTTTCTATTGAAACTTCAGTTCCGCTTTAAGAAGGGGGTGCAGCCATGTTCTAAAGACATTATGCTTTTTATTAATGGCCTGGGTCTTTGCAGGTTGGTATACTGTCCTGGAAATTTAGAAGCGTTGCGGCAATCAGCACAGACCAAATCTGAAACAATTACAGCTCAATTAGCACATGAATTGCATGTGCTATATCATAATTAGGCTATTCAGGTCTCCTCTGCTAATCAGCAGCAGCCATGTAGGGATTTAAAATGATCACTCCTATGTTTCTCAAAGGAAACCAGAGATCAGCTAAACTAAAGTATCTAAAGATACTTACCCGGAGCTTCCTCCCGCCCCATAAACATGTGAGAGTCCCTCGCTGGCCTCCCGCAGTCTGCCGTTCAGCCGCGATCAGCCCCGGAAACTTGCTGAAACGCGTTCAGTCGGTGTCTTCTGCGCATGCGCAGTAGACCTGGACTGACATCACTGACAAGTTACCGGGGCTTATTGCCACTGAACGGCAGACCGCAGGAGGGTGGCGAGGAACTCGTGTTTATGGGGCGGGAGGAAGCCCCGAATAAGTATCAAATCTTTAGTTTAGTTGATCTCGGGTACACTTCTGTAGCTCCAGCAATTGTGTATAAGAATTACATAAACCACAATATTCTAAAGGCTCATACACGTGTACCAACTATCTTCCAAACATGTCTATTGGAATATAAGTTGGGTGTGTGCAGGTCCGTTTCTTGGGCAGGGCAACCACCCTGGACACAGACCGGCAAGTAGATGAAGGGGAGCGCAAGCAGAAGGACATAACCGCTAGGGAGCGGGTGACGTGCAGTGCAGCCAAATGGAAGATTACCAGCTCGATCACCTTCCTTGACTCCTCCTGGGCTGCCTGCATCTGATGTCAAGTCATCATCACGTCATCACCGAGTGATGACACCTGATGTCCTGTAGCGGTACTGCAAGCTGTCAGTGCGTGGCGCCCATGGAGGAGTTGGCTTTCCGGGCTCTCTTCACTTGTGTGTTTTCCTGGTCCCTGCTTCCTCCTGGATGAGTGGCTGGTCACTAGTAAGTAGGCAGATCTACTTGTGACCTGTGGTTGTGTAACTGTCCCTAAAGAGTAAGGGTTTGCGAGTCCAAGGGGGTGGGGGGGAAGGGGGCACAATTTTTACACCCTCGCCCTGGGTGCAATTTAGCCGAGAAACTGCTCTAGGCGTTTATATGGCCGACAAACAACCAGATGACCAACTGATAACAGGTTGTTTGCCAGATCCAACCGGTGGATCAATCTGACTAACTATCATGCAGGTTGGAATGTGTGTACAAGTCTTTTGAACAGCTTCATTGTTTTTGAATGCAGGAATGTTGTGCGGTTTGTCATTTAGTTTGCACGCATAGTATTTAAGTGAGTTGGTTGTTTAGTTGGTTGGTAAACAGCTTGATGTGTGGTGGTTATGTTGTGCGGTTGGTTGTGCATTAAAGGGACTCCGAGCTCACAATAAAAAAGAAAGTTGAACTCACCTGGGGCTTTCTCCAGCCCAGTGCTGGTCGGGAGGTCCCACGACGGCGTCCTGGCTCCTCTCCAACACCCCGATCCGGAATGGCTGACAGGCCGCAGCCCGGGCGACACTCTCCCGAGTGTCGGGCTGCTCCTTCCGCGTATGACGCGGATGACGTCACACGCCGGCCGCCTCGCGTCATCACGGCGGCCGGCGTGAAAGTACTGCGCATGCGCAATTAAAGCGCGCATGCGCAGTACTTTCACGCCGGCCGCCGTGATGACGCGAGGCGGCCGGCGTGTGACGGCATCCGCGTCATACGCGGAAGGAGCAGCCCGACACTCGGGAGAGTGTCGCCCGGGCTGCGGCCTGTCAGCCATTCCGGATCGGGGTGTTGGAGAGGAGCCAGGACGCCGTCGTGGGACCTCCCGACCAGCACTGGGCTGGAGAAAGCCCCAGGTGAGTTCAACTTTCTTTTTTATTGTGAGCTCGGAGTCCCTTTAAGTTGGACGTGTGTATGAGCCTTTAAAGTGACTCTGTACAACAACAAAAAAATGCCCCTGGCGGGTACTCACCTCGGGAGGGTGAAGCCTCGATAGGATCCAGAGGCTCCTCTGGCCCACGGATCGCACAGCTGACGATTTGTCAGTCTGTGCAATATTTACCTTTCCCTGTTCCAGCGAAACAGTTCCAGCGGAAGTAGCCGATCTCAGTCTGGTCCGCTCTAATGCGCAGGCGCAGGAGACTTGTGCCTGCACAGTAGAGCGGACCCGCTGCAATCGGCTATTTCCACCTATTTCGGCGCCGACTCCGAGAGCCGCTACTGCGTCTGCGCTGGAGCCAGGAAGGTAAATATTTACAATGCCCTTCCTGGACCTGCAGCGAGACCGCCGTGGGACAGGGGAGGATGGGGGAAGCCTCGATAGGATCCAGAGGCTCCCCCCTCCCGAGGTGTGTACCCCCAGGGGCATTTTTTGTTAGTACAGATCCTCTTTAAGAATAGCTCTGTGGTGCCCACTCATGTACATTTCATCCCTGCATCTGCCTGGTTTGGCTATGCCTAAAACAGCCATGTTCATAGTGACGCAACAAGCCCACAGTTAGTGCCTCACCTGCTTACCCATATAGGGTCAGTGATTCAGAAACTCTTTAAGGCAGAGGATCAGCATGACAGCCAGAAAACTCATGTTTTTGTATTCTCTTACCATGTTTCCTTTAAAGGAAACCTAAAGTGAGTGGAATATGGAGGCTGCCTCTACCTCTAATACTTTTAGCCATAGACCCTAAACAAGCATTTGCAGATGAGATGCTTGTTTCAGGTGTGTGATTCAGACACTACTGCAGCCAAAGAGATCAAAAGGGCTGCCACGTGCCAAGTGACAGCCAGACAGCAGAGGAGAAGACACTAACTATCACACTGGCACTGCTCATAGCACAGCAGTTCTGTAGAAAGCTAACACAGTAGTACTACTACTCTAACAACTACTAGCACTGACTGCAGTACTACAGTACTAATTAACTACACAATAACACAGTAATCCTATCTCCTAATCCCTAACCTAACCTATACTGTAGCTAGCTAAGGCTAATAGCTGGCCAGCAGGCAGCAGCTGGTCTGGTCTGTGCACAGCACACACACAGACACATAGCAGCTGCAGCAGCACTTGAGCACACACTCTGACTGTCACACATTAATCAATCAAGCTAATTAACAATTTAACAATAGTGTAGTGATAGTGAAGGGGTTAATCACTGAACAGCTTTAGGTTTATAACTGTGCACAGCCTTTGCTAGGCCAGCAGCACTGGAGCATGTCTCTCAGTGAGCATTCTCAAGCAAGGGACGATATGTCTCATCATGGCAGCCCTCCTTATTATACAGGGGGGCTGGCCAGTATTCCTTTCTGTGATTGGGTGCCAGGGCTTAGGCTGGGAGCCCTCTGATTGGCTCAATGAGGTCAGGTGGGGCTGTCCAGGGTTCTCCTCTGTGATTGGTTGCTAGGGCTTCTGCTGGGAGCCCTCTGATTGGCTCCAAGACATCATCTCCTTAGTTACAGTATTTTGGATCTGTATATCCGCAATATCCGCATATATCCGCGTTATGCGACCAAATATCCACAGATAGCTATCCGGATTTCTACAGAAATCCGGAATACGGATCGGATAGCTGAAAAATGGTCAGATATCCGGGTTTCCCGGATATCCGGATGAGCACCACTGGGGTTGTGGCACAAGTAGTGTAGTCTAGTGCTTTTTTTTCAATAAGTGCCAGTTTTATAGATACCATTCTCAATCTACCATTGAGAGTAGTAGCTTTTGTGTATATTGTAGGCAGGCAGTGCATGTGAATTTGTTGGGCAGATGATATACCCTGCAGTTCTGTATCTCACCACTGTTTTGAGGAATTCTCAGATGGAAGCAGTAGTGAAAGTGTCACACAGCTGTGTTGTGTTTCACAGTGGTGAACTCACTGAATGCCAGTACCAAATGATCAGCAATGTGGACATTTTAATAAACTAAGGCCTGGGACCCACTACAACGCGCAAAGTGTTATCACAATCACTAGCGATTTGTGATAGCGATTTGTAATTGATTTTGGGAGCGATTTCCCTGCTCCTATACAATACATTACAATGGAAACGCTCCCAAAATGCTGCATGTGCTGTGATTGAGATTTGCCTAATCGCAATCGCGCTAGTTGAATCTGTCCCATCCATTTACATTGTAAGAGTGTTTAGGGAAATCACTAGCGATTTAAAGTGATCCCTAAATGCTCAAAATACAAAAACAAAATGCTCTAGTGGGTTCCAGCCCTTACAGTGTGAAATTAGCAAGGCATGAACATAAACCAGGAGAAATCCACTTGCACTGGACATACACATCACTATGTACCTTCTCTGAAAAGTACAACTTGGCCTTTTTAAAAACAAAAGATATTTGAAAATGTCTCCTCTACATAAATGAGGCTCAGTACCCATAATGCATCACTTTAGGACAGTAAGTGAAACGTGTATATTGTAAAACATACAGTCAGCAATCCAAGTGATCAAACTGCAAAGGTTATGGTATAGCCACCATGTGGAGAACAGAAACACATGGTAAACACACACTTCTGTATTCATGTACATTTAGGCATTGCTTTGTGATCCCTTTCTCTTGTTCCTACACAGCACTGCTTCCTGATGTCTAATCCCACACAGACAGCAGTTTGTTTTATCTCTCTCTGTTCCTTTTATCTCCTCCCCCATGTTTGTACAAGCTTTCTTGTGATCAATATATTAGTAGGCAGGTTAACTGGAACTTGATCAAACCAACCCTGAGGCAGTTTGTGTTAACAGGGGGCAGTGGACTGCAGGCCTCTTCAATGGCAAGGACTGCTGTACTTCAGGGCCTTGTACTCTGTGCAGTGCTGTGAATGCCTGTGCTGTATATCTACAGGCATTAACTATAGCTTTCCAAAAGCTACCAGAGAGGCTAAGGGTGTTCTTCCGTTTAATATAAACGAACAACCAAACTGCTGAAAAATGAATAAGGTTTGAAAGGCTGCAATGCCTCAGAGCACTTGAAGTTCAAAGTATAGGTGTGTAAGGGGTCTAATGGTCCGTGGGCTGCACACATTACGTGACACATGAGTCATATAAGAGACAGGCTAGACATAGCATGCCTAATGTTAACAAGGAAATGAAACAGTAATAGGCGAGAGATTAGTTCCTAGATGTATCTTCCTATATTAGTGCCAGTTGCATATACAGCTTAGGTGTTAAATAACATATTGTACGTATGAAGCTAGTGCATTATTTGAATGAATTTCCCTATATAGACATAAATAATATTACATGTCGGCGTATGCGTGACCCTTAACTTCTACACAGATATTTCTTCATATCCATCTATTTAATGTCACTTACCGTTCTGAACATAAACAAAACATCTTCCATATCCATCCAGGTGGAGCTGAGACTGATCACTAGCTATGTCACAGTGTATGAGAGCTGCTAGTTCCCTCCGCCAAGTCTCCAGGCTAAACTTCTCACCTCGACCCCACCAACTTTCACTCAGTGGTCGCCCTATCCCTCCCTGAGACGTAGTCTCAGACACCAGATTGTGTGTCGCTCTTCTGCACGTTGTATCCCTCACACTCCCCTAACCTCTCTCAGACCGAATCCTCACTTTTCCTCGCTTCTCTGCCACCTAATATTCTGTGCGGTGTCTCACCCTTCACGTCTTTCAAACTATCCCCCACACTGCTCACTCCATTCCATGCCTACTTACTCACTCTCCCCTTACTGTACTGCGAGCCTTATTGCTAAATAAAGCAGGCTGTAGCCTATCTTTTCACAACACTAAGTACTTAGATACTTTCTGCACTCTTTAGATAGCAATTGCCTGCTAATTTTTCTCTTTTTTTGTAATTCTTTCTCTCTCTTTTCTCGTTCTTCCCTTCTTTCGGCCTAGCTGGTAAACAAATCCTCTCTCCCTTCTATCTCCTCCCCTGCTGGGTGTTACAGACTTGGGCCTGTGTTTAACCCTCAGCTGTCCGCCCCCTCCCTGGGAAAGATCACTTCCTGCAGCTCCTGGCTAATGTGGAACATGTGACAGAGGTAAAGACTGGGCATGCTGGAACTAGTGACTAAATGTTACAACTACTGCAAGCTGAATCTAACTGTGCTTGCAGCTGCTAACTGCTTTGTAGCTAGTCACATCCTGTGATAATTGCAATAAATGTTAAGATGAAAGGAAGCCAGAAGTGCCAGTGTAAAGATTATCCTTATCCCATGTATAAAGAATATCTGAGCACTTCTATATGTATAATTAAGTAAACACGTGTGTAACTATTGTGCAGACAGTATGAGAAAAAAGGATACAAACAGCGTGAATGTTTTTATGCTGGCTACACTGCCAAATTTTGTATCAGGTTTTATTCCTGATTGGAAAATTACAAAGCATTAGACAGTGTGGGGACTTCCTAAATAATCAATTTAAGGTACACCTAGCGCTATCATTGCTGCTGACACACTGACAACGGAATCCCCCTTCCTCATTTCCCCCCAACTCTCCATCCTTTAGTGCATCACTCATTTCTAATTCATTGGCCTCAAACAATACTGCAGCCACTGTGGTCAATTGATTATATATAAAAATGTACATCCTGACACAAAGGCTATGCCCAGACAGTGCATGATCTATTCCTGCTGTGACCATTTGCACTTTAAAGAGGGACTCCAGACTTATCAGAACAAATGCATGGAAAAAGCAGCACACAGTGAGCAGTTGCTGAGACAGGCCAATAAGAATCCTTGTTTTATGCCTCTTCTGCACTTTTGTACCACATTTGCTCCAGCTGTCTACAGCTCACTTGTGTTGATAAATAAGTCCCTTTGATTCTTCATTGCTGTTTTTTTCTTTTTGGTCTCTTAGGTTTGATGTGATATAGTATGTGCCTTAAAGGACAACTGTAGTGAGAGGGATATGGAGGCTGCCATATTTACTTCCTTTTAAGCAATACTAGTTGCCTGGCTATCCCGCTGATCCTCTGCCTCTAATACTTTTAGTCATAGCCCCTGAACAAGCATGCAGCAGATCAGGTGTTTCTGACATTATTGTCAGACCTGACAAGATTAGCTGCATGCTTGTGTCTGGTGTTATTCATACACTACTGCAGCCAAATAGAACAGCAGAGCTGCCAGGCAACTGGTTTTGTTTGAAAGGAAATAAATATGGCATATACCGCTCATTCCTCTCACTAAAGTTATCCTTTAAGATTTGGGCTTATTTAATTAGGTAGTGGAAAATAGTTTAGTAAACTTTGTTATACAGAACTCTCAAGCAACCAGACCAAAAATCCTGGCCTTGCAGGATGCAAAAATCTGTATCAACAGTATATTATATAGTCATATTGCTGTGTTACATTAACTTAAATGTATTGTCTTAATATGCTTTTAATTACCGTATTTCAACATTAATACAGAGTTTATAGTGTGTGTATAGTAATAGGTATAATTAAAGTAATTGTTATCTAAGGTGTATAATACTGTTTATGTAGAGCATGAGTCTTTACAGGCAGCCCCGTTTCTAGGGGCAGGCGGAGAGGGTGACTGCCCAGAGTACCGCGGAGGAAAGCAGGCATAGAGGTTAGCAACTCCCCTTCCGGGAGTCACTGCAGCCTCTTTTTTCTCCCTCTCCCAGGCGTCCTTCGAGTTGGTAACAGCGCCAAATGTCATCACAGGGTGCGCTGTTGCCAACGTGACAGAGGCCTGGAGGAGGAAGAAGATAGAGGCTGCGGGGATCTTGGAAGGTGAGTTATTACTGTGATAGATAGCTACCTATATTGAATGCACCTGCCTGGATAACCTGTACTGGGGCAACTATACTGGGGGCACCTAGACCTGGCTAACCTATACTTCGAGCACCTATACCTGGCTGCACCGGGGAGGTGGGCCCAATTTGTACACCCTCACCCTGGGTGCAATTTCGCCTAGAAACTGCCCTTCTTATGCTGGGAAAACCATTTAGATGGCTAGATTGATAATTTCCGACATTTCTGATCACCCGCCCGATCGATTTCGCGCTTGATACCGCATTGGGGGACAATGGGAAAAGATAAGGAAAACGAGCAGAAGATAAGAGAATCGCCCCCGCGGGGACAAGCCGCGGAAACGCACCGTGTATTCCCAGAATTACAGGCGAAAACATTGTCCTGAAAATAAAGAAGACTTGCAACAATCAATACAGATCAAATCTAAATCTAAAACAATTACAGCTTAATTAGGACATTAACACATAAACAGCACTTGCCGCATCATTGTTATGCTATTTAGGCCTTCTTTGCTATGCTAATCATTAGAGTCAATTTAGGTGTTAAAACTACCATCCATCTCTTTCTTAAAGTGAACCGGAGGTAGAAAAAAAAAGGTTGTATTCTGCCAGGAAAACTTTTATGGTTGTAATTTGCTTGTATATATATATATATATATATATATATATATATATATATATATATATATATATATATATATATATATATATATATATATATATATACTCCCGACAAGACAGAAGCTGTAACTTCCATGCCTAGAAATGAACTCTTTCAGGCAGCAAAATAAAACTGGTAAAACAGCCTAGTTATTAATGTTTCTACGGTGCATACACATGTTTATCTCATCATGTTACATGTCGCCTCGGGTACACTTTAAAGAAATTTTGGGAAATCATAAAGTAAAAAACGTTGATACTTACCTTGGGACCCTCTACAGGCTTCCCCCTTTGCCCCTCCGTCCCAGTGCTGGGGCTCACAAAGTTCCATGGAGCTCACCTGCACTGAGCAGGTGGCTTGTGCCTGCACAGAAGCATGGAGCCGCCAATCAATTGAGCTTGAATAAATCGAGCTCATTCACCTGCACAAGTGCAGTGTGGGCCTGCTCCATCGACAAAGCCTTGTCAACGGGCTTGTGGGAGTCTCAGCAATGGAACAGCGAGGAGGAGGGTGATGGGGTAAGCCTCTGGGGGATCCAGAGGATTCCCTATCCCAAGATAAGTACCTAAATTGGGCCATTTTTTTCCCTTCAGGTTTACTATAATGGAATTAGCAGTTTTGTATATGATTCAATAAAGCACTAGTACTAAAATAGCTCTGTAGTGCCACCTCCTGTAGGCTTCGCTCTAGGCATCAGCAAGGCATCTGCCTGGTTTGCTGATGCCTATAAACAGTCCTTCAAGAGAAAACAGGAAAACCTTGTAGTCTTTTTGAACATAGGTAGTTCTAGGGGTATGCTGTTAAGGTTCGTACACACGCTCTATTTGCAGGAACGACGGGTCCATCAGACTCTCCCGCTGAGCGGGCGTTCCAGCGACAGTAGAGCGTGTGTACAGTCTGTTGGCAGACTGATAAGGCTGTTTCTGAACAATCCGCTCAGCGAATCGTTCAGAAACAGCCTTATCAGTCTGCCTGACAGACAGTACACACACTCTACTGACGCTGGAACACCTGCTCAGCGGGAGGGTCTGACGGACCCATCCCTGCAAATAGAGCGTGTGTATGAACCTTTAGAAAGGTGGCCAAACATTAAAAAAGGAGAGCCACAATTGTTTTATTCATAGCAATCTCCCCTCAAGGAACCTATCCCCTATAAGTAAATACAACCATCTTACCACAGATAACTCCATATACTTGCTAAACCTTTGGCAAGTGTTTTTGGTGACATGAGTCTTCTAGGCAGGTTCTCTGTATCTCATGGTGGGCCATGTTGTCACAGTGGACAGCCTCCATAAGTACCTTCAGGGAGAGGGATAATTGTACATGCCCCTTCATCCTTATTTTTCCACTACTAACTTCTCCTTTTATTTTTATGGGAGTGTGACTGCAAAGCAGGAAATGAAACCATTGATGTGGCATTTGTGGAATTCATTTCAGGTAGTTGGGGCAGGAGGCAAGGTGGCCTGCCACTCAGCCTTCTGTTGAGGTTTAAAGAGGAGCTGTTAGGTATAAGGTCTCAGAGAAAATAAACACATATATCAGTAGCTAAAGATTGGCTGTACTTACATTACATATGCATTTCACTGTCCACGTTTGGATTTCACAGAATTTGTATATAGTATATGCAGAGATAGATGCTCCTGACAGCTCATGGCAGGCTCCATGTTTTTCTGTCAAATGTGTCGTCATGTCCTGCCTGCTTCCTGATCACAGATAAGCTGGTACTAAATAACACAGTGTGCAGTGAATATTAATGAGCCATGTGGCTAGGAACAATAGCTGACTCCTGCAGTGTACTCTGCCCGAGATTTATCAGTGCTACGCGATTACAAGCTGCTGTAACGTCTCATTAGCAGCCGAGGGGAGAGCCCCAGAATGCTTTGCAGTATGGTATGCGGCTTGCGTCTTCTTAAGAATAACAGCCTTGCTGATAAGCACACATCAAAGGTAACTGAGATTTTTATCTTCACTAATTGCTTTTGGGCTTCCTTCTAAACTGTTTAACACAGGAGAATAGAGGTTTAAATTAGCTTCTGCAGCCTGACAGTTACTCTTTAACAACAGGTAAGCATTTGGACAGTTGTATTCTAGGATATTGCACATATGTTCTGAGTGGTCCACTTGGAAATTAAGGACCATCACAGAAGAGTGAATAAATTGGTCTGGCTCTTCCTGTTACATGAGGGGAGGAGGAGAAGGCAGAAAACAAAATATTCCACAATCAACCTGGTGTCCATTTACCTAGGCTAGTAGCCAACTAGTGCGCTTTCAGTAGTGCTTATGCTTTCTAGGTATTTAGATAGCACTTTTCTACTGAAAGGCTATGGGAGTAAGCCTATAGCAGCATTGCAATCATGGGCCGATTGTAAAAATTCTGCACTGCAGCATTTTTGGACTGATCAGAAGCAATTGCATTCATGCCAAATCGTGATCGCTCCGTGGTATTTTGGCGATACGGAAATCACTGCAGCCACGAGTGGGCTCCTAGCCTGAAGGATATTAAGATCTGAATCTACCCATTAATAAAAGGCCTGCTGTAGCTAGGGCTGGCTCTCTAAATGTGTGAAAAAAGTCGACTTAAGGTGAGTACACACCATCGACAGATGGGATCAGGACCTGGATCTGCTCACCCCCAGCGACACCGATTTTATTGTTCGTGCTGCTCCCCCGCCTGCCGTGTGACACCAGGCACACACCGCTCGTCCCCCCGCATAGTAACACAACTCGTCAGCTACACAACTGACACCCGTGTGTGCAGCCCGGCCCATCAATGTAGCCCAAAGGGATCAGGTCCTGATTACCGATGGGTAACATCCATCAAAGGTTTTTATGCACCTTAAATAAGGTGTGTCTCAGGGCCTTTTAGTTGACTGCCACCTAACTCTGATGAAAAGCTTGATATACACAGCTAGTTCTCAGAGATAACCCGTGATACAGAGTACATACCATAATACAGGGTTGGAATGGTTTTCCAGGTTAGAATTATCTTTACTTAAAGGACTTACGAGGTGATATGTGACATAATGAGATAGACATGGGTATGTACAGTGCCTAGCACACAAATAACTATGCTGTGTTCCTTTTTTTCTTTCTCTGCCTGAAAAAGTTAAACATCAGGTATGCAAGTATCAATTTCTGTCCGGGTCGGGACCGGGTCGGACTGGGTCAGACTATAGCATAACCCTAACTGATAAGTAATTAAAGCCATAAAACATTTTTCTGTCAGTAAATGGCTTTTAAGAGCAGAAAAGAGATAAAAAGGGTCAATAATTCATAGATTTGAGCTCTGGCATACTCAATGAAGGTGTCATTGAGCAGAGATAATAAAACAGTAAAAACTTAAAAACTAGATTTAGATATAAAATAAAACTGTGGGATATCTAAAAAAGTTATTTTTAGGAGAAGTGGGATGGATATAATTGTTTTTCTCAGAAGTTTATTTTCACCTCGTAAGTCCTTTAAAACACTGATGGTTACCCAGTTCTCACCATCACTGATGGTCCGCTGTGATATGGCTGGAGCCCGGGGAAGATGGGTTACCACCATAGGCTATATGAGGAACGCATCCGCCTGCTCAGGATTAGCACAGACTGCACAGAAGTGCGGCCTGCTTCTCGCAACAGATCCCATGGATCCGTTGCAGAGTAACAAGTATGAACGGCTCCTATTGACAAAATCACTGTCAGTTTTGCTAAAAAATGCCCCTTTTAATGTTACGAGGGAACACAGCCTGACTTTATGGATATATTATCTAATGTTTTCTTATTACCGCAGTATTTTTTGTTTATTTTGTACTTATATAGTGCTGAAATCTTCCACAGCACTTTATAGAATATCCAGTAAACAAGTAGATAGTTATGTCCATGCTCAGACATAGGCTGTGGGGTAGAATGGCGGCGTGGGCCCGCCTAACAAATGTTTGTGTGGTCCGAGTCAAAGCCTGGTATGTCGCTTTTTTACACACAAGTCTCATGCATTGTTACCAGTATGGACTGCAGTTTTTGAAATAAAGCAGTTTTAAACATAAGGAGTAGTGCTGGACATAACTGTCTACTTGTTTACTAGAAACCATTGTCTATGAACTTCTCTGTGTTGGAAGCACACTCCAATACCTACATTGATTGAACGACAACCATAGCTGCTGTAACCCCCTGCTCATTGTACTGATATCACAGTTCCAAACAAGCTATAACAGTGCTGTACTGCGGTGCACGCTATCTTTTTTTTCTCTTTTCACTTTATATATGTCTTATAACTAGGGATGGCCCAGCCTAGGAGAACTCATGGAGAAGCATGTTATCAGTCTGATCAGCTGATAGATTTGTAAGGCTCTGATTTGCTGGTCATGATCATGTGTTAAACCAGGAAGTCATCACAGCAAATCAGAGGCTTACAAATCTATCAGCCTGATCACATGCTTCTCCATGAGTTCTCCTAGGCTGGGCCATCCCTACTTATAACTAACAATGGACTCAGTCTAATCCCTTCCATAGTCTTATGCTCATCATAATCAATGGAATATTTTGGGGAAGGCAGTTAAAGGGGCACTACAGCAAAAACGGTAAATTTTAAATATGTGCAAACATATACAAATAAAAAGTACATTTTTTTCCAGAGTAAAATGAACCATAAATTACTTTTTTCCTATGTTGCTGTCACTTACAGTAGGTTGTAGAAATCTGACAGAAGTGACAGGTTTTGGACAAGTCCATCTCTTTATGGGGATTCTCAGGGATATATTTATTTTCAAAAGCACTTAGTGAATGGCAGTTGCTCTGTCCAACTGCCAAAAAACTGTGTAGGAAACAGGGAAGCTGGGCAGGATCATTGTTTAAATAAGTTTTAGGGAATATCTTTATAAAGAATAAAAGTCTTGCTGAGAATCCCCTATGAAGAGATGGACTAGTCCAAAACCTGTCACTTCTGTCAGATTTCTACTGCTGACAGCAACATAGGAGAAAAGTAATTTATGGCTCATTTTACCCTGGAAGAAACGTACTTCTTATTTGTACATGTTAGCACATATTTTAAATTTTACAGTTTTTCTCTGTAGTGCCCCTTTAACTTATTTGTATGTTTTTGGAATGTAGGAGGAAATTGGGAGTGCCTGGAGGAGACTCACGCAAACATAAGGAGAATATACAAACTCCATGCAGTCAGTGTTCAGGTCCAGATCTGAACCAATGACCCAGTTCTGCAAGGTAAGATTGGGATAAAACATCTGAGGAGTATAGATGGGTTAAACATTTCTAAATTGCCTCTGTAAAAATGTTTAAACCGGCTCTACTGAGGAGAAATGACCTGTTTGCATTCTTTGGTTATGCCTGTGTTTGGTGTATTGAGTATATCTTTGTGAGCAGCATTCGCTTCTTCTTTGTAACACTGAAAAATGGTACGGCTGTGTGCAAAGTCGCATAACTCAGGGCACTCTTTCTCTCATAGCTATTTAGCTGAATTCTGGTTACTATACTTTGTACATAATCACTGCACAAAGGAAATGCATGATGTTGTACTATCATTTTTATCATTTACATTCCCTGCAGATCTGTTGTGAATCTACAGAGAACATTTGTGCACATTGAATGAAGAGATTCCTCTTGTTCACTTTCAAATTAGGTTTAACTGCGCAGCACTCTCAGATGTACCCAAGGAGATCTAGGCACCTTTCTAGTTCCTAAGGGCTGTTCTTTAGCATACATCTTTTGCACGCTGCCTTAGTACTATGCAATCAGCTAATAAGTCCCACTGAAGATTCCCTCTGCACCTCATCACCCCTGTACCACATGAAATATCGAATGCCACAGCCCTGGTTATAATGTAAAGATTCCTTATGTCTTTGCAGGTCCATATCTTTGAGAAATTGCTTCTCTACTTCCTATTGCTCACTCTGCTTACAGCATACATATCAAACTCTGGCCTGCGGGCTAATTATGGCCCACAGAGCCATCACATTTGGCCCACAGAGCCAACACAACCCTCAAGTGGTTTCCCCATCTTGAATTATGTTTGGCCCACTATAGACCACCAGGGAAGCTATAGTAAAGGTGAAGCCCCAGATCACCAAATAATGCATATAGGGGAGGTAGATGGACCACTAGACAATGGAGAACTGTATAGGCGAGGGAGGGAGGGGGGGGCACTAAACACCAGAGAACCCGCATTAGACACCAGGGAACTTTATAAAGAAGGGAGGTGGCCACTAGACAGTGAGGTTGGCCCATGACTTAGTCTCATTGTACATTTTCGTCCAACTTTTTGAGTTTGACACCCCTGGCTTACAGTCAGCACATCGTGTACAAAACAGGTGGACCTCTGTTGTGGTGCAGGGTGGAATTGTGATTACATGGCTTATAGAAAGTATAGAAAGTATTTATTTATTTATTGTATTATATATTGTATTAGTTATCCTGCATAAACTTTGCCTTCCCATATGCCACCTCCTCTTATGTGGCAGGAAAGCGATTGACTTGTGATGCACCTGCTGCACTGCTTCTGAATATGTTTGTCAGTATACAGCAATATACAGTGGGTTGCAAAAGTATTCAGCCCCCTTGAAGTTTTCCACATTTTGTCACATTACTGCCACAAACATGCATCAATTTTATTGTAATTCCACGTGAAAGACCAATACAAAGTGGTGTACATGTGAGAAGTGGATCGAAAATCATACATCATTCCAAACATTTTTTACAAATAAATAACTGCAAAGTGAGGTGTGCGTAATTGTTCGGCCCCCTGAGTCAATACTTTGTAGGACCACCTTTTGCTGCAATTATAGCTGCCAGTCTTTTAGAGACTGAAATCCTTGCCCATTCTTCATTGCAAAACAGCTCCAGCTCAGTCAGATTAGATGGACAGCGTTTGTGAACAGCAGTTTTCAGATCTTGCCACAGATTCTCGATTGTATTTAGATCTGGACTTTGACTGGGCCATTCTAACACATAGATATGTTTTTTTTTTTAAACCATTCAATTGTTGCCCTGGCTTTATGTTTAGGGTCATTGTCCTGCTGGAAGGTGAACCTCCGCCCCAGTCTCAAGTCTTTTGCAGTCTCCAAGAGGTTTTCTTCCAAGTTTGCCCTGTATTTGGCTCCATCCATCTTCCCATCAACACTGACCAGCTTCCCTGTCCCTGCTGAAGAGATGCACCCCCCGAGCATGATGCTGCCACCACCATATTTGACAGTGGGGATGGTGTGTTCAGAGTGATGTGCAGTGTTAGTTTTCCGCCACACATAGCGTTTTGCATTTTGGCCAAAAAGTTCCATTTGGGTCTCATCTGACCAGAGCACCTTCTTCCACATGGTTGCTGTGTCCCCCACATGGCTTGCAGCAAACTGCAAACGGGACTTCTTATGCTTTCTGTTAAAAATGCCTTTCTTCTTGCCACTCTTCCATAAAGGCCAACTTTGTACAGTGCATGACTAATAGTTGTCCCTTGGACAGAGTCTCCCACTGAGCTGTAGATCTCTGCAGCTCGTCCAGAGTCACCATGGGCCTCTTGACTGCATTTCTGCTCAGCGCTCTCCTTGTTCGGCCTGTGAGTTTAGGTGGATGGCCTTGTCTTGGTAGGTTTACAGTTGTGCCATACTCCTTCCATTTCTGAATGATCACTTGAACAGTGCTCCGTGGGATGTTCAAGGCTTTGGAAAGCTTTTTGTAGCCTAAGCCTGCTTTAAATTTCTCAATAACTTGATCCCTGACCTTCACGGTGTTGTTGCTCCCAATATTCTCTTAGACAACCTCTGAGGCCCTCACAGAGCAGCTGTATTTGTACTGACATTAGATTACACACAGGTGCACTCTATTTAGTCATTAGCACTCATCAGGCAATGTCTATAGGCAACTGACTGCACTCAGATCAAAGGGGGCCGAATAATTATGCACACACCACTTTGCAGTTATTTATTTGTAAAAAATGTTTGGAATCATGTATGATT
This sequence comes from Hyperolius riggenbachi, assembly GCF_040937935.1. NCBI lineage: Eukaryota > Metazoa > Chordata > Amphibia > Anura > Hyperoliidae > Hyperolius > Hyperolius riggenbachi. The sequence continues at coordinate 486,790,404 of NC_090646.1, forward strand.
TTCGTTCCACTTCTCATGTGTACACCACTTTGTATTGGTCTTTCATGTGGAATTCCAATAAAATTGATTCATGTTTGTGGCAGTAATATGACAAAATGTGGAAAACTTCAAGGGGGCCGAATACTTTTGCAACCCACTGTAAGTGTTGTTGGGTTGCTGGGACAAGCGCATCAGTGCACTAATTATTATAACTTTACTTAACCAGCTTTATGATTTCTGGTCTCAAATCAGTGTAGAGTTAGATCCTAGCAGTGCAGCTAGGAGCTATGATTTACAAAAGAACATAAAATGTAACATGTAAAAACAGCACACATGTAGAGTACTGGCATTTGGGAAATGTACATAGCGATTACATAGTGATCAACTTCTTCCCTGGCAGATGTATACTTTATTTTAAAAAGTTGGCTACAGGTCACATGATCACTATTCTGGGGTAAAAAAAGAATGAAGACTTTAATTTTGGCAAATAGCCACTATTTACCTTGTCTGGAGGGTAGAGGAGTTGATGGATGAACAGCTTTGAAACCTAATAATTGCTGATGCTCCCAATTTTTTTTAGTAGGTTCGAATCAAGTCTTTATTTCCTCCAAATTTGCTCAATAATGCTTAGTAAATATTATGGGAAATTTTTTAGGACAGGCAAAAAAAAATAGCTTGGCATTGAGTACTACATCGAGCAGCACCAAGCAGTAAAAAGACTGTTCAGCCAGCAAGGTGATTCATTGCTGCTTCCAATCAGGGAATACTGATCTTCTGCAGGCCTGGTCCACTGTCTTGCTGTATTTTGGCCAACTTTAGACTTCACTTATGTTTGAGGTGATCAGTTTCTAGCTTGATTTAAGTCTGACTGGTTGCAGAACAGGGATCTGAGTATTACGACAAAGGACAAAGCTGGATTCTGGTGGGTCATCTGTTCACTACAGGAGTTTCAATTCAGTATCAGCATCCCGCATAGGATTCCGGCACAATTGTGTTTTATTATTCAAGAGTTGACTGCTGAGGAGGGTTGCAGAAATTGGGAAAATATGATCTGACTGAAGACATGAAAAACTCGCTAATTAGAAAGCGGTAGCAATCCTATTGTTATGCTTCTTGGCAACAAGGAAAGTACTTATTTCTAGTATTTGCATACATGTGGCCCAAAATGCGTCTCCAATATGTATTTCCTCTTTATAAAGTACTAGTGTCCAATGCAAATTATCAATACAGAAGTATCTGTCAGAGCCCTTCTTTATGGTGTTACTTATCTATGATGTCATGGAATGTGTGATATTGGCCTGCCGTGTAAATAGCTGACTACTCAGTACATGCTCTTCCCATCTGACACTAGAGTAGATATATGTGGGAATTGGGAAAGTGTACCAATCCCAAATCATTCATTTCATTTATAAGCACAAGAAGGTAGCTAATGTGTAGGAGAACAGCAAAATAAAGAACAATAATAAACAACATATTAAACATTTTATTTATAACATAATGCTCACCTGTTGTCATAATAAAACAGATATATGTAATATACCATTATCCAATTCAAAACTAGTCACATCATTGATAGATGAAGCCTCATGCCTCAGTGATTTCACCAGTGATTTTAATTCTGGTATGTTTACCTGTCAGTTTAAACAATTATAATTATAACTCTTTTCAAGTAAGTGCAAAGCTGGTCCAACGAATCTGGAAGCCTGCTTGACACAGGTTTACCCAAAGGCTATGATCCATGATTAACACCTGTGTAAATTACAAAGTACGTACCGTAGTGCCTTCAGCAGCTTTGTCACATTCAGGCTTCGATGTTTCATCCTGTACAGGAGCTGAATGAGGAGATCAGGGGTCAGGAAGGGACAAACACTTAACAAACATGGGAACTACTCATTACACAGAGGGAAGAGGTTAGGGGCTCTCAATAACAAACGCTTCATCTGGAAATTTGAATTAGAAAACTAAACCTTTGATTTAAACTTCTAATACAAAAGATGGAAGAAAAATACAACACCTTTCATTTTTAACCTGAGTGAGATTTTAGCTGTGGTGCACTCAGTTAACTCACAGCTGCCATCTGGTGAGATCTCCTATCATTTCTAACTCTATTCCCCCTGGAGTGAAGACATGGAGTCTCTTGAAGTCCAGGAGATATCAATAATAAAAAAAGAGTTAACATCCCCATTAATGGCACAATTTTAGTGAATAATCATTTTTTTCAATCAGACTTTTCATATCGTATTTTATGAAAACAGAGAAGATGGAGGGCCTAATCGATCCTCACACTAAAGGACTACATCTCCCAGCATGCATTGTGACGGCTGCTGCCACCAAAATGAGTGCTTCAAACTGCGGCACCTGCGGGTCTGGATCGTGAAGATGGTGGAGTGCATACAGATGGGGAAATGGGGGAGGGAGTAGCCCCCGAAGGTTAGCAATGTTTGCCACCCACCCAACGGCCCACACCATTTATGAACCTCTCTCAGGAGAAGGAGGTTAATGTTACATATTTTATTGAAACCGTTCTCCGATCCCTTTAAAGAACGGGCCAATCAGCATGGCAGATTTGTTCATACATACAATTGCAACTGGTGTCGATATTGGGAATAGTTAGGATCCTGTAATGCTGTGGATCGATTTAATACAATCCACTTTTTCAATCTGCATGATCAATCATTCACTAAAATTGCACTGTTAATGTGCACCTTTAGAGCCGGATTCATAAGTAACAGCAGCTGGCAGACCTGTAATATCCCACAGAAAGCACTCAGCAAATGGGGTGTCAAAATATGAAACACCAGTAGATGAATAAATCTCTCTGCTTCTAAGAAAAAAAATCACATATCAATATTGGTAGCCTGACATTTTTATTCAGTGCTTCTCATAATCTATAATCTATGGGCCATTTAAAAACCACGTCACAGAAAGTTGCCTTAGAGTGTATTCACACCATGCACACTATGCACTATTCACACTATGCATGTTGCATTGATACTGCATGTGCAGTCACATCCCATGCAATTGTATGGGCATGTTGACATCTTTGTATCACGCAGAGTCATGAACATGGCTATATGATTGTAAGGGCAGTGCATTGACATGCAGTATTATTATGCCATGCAATGTGCATAGTGTAAATGCACCACAAAGCAAATTGCATGCACTTGAACCAATCAGAATTAGCTGCAACCCCATTTATTTGGCCCTATTCCAAGATGCATATTATCTGCATTAAACACGACAAGATGGAAAAATTAGTATCACACCGACTATCTCCGCTGAGCACTCCCTACATCTACTTCTCATCCCATAAAGAATATTAATGACATTCAAAATTCCTATTTATAAAGCAGCCATCACAAAAATAAACGTTGGCCTATTTATAAAAGATCAACCCTTTTTTTTTTTTTACTAACTTTTTTTTACCATTAAAAATAAAACTATTAGTTCCCATTTTAAATGCTCCTTTAAAAAGGCCCCCAAAACTATGGAAGTTCATTTTATACAACTACTATGTTCATAAAATAAAGATGCCATTGGGAACCCCTTCTACATAAATATATTACACCTCCCTCCCACCAGCCCCATGAACAGCAGCAAAACCATTTCCACTAGCCACGGTGCATTCATCGCATCACATCCGAACGCAACCAATGGAGCAGTTTCCATTGCTTGCAGATTTTGTGTTGCATTGCAATCCAATGCAACCCAGCAAAAGAATCTGATGCAGCTGTAGATTCTCGCAGCACACCTCCGAATCCCGTACGGAAGAACTAATGGCCACACCAGAATAAAGATATTACAATTTATAAGCCCAACAGCTGTGAATTTTGAAATATGCTGTATAATTACTGCAGATTTGAGTTAAAAAGGTTCTTCTCACCTTGAGGTATGTCCAAGTTGTCTTCTCCTGTCTCTGGAGATGGTAAGATCTCTGGAGTCTTTGGGACTTTGCCTGAAATGATAATACAACATTTAACTGAATGTTCCTCCTACCTTATTACATGGGAACACCAAACTAGAGTACTGTATAAGACTTTCAGAGAAAAATAAAGCCTGCTGTGATGATGGGAGTCAGAAGATCATGTCCATGAGCCTCCAAGAGCAATGCACACTATATATGCCAGAAAACGCATTTTTAGTAGTTTACCAGCCAGAAATAAATCACGTGTGTTGTGAAACTATACATTATTATAGGTCTACTATGCAAATGATACAGAATTCAGCAGTGTGGAAATTAGGAACAACTTCCCCTAATGTTCTTTCTGTAGCCCCTGGTGTCCAGTAACATAATAGGGCACATGCGAGGTGTATGAGCTGGCATTTCTATCTTTTATCAGTATGGAGATCAGTTCCTAAAGATCCACAAAGAGGCACAATGGTTGGCACATGTAGGGTGTCTTGGGTGACAGGTCGTGGTCAAGGGCTGTACAGACTGTGCAGGGCACAATGGAGTACCTTCTGGCAGGAGGAATGAGGAGGGAAACAATGCATTGGGGACGGAGTTCTGGATCTTTAAACAAGCTCAGGGTGGGACAATTGTACACATGCTTGATTCCAGCGTATGTACCCACCTTAAAGCACACTTGATACAAGTTAAAGCTACCTAAGGTAAGCACAGAGATACATTCATGCTGGATCCACATACCTCTCTGTGTGTGCCAGATACCATATAATATTGTCGGTTTACAAATTACAAGTTTCCAAAGTATGGTTTATTTGCTCTGAAAGCTGCCATTGCATTGTATTGCATAGCTGCTGTATTTATATATTAAAATCTATCTAGTGATCACATCTCAGCTCTCTCTGCTTCTACTATGTGTGCAGCTCAATTTTAGCACTGCTGCTAATGTTTACTAATTGTAACTGACAAAGGAATGTAGACAAAAGATAATGTTATCACCTCTTCAGATTTGGCAACAAGCATTCCACTAGAGAGGAAAGTGCTGTGTTTAACTGTTTGAATACTGTTCTGCTACCATTTTTTGTGGTAGTAGGTTTAAGGCTGTAAATAATCTTTTAGAGCAAAGAAGAAATGCTGAGTTTCATACCACTTCAAACTTTCAGGCAGAGGAAGTATGCATGTGATTTGTTTAGTTATCTTAAGATGGAAATATATAGATATGTGAGAGTATTGTTCATCTAATGAAAAGAGCTGAAATAGTCTAGTTCTACTAATCCAATTTATGACTCCGTTTATGTATAATAAGAAATCAAGTATTCCTTCAGACCTTTCTGTAACGTCTGTGGGTAAGCACTCTCTGAATGTTAACCTTATCTAACAAACAACATCTATGATTCATTTAACTCCTGTAATTAAGTGCCTGCAAGTACCAGCATGGATGTAGAAATGCATTAAACACCCATGTGCCTTTCAATCTCTGAGTTCCATGGAAGCAATATAAATCATCAAATGTGCAGTGTAAAGTGCAGCCTGAATGCTGCATGCAATGTTGTTCTTAGCTTCCATCAGTGGAAACTCAAGCATAACACAAAACTTGAAGCCCCTTAGGCTTAAAAGATAATTGAAGTAGTAGGAAAAACGAGGCTGCCATATGTATTTCCTTTTAAACAATACTTTTTTGCTTGGCATGCTGCTGGTCTTTCATGCATCAATAGTGTCTGAATCGCACACCTGAAACAAGCATGCGGCAAATGCAGACAAACTTAAAGGACCACTATAGCGAAAAAAGTAATCTGACAGGTTCCGGACTAGTCCACCTCCTCATGGGGGATTTTCATGGGTTTCTTTGTTTTTAACAGCATTGCCTGAATGACAGTTGCTAAGTCTAACTGCCAAAATAATAAGATACCAGTTAACCTCACTACTTACACACTATTTTGGCAGGTAGACTTCACAACTGTCACTTTTGAAAACAAAGAAAACCCAGAGAATCCCCCCTCCTCCCCCCATAAGGATATAGACTAGTCCAAAACCTGTCGGTTCTGTCTGCTTATTTTTTACGCTGGTGTGGTCCTTTAAGTCAAACATCTGATCTGCTTGCTTCTTCAGGGTATATGACTAAAGGTATTAGATGCAAATAATGAGCAGGATAGCCAGTTAATGTGAATTGTTTAAAAGGACATAAATATGGCAGCCTCCATAGCCCTCTCACTTCAGCTGTCCTTTAAGGAATAGGTGGCGATTGCCTCTTCCAGACCCATGTTTTTGAGTTAGCATTCACTCTCTCTCCACCTACTATGGTACTAGTCACATGACTGCAGAGGGTGTGCTTTAGATAAAGAGAGGGAAAAGAAAGTTGGCAGAAACTGAAAGTCTTCAGCAAAAAGACCAGCAGCAATCAACCGCTGTACCAGGTGCGCCTGTATCTTACATTTATTGTGAAAAAAAGGACTTTTTTAATAGTAGTTTATTTGCATTAAAAAATAAAATACCTAGCTAAGGAATGCTTTTACAAAAAGGTCACAGGGCTTTAATATCATAAAATGAACCTGCAGAGACAGACACAGAAGTACATATGTCCAGATATATGCTCAGGCATGCATTCGCTTCAATCCGTTTGTTTTTTTCTTTAGTATGTAGTATGGTAATTTCTGAAGACACAAATGCACCGTAGTTAAAATGAATCACACACCCTTTATAACGTTTCCACATTGCAGCTATGCAACTCAGGCGAGTGACTGGAAATAAGGAACATTAGGGCTAGAAATATATTACAGGCAGCAGAGAAATCACGCGGCAGGAGAAAGAGGCAGGCAGAGAGAAATGAGAGGACAGACACAGTGCCACCAGATAAACGATTATACTGAAAATTGACAGTTGTGGGGAATTTATTCCCGTTTCAGCTAATTAAAGTGTTAAAGTTCTTTAACACCATTCAACGGACGCCAAAATCATAAAATATTGATCCAGAAATGGGCTGAGAGCCAGGAGAAAAGGAGGGGAAGAGGGGGGAAGTGGAATACAGAGTGCAACAGACAGGCAACCACAAAAGGAAGCTGACACAAAGAGTTGGAAATAAAAAGATTAGTTTTTTCCCTGTTTAACCTTTGTGATAACTTATTTATTAGAGGAGGGAAGGTACGTCTGATATACAGTGTTCTTACCATACTGTGTTTTGCTTACTACAGCATGCCGTCTTGAGCTGAATCTTTTGCTTTATGTTATGCAGTATAGATGATATGTTGTACATATAAATGAACAGCTCCATAAACCTAGATGACAGGTTGGTTGTGCTGGTAGCTTCCATTCTGGGTCCTTAGCCAAAATATCTTTGGATCTCCTGCTCAAACTCTGGCTTTCTAGATATACCCATCCTGTAAATAGCTTGAAGGTACACAAGTCTCTAACAACAGATGGTCCTGGCATCTCTGCCAGTATCGGAGAATCAATAGACACTAGTACCTTCCTACTAACACTGTCTGCATATTCTACTGAGCTATGGAGCAAATGCTGTCATATACTGTAATGTTTTTGTGAGAAAACGCGGAAAAGCCGCCGCATATGCCAAGAGCGAGGCGGCTGACTCCGCGTCCAAAGCGGCGGTTTGCACGCATGGACACGCGTCTGGTAGTATGGTGGAATGCGGAAAAGCCGCCGAATGTCCTGACAGCAAAGCGGCTGTTTCCGCGTCCAACGCGGCGGTTTGCATGCAGCAGCATGCGCTTGGTGTGGCTGGGTCTGTTAGTGCACATAGGCAGATGGAGAGCTACGCGCGCGCGGGCCTGAACTCAGGACCTTTATACCAGAAGAGGAAGTGTCAGCTGATCAGGAAGATCAGCTGATTCCTGCAGGACTCATGATTGGCTGAATGGCTCGGGCGGGCGGCAGAGTCCAGCAACTATATATTCTGCTGCTTGTCAGTTGCTGGTTGTCTGCCATTGCTAACACTTGCGTGAAGGCACTCAGACCTTAGCTAGACCCGACAGTGTGCCAGAACCGGCTGGAGCTGGGAATCCACACTGAGTCAGATTCTTGATAGCTTAAAGTACTAATTGAATTGTATTATTTGTTAGACCAGTTCCAGGGTGTTGAGATCAAGGCCCTCACACCCCAGACTAGGAATACTGTGTATCTTCTGTGTATTCTCTAGCATAGTTCCAGGGTGTTGAGATCAAGGCCCTCACATCCAAGACTAGGGAACTGTATTATCATTTATGTTATACTCCAGACTAGTTCCAGGGTGTTGTGAATACGGACCTCACACCCCAGACTAGGTTGTGTTATTACTGTGTTACGTTAGCCCAGTTCAGGGTAAAACCTTACATATTAGCAGCAGGGCTTCCTGCATCCCAGCCTTGGTCCCTCGCTCAGGGGTCCACAGGCTACAGGAATATCACCCACCGCTCAGGGGTGAATTCCTCAGGAGTATAGGCCGCCAGCTCCTCTGGTGGTCTTTACTCAGAGTTGTTACTGTTGCACCAAACACTTACACTCTCTCTGGTGTCTAGAGGTTAGACATATCTGATTATTGACGATTCCGCAGATCCTCAATAATCGGGTATATCTGTATTCTTGGGGATACTGCGGATCGCCAAGGATCAGATTCTCTCTCTGGTTGCTGACACCGATCGTTACAGTTTTATACCTTTCACAACTGTCGCCAGTTTATTTGCAGGAAGGACATAAGCAACATAAGTAAAATATACACGGAAAAATCCATGGAAGCTGGGGATGTAAAAGGTAAATATAGGAAAAGCAGAGCATAAAAGACAGAAGAGGGAACAGATTTATTGGCACAGCAGGTCTGAGGCAATAAAAATTAAAAATAAAGTGATTAATGGTAAAGAACTTTTCCCAGCAGGACCCTATCCCCACTTGGGTGATGTTTCTGAGAAAGCCTGTCTGACTTTAGTGATCTACCTTCCCTACTAATTTACTGTACAGCACTGTGTAACATGCTGGTACTTCATATCTGAAGAATGATGATGATAACAGTAATTACCGTTCATTCATTCACAGACTAAATGGTGTCAAGACAAACTCAGAAATGCAGCACATAGAAACATACCATGAATTTCACATCATGATTTCAGATCTGTGACACTGTGTATAATGTAACTAAAAATATATAATATTGTTTGCAGTGTGGGCCAGTTTTTTAACGGGTGGGCCTTTTTACTAGTGTGTGTGTGTGTGTGTGTGTGTGTGTGTGTATATATATATATATATATATATATATATATATATATATATATATATATATAATAAAAAGTATGTGAACCCTTTGGAATTATGGAATTATATGGATTTCTGCACAAATTGGTTATACACTGATCTAATTTTCATCTAAGTCACAATAGACTATCACAGTCTGCCTAAACTAGTACCACACAAGTAATTAAATGTTTACATGTTTTTATTGAACACACCATGTAAACATTCACAGTGCGGGTGGAAAACGCATGTGAACCTTTGGATTTAATAATTGGTTGAACCTCCTTTGGCATCAACAACTTCAACCAAACGTTTCCTGTAGTTGCAGATCAGGTGTGCATAACGGTCAGGAGTAATTTTTGACCATTCTTCTTTACAGAACTGTTTCAGGTCAGCAATATTCTTGGGATGTCTGGTGTAAATCACTTTCTTGAGGTCATGCCATAGCATCTCAATCGGGTTGAGGTCAGAACTCTGACTGGGCCACTCTAGAAGGTGTATTTTCTTCCGTTTAAACCATTCTGTTGTTGATTTACTTCTATTCTTTTGATCGTTGTCCTGTTGCAAAACCCATTTTCTGCTGTGCTTCAGCTGGTGGACAGATGGCCTTAAAGGAATACTATTAATACCCAAGTTTTCTAAAATGGTATGTACAAATAATGTCTAAGTAGCTGTGTAAACATTTTCCTACTTTTCATGTTAAATATCAGAGGCAAAAGCTTTAACTTATTGAGGGTAGGATTTAGCTTTATTGGGACAAATGAATTGCAGAAGGGGTGTCTGCTTCAATGCAGAGCCAATGTTGCATATCAGACTAAAGAGTATTTTTCTCTGAAAGCAAAAACAGTATCAAAAGCTGTGACAATTACAAATGTTAACAAGTTACATTTCCTCTGCTCTCTTCACACAATTCAGTCAGAAACACGGGACACAGAAGCTGCAGCTGTTGGGAGCTTTCTCTCTCTCTCACACACACAGAGTTACACACAGGGTTAACTGATGAAGTGTGAGGGGAATTTCCCCTCCCCTCATGGTTCATTCTGCCGTCAGTTTTGGCATCAGTAAAATGTTAAAGTATTTTGATAACAGTAAACAAATAGGTTGCCAGTGAAATGTATACACCAGTACTTAGCAGCACTTCCCAAACAATTCCTTTCTCAATTGAAAAAAATATGTAAATCGATAGTGTTCCTTTAAGTTCTCCTGCAAAATGTCTTGATAAGCTTGGGAAATCATTTTTCCTTCAATGATAGCAATCCGTCCAGGCCCTGACACAGCAAAGCAGCTCCAAACCATAATGCTACCACCACCATACTTCACCACTGGGATGAGGTGTTGATGTTGGTGTGCTATGCCTCTTTTTCTCAACACATAGTGTTGTGTGTTTCTTCCAAACAACTCAACTTTGGTTTCATCTGGCATAGAGTATTTTGTCGGTGCTGCTGTGGAACATCCAGGTGTACTTTTGGAAACGTTAAACTTGCAGCACTGTTTTTTGGGGGGGGACAGTAGTGGCTTCCTCTTTAAAATCCTCCCATGAACTCCATTCTTGTTTGGTGTTTTACGTATCATTGATTTGCTAACAGGGATGTTAGCATATGCCAGAGACTTTTGTAAGTCTTTAGCTGACACTCTAGGATTCTTCTTCACCTCATTGAGCCTTTTGTGCTGTGCTCTTGCAGTCATCTTTACAGGACGGCCACTCCTAGGAAGAGTAGCAGCAGTGCTGAACTTTCTCCATTTATAGACAATTTGTCTTACTGTAGACTGATGAACAGCAAGGCTTTTGGAGATACTTTTATAACCCTTTCCAGCTTTATGCAAGTCAACAATTCTTAATTGTAGGTCTTCTGAGAGCTCTTTTGTGCGAGGCATCATTCACATCAGGCAATGCTTCTTGGGAAAAACAAACCCAAAACTGGTGTGTGTTTTTTTTATAGGAGAGGGCAGTTGTAACCAACACCTCCAATCTCATCTCATTGATTGGACTCAAGCTGGCTAACACCTCACTCCAATTAGCTCTCGGAGATGTCATTAGTCTAGGGGTTCACATACCATTTCCACCTGCAATGTGAATGTTTACATGGTATGTTCAATAAAAACATGGAAACCTTTAATTATTTGTGTGGTATTATTTTAAGCAGACTGTGATTGTCTATTGTTATAACTTAGATGAAGAACAGATCACATTTTATAACCAATTTGTGCAGCAAACCATATCATTCCAAAGGGTTCACATATTGTTTAACATTAATGGTGCCTTCCCCACATGTGCAAGCCTTCTACGCTGTGTCCTCTAATGCTTCCCAACTCCCACATGTGTAGGCCACCCATGCCACATACTATAAAGCAGAGCTCCCCAACCCTATCCTCAAGGCCCACCATCAGTGCATGTTCTGCAAAAAAAACACAAACATTCACAGGTGAGGAAATTAGTGTCTCAGCAGAGCTGATTAACTACCTGTGGATTAACTCTGTGGATTTCCACAAAACATGCACTGTTGGAGGACAGAATTGGGAATCCCTGCTCTAATGTACCCAACATACCATTACAGATGCAGTGTGTGTACAGTGTGCAGATAAGATGCCCAATGATCCTTCTCATTGTTATCCCAGATGACATGACACCCATGACAGTTTCAAAAAGAATTTCAAATTTTGGTCAGTCAGATCACAGGATGGTTTTCCAGCTTACCTCAATCCATCTTGAATCAGCATGGGCCCGAGAAAGTCAGCTAGGTTTCTGGGTCATAATTTTATACAGTTCGTTCTTTACCATTTAAGAGTTTAAACTTAAAGAGGTAAACTTTAACAGCAGAATTTTTTTTTAAACTGTTTCTGAGCCCATTTAGTAATTTTCACTATAGATTTATGTCTGTGTTTAATGCAGGGCAACCTGAGGGCTTGAAGAGCACAGATGTTTGTTGTCAGATTTGTCCCTTGCATACAAGGATTTATCTTGTTTTTCTGAATCTTTTATTGATATTTTAACTGTAGATGATAAAATCCCTAAATTCTTTAAATTCTTTTTCGTAATGAGTATATGTTTAAATACTTAAATATATACTGTCACAGTAATAATACTGACTATTCAAAATAAAGATTCTGATTTTAGAGCATCACAGTTAAATTGCAAATAAATATACACTGTAATGCCTGGTACACATGATGCAATTTTCTCATCAAATCGACGGGAAATTTCCTGTCGTTTACTAATTTCCAACAGGTCTGAAGGCGAAATTTCATTGTGTGTACCAGGCCTTAGGGCCAGCTAACAATTCATCCAATGACAGAAGCCATAAAAGTGGTTAAACCTGAAAACTAAACTTATCACTAACTTCATTCAATATAAACAGCCTTGGGCATTGGTAAACTGAAAAATTAACTGCTTACTCAGCAGTGATTGGATATTTTCACATGTTTTATGACAGACAAATATAACTGGACCTTACCATGTTCCTGCTGGCTTCTATTAACAGTTATGATTCTTTCGAGTATAGCTTCTCCATGTGTAAGCCTCCACTGTGTGACATTCTGATGGTGATTTGCTGAACGTAGATGTGACATCATCCCAAGGCGAGATCCAACACTGCTGTCACACGGGGCACAGTGAAAACCTACATCGCTTCCACTGCTACCTTCAATGACCTGCAGAAACTGCATGTAGACATGTACATGGTAAGTGAGCTACTTCTGCTTTATATAGTTATACACAAAAATAATCCAGTTACATAAGAGTTAAATAAGGTATATACAAGTAGTGTAAAATCAGCAAGTTAGGTTAATCAGAACTGTACGTGTAGCCTAAAGCAAATCTGACTTTACAAGGGTGATTCAGCCATAATATATTAGCTGTTGCTGTCACTTACCACGAAGGGTGTGGCCTGCCACTGTCACTGCTCTATCTCTACCTGCATGACACACAGCCAATCACTTGGCTTGCGTGAAATCTCATGGAGGCTCAGCTTTCCACAATTGCATCGACTGTTGGTTCTTGGTGACATCAAGGAGACATTGTTCATGGCAGGAGACAAGAACAGCTGGTATCATATGGTGTTATGGTATCATCCAGACGCTACTTTTTTATTGGGCAGTTCATTATCATTTTAAAAATAAAGACATCCCAGTGCACAGCAAAGTCATATTAGCAACAATATTTATGGTCCTGACTTTTAAAATGATGCCATTTAGTAGCTGCAGTGATACTGCAATGCTGATGACCTCTTGATGTTGTGCCATTTCCATAGCCCTAAAGTGAGGTTCAAAATCATCCCCATTGATACAAGCAGCTGTTGTTACACATTAGTATCTTTGTGTGGCTCATGTCACTGCCCTATCACTGTCGGCATGTAAAACAGTAAGGAGTATTAGAGAAAGGCTCCCTAATGCTCTTGGTCACCCGTGGAGTGCATCCTAATGCTGCAAATACACGGGTCGATTGACTCCCGCCGCGTCCCCGCTCGTCCGCGTGGATCGATTACTGCTCGTCCCCGCCGACGTTCCTTATCAGCTGCTTGATTCCCTGCCATTGTCCGCCGGTGGGGATCGAGCGGGCGGGGGTCGAGCAGCTTGATTGGACCAGCTGAATATTATCAGCTGGCCGGATCAGCTGGTCGATACACGGTACAGAAACGTACCGTGTATCCTCAGTATAAGTGGCTGCAACTCTGAATCGCTTTGAATCCACCAAGAGAAAAAAAGCAATGTAAATATTATATGTCTTTTCTTGTCTGCATAAATAACTTCCAAAGATTCAGTTAACACTTCATTTGGGTAATTATTATATATATTATATTATATATATATTATATTGAGAATCTATACAATTTCAAAACTTACTACAATGAATTGGATGCTATAAGTTTAGGTACTGCTTTAGCCCAACATCAGCACCACCTAGGGTGATATACGATGTGCTTATCTAGGCATTAAAATCCCATTGTCATGCTGTGAACATCAGTCTCCATTCTCCTAAGAGGTAACAGGAGGGTTTTTGCACCTGCCAGCAGACATCATGCAGAATGTTTATATCAGGCATGAACATACTGTATGTGGCTTAGTGTCTATGTACAACACTTCAATACCACAGGGGTTTATAATGAAATGGTAAGCACCTTGGTAGAACTTACATGTCTGAAGCCTTAACTTTTCTCAGCAGATACAACACTGTAAGGTTCGTACTGTACACACGTGCAACTTTTCCGCCCAACTATCATCTAAACCCAGTCTGTTGGATGCCAGTTGGGCATGTGTACGCTGGCAAAAGACAAGACATCCAACTGATAACAGGCGGTTTGCCCAATCCAACCGGAGGATCAACCTGTCCAACTAGGTTGGCCACGTGTGTACAAGTAATTTGAACAACTTGTTTTTGAATGCAGACTTGTTGGTGCGCATGCAATATTTATATATTTAAATGAGTTGGTTATTTAGTCGATCAGCGCATGTATGTACTGGTCATGTAAACAACAAGTTGTGCATTAAGTTGCACTTATGTACTGAGCCTTAGTCACCCTCATCTCATAGGATGCTGTAGGGCGACACCGAAAACCATCTTTGTTTTTAACAAGGCATTCTTCTAAAAAAAATGTAGCACTTAAAGGGGTTCTTTTGCGAAAAAAGTAGGCAGTTAAAAAATGTGACAGATGACAGGTTTTGGGCCAGTCCATCTTTTTAAGGGGGATTCTCAGGGATTTCTTTGTTTTTCACAGCATTTCCTGAACAACAGTTTAACTGCCAAAATAGCAAAATAGCAAGATACCAGCCGGCCTCCCTAATCACTTGCACACTATTATGTCAGTTAGATTTTGCAACTGTTGTTCAGGAAATGCTGTTGAAAACAAAGAAAGCCCTGAGAATCCCCCTTAAAAAGATGGACTGGCCCAAAACCTGTCATCTGTCACATTTTTTAACTGCCTACTTTTTTCGCGAAAGAACTCCTTTAAATAGTTGCATAAGCATGTGTAGTGTAGCTGTTATAAAGTGGACAAAGTTACATATGAGAACTGTTCGCTTAAGGAAACATATGAAGCCAGAAGCAATAACAAAGCATACGGCATCCACAACCCTTCTGAGATGGAAGACTGACAAGGTATTTGATCGCATCAAACATATATGATTATGTCACCTTGTAGACACGTAGGCTCTCTTCATGTCCCCCTCCCTGAACATGAAGCTGTATCTTCTCTCTGCTGTTGCTTTCATATCCACACAGGTTACAGCGCAGGTGCAGTGGAGGGAATGAGGATGCCTGGCTGTATCCACTGATGGGAAGTTCTGCTGCTGAGGCTTGTGCAGTGGCCAGCGCTGCACCACCTTCCCGCATATGGGCAGCCAGCTGATATTTCTGTGCATGTTTGTCAGTCTTCAAATGCAGCTGGAAGTTAGCTTTAAGTTGGGTGCTGTAAGAGCAGAGACGGCAACAGTGTAGGTCTCCCCTCACTTCCCTCCATTCTCTCTCAGGTAGAGACCGGCCTCTGCTGGCATGAGAGAGCAGAGCCTCCAAACTGTCTGTTGTATAGCATCGACACACCAAGCAGCGGAACACACCAGAGGATAGCTCTTCATCAGGGTATGGAGGTGATGGGTCTGGCAGAGGCGGTACCGATAGGGCTACAGCAGATGAACTTAAAGCATTGACTTGAGGTCCTGATGGAGAATCAGGCGTGAGGAGATTGCAAGCTGAAAAGATGAATGGAGAAAAGCGTTTATTTTCTGCTGTCTGACAAGAAATGATTAAAAATTATGACTTTTTGTAATTTTTTTTTTTGTAGTTTACTTTGACTGAAAGGAAAGATGTTACACACAGCTTATAAAGACTTAATTAGAGTACATTATTCTGTCATCATGATTCACTTTACCAAGGAAGAATCTTTCCAGGATTTAATTTCTGAGCTCCACCCTGCCATAGAAAAGAACCCGGTATGTTCATGTGATTCAGACTCTACTGCAGCCAAAGTGATCAGCAGGACTGCCAAGCAACTGGTATTGTATAAAAGGAAATACTAAATATGGCAGCCTCCATATCCTTCTCACTTCAGTTGTCCTTAATATCCTTATATATGTTACCTTTTGCATCAGTATTTTATCTTCTGCATCAAAGCAGCATTGCTGTTGCTTAAAACCAACTTCAAAACTGAAGTAAGGAGTTTACAAAAATGTTTGAGCTTCCTCTCTCACTGTTTCTTTTTCTATTCATGGCTGCAGGCACAGGAATACATTCATCCAGAAATAGAGATAGATAGATAGATAGATAGATAGATAGATAGATAGATAGATAGAAAAATATATATTTGTACAGCCCAAAATATGCAGAACCACCACATTAATATTTTAGAAATTAATTGGACTCCGAGCACCTCTCATGGGCATGCCTTTAACCCTCCTGGCGGTCAATTAAAACCGCCAGGGGGCAGCGCAGCACTATTTACATTTTTTTTTAAATCATGTAGCTAGCCTACACGACAGCCGCTGAGCCTCCGGCGATCAGGCCCATCAGGAAATCCCGTTCTAAACGGGATTTCCATTAGGGCTTCCTCGTCGCCATGGCGACAGGGCGGGATGACGTCACCGACGTCGTGACATCAAATGGAGTCCCGATCCACCCCTCAGCGCTGCCTGGCACTGATTGGCCAGGCTGCGCATGGGGTCTGGGGGGGAAGGGCCGGCATTGAGCGGCGGGTAGCGGCGAATCGGCGCAGAGCGGCAGCGATCGGGCACTGCACGCAGCTAGCAAAGTGCTAGCTGCATGTAATAAAAAAAATTGTGCAAATCGGCCCAGCAGGGCCTGAAAATCCTCCTGCGCGGCACAGCCCGAGCTGAGCTTGGGCTTACCGCCAGGAAGGTTAAGCCAGAAGACTTCCAACAAAGTCGTGCTATGACCCCTCTGGAGGAGCCTCTTGCAATGGCCATGCATGTCACTTCCTCTTCCTGCTTCATTCAGTGATGCTTTTCTCTAACAGAGAAGACAGGGTTGACCCAGAAGTTATAACATATAAGATGGCAGCCACGATTTTTAAATTGATATTGAACGAAAACGATTTGGTGTAGAACGGTGATTCAGGCATCAAATGAAAGAGGAGAGCACAAGCTACAGAAATGTATGCATCTTTAACCACTTTACCCCCGCGCGTACGTATTTCTCCGCCCCTTTTTCCATCCTTTAAAAACCAGGGACGGAGAAACACGTACTTTCCGCGTTCCCGCCGCTGCCCGCGCTCCCGCTCGTAAACACGCCGCCCGCCGCTAGTAAAACCGCCGCCGCCCGCTCGCCCAGAGATCAATGAACGGGAAAATCCATTCCCGTTCGTTGATCTAAGCCCCGCAATGATCAGCTGCTCTCCTATGGGCAGCGCGATCATTGTGAGAAAAAACTCACGTGTCCAGCCTCCTTATTCTTCCTCCAAGCTTCCGGAAGGAAGCTTGGAGGTCGCATTAAAACAAAAAGTTACTGTGGCCATCTTGTGGCCAAATAGTAAACTACACCCTACACATTTTTCACATACAAATAAATGACTTTTACACATAAAATTAACTCATTACTTCCCACACTCCCCATTTTTTTTTTTTGTAATTAAAAAAAAATTAAAAAATTTACAATTAAAAAAAATACATAAATAGTTACCTTAGGGACTGAACTTTTTAAATATTTATGTCAAGAGGGTATAACACTGTTACTTTATAAACTATGGGCTTGTAATTAGGGATGGACGCAAAACTGAAAAAAATGCACCTTTATTTCCAAATAAAATATTGGCGCCAAACATTGTGATAGGGACATAATTTAAATGGTTTTATAACCGGGACAAAAGGGCAAATATGTTTCATGGGTTTTAATTACAGTAGCATGCATTATTTAAAAACTATAATGGCCGAAAACTGAAAAATAATTATTTTTTTCCCCACATTTTTCCTATTTTCACATTAAAACACATTTAGAAAAAAATAATTCTTGGCATAATGTCCCACCTAAAGAAAGCCTAATTAGTGGCGAAAAAAACAAGATATAGTTCATTTCATTGCGATAAGTAATAATAAAGTTATAGACGAATGAATGGAAGGAGCGCTGAAAGGTGAAAATTGCTCTGGTGGTCAGGGGGTAAAACCCCTCAGTGGCGAAGTGGTTAAGTACTTTGCAGTACTGGTCAGAGCATGCCCATGAGAGGTGCTCGGAGTCCCTTTAAAAGAAATTTGATATATTTAAACTTGCATCTAGGCCAGGCATGGGCAAACTTGGCCCTCCAGCTGTTTAGGAACTACAAGTCCCACAATGCATTGCAGGAGTCTGACAGCCACAGTCATGACTCATAAAGGCAAATGCATTGTGGGATTTGTAGTTCCTTAACAGCTGGAGGGCCAAGTTTGCCCATGCCTGATCTAGGCAATGTATGATACTGCTTTTAGGCGAATTAAGAAGACTGATTTTGCTAGGTATTTCCTTAATTATAAGCATAAGTTAAAACAACAGATTTTAAAATGTGTGACTAAAACAAAAACCTGATGTGTCCTACAAAAAACAGTGTAAGTTCTGCATATTATTAGCAGTGCATACTGCAAAATAATAAATTTAGCTCTTGTTACCAAGGTATGAGACATCCTGTTAATTAAAATAGTAAGCAGGTGTCCTTTTTTCATTTAATTTAAATTTGCTTTAAAGAAAACATTATTTATCTGGTACTTTCTTTTTAGGTTTAAATATTGTATCTTTTCTCACCTTGGCTGCTAGAAGAGCTGAAATGCATGGGATTAAAGAGTAGTGGGTGCTCCAAGGTCTGCTCCGGTGCAAGTGGACCTCCATAGAAAGGGAAATTATCTTGGCCCATTCCTAGACCCTGGTGAAGAAGCAGGACATTCTGCATGTGCTTTTCGCTGGTCATATGAATTCGTAAATTGCGTGAGATGTTGGTTTCATAGTTGCACACTTTGCAGTGCCATGAGGCTTTTTGTTTTATCTGTCGTTCAGTGGGTGATGTTTGGATGGCATCTACCTGACTGACACTCACTGTTTGTGTTGTTATAGGAGGTACTGCTGTATTTGGTGTAGAACTTGATCCTTGGTACCCTTGTAAGTTGGCCAAGTGTTTGTCAGACTGCATGTGTATAGTAAGGTTTCCCTTGGTGGTTGTAGAATAGTTGCAAGCTTCACAACGATATGGCTTATAGCCACAGTTGTAACTCTCACCTCTGGCCAGCCGTGGGTGTTGCTGGCCACTATGGCAATAAGAACAGTGGCTATGACTTTCTGGATGTTTTTCCTTCATATGAACATCCAGTGTTTGTTGGTATTTGTAATGCCAGTTACATTTGGGACATTTGAGAGTTTTACATGAATTACGTGAGTGTAGTAGGGCAAGTTGGCCTTGGAGAGATAGACTTTGGAATGGCTGGGGGCCTGAGTTTGACGAGCAGTCATCTAGGGCTAGGGGCCCACGATCTGCATCTGTTTGGTTACCGATTTTGTCAGAACCACTGAGAGCTCCCATTTGAATAAAAGAATTTGTCATCATTGGGCCATAGAAGCTTTGGTTTGAAAGTAGTTGCTCACTAACATCTGAGGGCTGGGAGCCAGCAAAGTTGGTTTCTGCCATATCTTCTACTTCCTCTTCAACATCTTCACCCCCCAGCACTTCTGTTACTGATGAGCACCAATTTGGTACTTCAGTCTTTTCATCTATAAGGGCCTTTGAATCTTTGGCTTCAGTTGAATGGGCTGTTCCTGTAGGATCACATTTGTGATAGCTTAGAGGTGAGTTGGGCACCAGGCCCATAGAAACATTGGGGTTTCCTTCTGGATTCCCTTGAAAAGTCCCTTGACTTTTGGTATCACTGGAGTTTGTATTTGACGTTAGATCGTCCAATGGTCCTGACTGCTCAGGCACACTTTGGATTATATCTACAGAAGAGGTGTTTTGGACCCTAGGAAGGACAACATTCTCTGGCTCCTGGCCAGCATCTAACACATTTTGACTTATTTTTGGTTCTAAAAGGCTGATGGAAATCTGACCACCAGATCTATGTATAATACCAGAGGTTTCCCCTGATGCCAGCTGATCTTGATAAGGATGTTCTAAACCATGAAAGCGAGAGGCATGCCATCCCAATTGGCTTCCGATACGAAAGTCAAGGTGGCATGGGAGACAAATCCATGTTCCATCCACCCTTTGTAATCTGGTAGAATCCCCATGCGTTTCATGTCTGATATCTTCTTCCCCCTTTTGCCCCCCCGCCTCCTGTTCTTTGGGTTGGTCTTGTATTCTGGGCGAGGTGCCAGGCGCCGTTTGAGTGAGATTGGCTGCCTCGGCTGAGGTATGTCGGGATATTTGGTTAGAGCAAAAGCCTTGGTAGGTGGCGGTGAGACGAAAAGAGGTGAGTGGATGATGGTTTGTTACTGTGCTTTTTGGTGACTCCTGTGGTAAGGATGAGGAAGGAACAGCACCATCGTCTCCTTCCTCACCTTTCAGGAGGTAGACAGTTCCGTCACTGGAAAATAGCACATGCCTCTCAAGTGCCTCCCCTCCATCCTCAGTTTCCTCCTTGCGGTTTGGTTGTAAAGGAGATGCAAGCTTTGGCAGATAAGCTGGGTGCGGAGAATTGGGAGTCAGAAAGGGTGGCTGCAAGACGGAGGATGATGGGCTAGCGGGCCCATATCCTCCACCTGCAACAGAGGTGGATGTGGAGAATTCTGGTGAAGGATTAGGAGGCAAGAGAGGGGTATCTTTGGTGGTTGTTGTGCAGAGGGGTACATTGAGGTCCAGAGGCCAAGAGCTTCTTTCATCCTGCCCGGGAGAGGCGAGGAAGCATTCACCAGCATCCATAGCTCCACGATGGATATTCAAGACTCATCTCAGACACAGCCCTACAAATAGAAGAAAACACATTGAGAAAAGGACAAGCAGAAAAGACCTGTGGCAAAACAAGTTGTTACTTGCTTTGATATATAACGAGAGCGTAATTGCAGCTTTTCTTGTTTATACATCATCTGATAAAAATGATTAAATCAATCCCTGTTATGCCTTACACTGACGTATTCTTTATTCTATTTGGCTCTGAAACAAGTAACATATACAAAACATTTACAACTGCCTGCCCTGTAATGAGAAAATGAGGTAAAGTATACATTGAGCAGTCTTGTGTGTGCAGTTCACAAAAATGCTTGCCTGTCTATTCTGTCTGAATTATAGCAACCTGTCCAGTGTTGTCTGTGTCAGAAATGTTCCACTCAGCAGGTTATGGCACGGCTGGGGTTAATTGCTGCTCCGCTGGTCTCACTCCGCCTCCCTCCCTGGAGTCCTTATAATTCTGCTCCCCACAGAGTCTGATGTTGAGGTGATTAAAGAGCTGTGAGCCTGAGCACATTAGCATGTTAATGAGTATGGAAATTATTAACTAAAGAGTTTCATTCTACAGCGTGGCAGAGGAGGAGATTTAATATAAGGTGGGGGGGGGGGGATGGGGTGAAGCACGGGTGCAAAAATGGGGGTGAAACTGTTAAAGAAAGGAACATAAAAAGAGTGCCGGGTTTTTGCTATTGTGATCATGAAATCAAGCTGCCCTATTTCAAGACGTGCTTGTATGTACCCACCAACATCAATAAATACCTCCGCAAGAGCTCAATATGGAGCTGTCCTCATTATCGATAATCACTCTAATTGTTTATACTCCTCTTCATAATCAGAGCCCAAGCCGGGCTCAACTAGCCAATTTATGCAGCCATCACAAACCGGCATAGTAATGAGCCTCCAATGCAGGAATAACCAACTAATGCAGCCATGCCCCAGAGAACATTTCATTTTATAACTGGAACACACTGAATGGACGCCTTATAGGCACATGCTTTCTCACTACAGCTACTGCTTGGATACTTACATTTAATATTCCTCCTAGCACATTTACAGCCAACCTATTTGCTCATAATTAGCAGATTATTGCACCTGCCAGCTAAGTCATTTTATATTTCATCCTAACCATCTACGCTTAATTAATCAATGCTTAATCAAAACATTATGCCCCTTCATAGTTATATAATATTACACTAAAATACTTTTTTTTTTTTACATCCAGTAAGGTGCTCGGCTGGCTGCCAAATCTATTGGTTCTCTCATTTTGGATCTACACGGATAGAAAATCACAAGACTTCCATGTAAACATGAGCATTTGAATTCAACATTTGCAATCTGATAGGGAGTTTACCATATGAGAGTTTCTAATATATAAACATATACACACGCACACTCACATATATACAGGAACAAAAAAAATGCTGTATATCTAGGCTGATGTGGACGGTGTAATGTGTTAGGAACAAAAGGATGTTACATTGTTTGTTGGAAATTACAATTATCAACCTGCAGAGGGTTGAATACAAAGATAGCCCAAAATCAAATTGAATATATGATGTGGCAGAATAGTCCATTTTGTCAAAATGCTATTACTGCAAATCAGAATTGTATTCGGTATTCTATATGGCTCCCATGTGCGTGTATGCATGCCTGATAATGTTGGAGCATGCTCCTAATGAGAAGACAGATGGTGCCCTGGGGGATCTCCTCCCAGATATAGACCAGGGCATCACTGAGCTACTGGACAGTATGAGGTGCAACCTGGCAGAGCAGGATAGACTGAGACATGGTCAAGCATGGGGTCCAGTCATTGGTATCAGTCCCTTCATCCTCCAGAAACAGCCTGAATGCTTTAACCACATGGGTCCCGGCATTGACGTGCACCAGAAAGAACCCAGAACCCACTGCACCAGCGAAGGATCTGATGGGTCAAAAGATTTAATCCCAACACCTAATAGCAGTCAAAGTGCCGATTTCTAGCCTGTAGAGGTTTGTGCCTCCCTCCATGGATATGCCTTCATAGACCATCACTGACCCACCGCTAAACCAACCATGTTACAGGCAGCATAACGTTCTCCATACCCTTTCATATTTGTCATGTGTGCTCTGATTGAACCTACTATGCGAGTGCCAATGGTGGACTGGTATTCTATGACAAATGCCAATCGAGTTTTGAAGTGTTGAGCAGTAAGAACAAGGCCCACTGGAGGACACCGGGGCCTTTGACCACCTTTAGAATGTTGTTTTTGGTTGTTTGGTATGATACATTCACACCAGTGGCCTGTCTGAAGTCATTTTATAGGGTTCAGGCAGTGCTCATGATGTTTCTCCCTGTCAAAATGAACAGATACCACTCCTGCTGATGAGTGAAGGACTTTCAGCTTTCCTGTCCAGCTCTCCATGAGTAACTACCTGTCTCCTGAGGTCTACACCATGGCCTTGAAACTGTGGTGGGACACAAAGTAAACCTTTTGGCAATGGTATGTACTGATGTGTCATCCTGGAGTAGTTGGACTACCTGTGCAACCTCTGTAGGGTCCAGGTATAGCCTCATGCTACCAGTGGTGACACTGACTAGTAACAAGATGAGGAGGAAAAAGTCACAGTGTCATCAGTATGTTAAACCATTCCTATGTTGGTGGTCCTCTCATTGTTGCACCTCTAGTGCACCTTTCAATTTCATTAACACCAAGGCAGCTGTAACTGTTTACCAACCCCTTCTGCTTTTTATCAGGCCAGATCAATATCCCAAAAGTTTCATTAGTATGATGCCATACTTATGATTAAAAAGCGTTCCTTTAATTTATTTTTAACAGTTTATATCTCCTTCATATATCTAGCTATCAGTTAAAAATTTTTGGCAAAACTTGCTTGTTAAAGAAAAAGACATGCAACGGGCGCCCTGTGAGACCAGGGGCACATTGACTGCTTTCACCATGAGAGCAGATTTCCAGAATCTGGAACAAAAAAAAATCTTTAAAGTGAAATTCCACACTTGCCAAAAGAAAAAAATGCTGAATCAGTGCTGCACAAATGTTTTTATAATTTAATATTATTAAAACATTTAAATTTTCTGTCAGAATTTCTAAAACTGGCTGCCAGTCCAACTTTCAGTACAGGCAACGGAGGTACGTTCTTCTTTCAACAATGAGAATTAGCTGCACAGACCAGAACAATTGTTGCTTATTTTCCACAACTGCACAAACTGAGAGACTATCTGAATACTCCCAGTCTTGACAGAAACTGCTATGATCATCGTGGAGTAAATAAGAATTGAATTTGTTTATATAAGGTACAGAGTTAAATATACAGAAGTGAAACGAAGGGATAGCTTATTTATCAAAAGAAGGTAGAATTCCTCATTTTCATGTTTTCAATTAAGTCGCCTCTTTTACAATCTCATCAAAACTTAGCAAAGGAGAGTTTCCACCCAGGAAGTGCACTGTCCGGATAGTGTAATGGTTAAGGGCTCTGCCGCTGACAAAGGAGACCTGTGTTCAAATCTTGGTGTTTTCTATTCAATAAGCCAGCACCTATTCAGTAAAGAGCTCCCTAACACTACTACTGCCTGCTAAGTGCACTCTAGTGGCTGCCTCACAAGCGCTTTGAATAATAATAATTCGGACAGAAATTATTATTATTATTATTATCCCAGCTGGAAATATTTTCCAGATTTTGAGACTCTGCTTTCTCTTCCCCATTCAAAGTCTGAACAAAGCTCTAATCAAAACATAGGTATGTATAAACAAGCTCTTGTCAGATGAAGGCGATAAGGAGTAAAGAGAATTGTGCAATTATGCATTGCCCTGACTGTGCTGCATCCAGAAGCCGCAGGAGCAGGAATCGGGGCCTGGCAGGAGCAGCAATGCTGCCCATACAGTAATATGTGCATCAGAATTCAAGGATAGAATGAAAACAATTTCTCATACTAACAGGCTATTGGTTTTCAGATGGGCCACATGTAAAGCAATACTACCATATTTCCGTGACTGGAAGCACACTAGAAATCTGATTGCTCAGGGTTCCTCACCATTCTTTGTTGGTTTTGCTGAATAAAACTGCTTCAATGGTGGTCATTACAAAGGAAATTCAACTTTTGTCAAAAAAAAAAAAAAGATACAAATAGATACAAGCCTTTTGTTTTACTATTTAATGTTATTAAAGAGGACCTGAACTGAAAATAAAAAGTCAAAATAAACATACACAGGTCATACTTACCTCCCATGTAGTCTGCTCCTCAATCTCTTTCTCCCCTCCAGCGTCCTGTTTGTCCACTGTGATCAATGGAATTCTCTGTCCTCCATTTTGAAAATGGCCATTACCCCATAACCGCTTCCTGGTCAGCATACTGTTAAACTGTAATATCACCCACTTGAGCCATAGGGAAACATGGGCATTACCTTGCACATTCAGATGTAACTGAAAGCAGCTGATATATAACTGATAGCAACTGGTATGTTTCAGTTCTGACAAAATCTTGTCAGAACTGGAAGGGATCACTGTCAGAAGAAAATGGTGAGCTTCTGTGAGTAACTGATGGTGAGGTTAATATGTAATATTCATTTGCAGCTACATCATGTGTTTATTTTAATAATTGTACTCAGTTCAGGTTTCCTTTAAAGATGAGTATGGTTGCTTAGACACTGTCCACAAACTGCCACTTTGCTGCAAGAGTTATCTGCACAGGAGACAAGGCTCTCTTCCTGATATTCAACACTTCCAGTGACTGACAGAGAACGTTTCACTCCTATCTGTCAGTTTCTGTAAAAAAAACACTATGGAATGTTTCTATTTTATCTGTGCGTAAAATAATATAAACAGACTGTTTGCCATTCCAATCCTTGCAACGAATGTACAGAGCCAAACAGTTTTTGTAAATTGTCTATTGCACTCCTTAAAGGTCTGGTGCAAATACATTAGAAGTTACATGTTTATCTCTTAAAAAACAGTTACAAGCAAAAACAAAAGTAAGCGTTATTAACCTCTTGACGACCAGCTAACGCCGATTAGCATAAACTGGAACGAGCGGCCTTTCCATGTCAGTTCACGGAGGGTGTTTCCGTGAACAGCTGGAGAGCCGTCGATCGCGGCTCGCCGGCAAAATGTAAACAGGCGGGGAAGAAATCCCCGCTGTTTACATCATACGGCGCTGCTGCGCAGCAGCGCCGTAAGGCAGATCGGCGATCCCCTGCCTCTGATTGGCCGGGGATCGCCGGCATATGATAGGCTGAAGCCTATCCTTCAATGCACAGCTCACAGGGGGAGGGAGAGAGCAGGCGAGATGGCGGAGAACGCTGCGGAGGGGGGCTTTGAAGAGCCCCCGCTAAGCAAATGCAGCCGGCGGCGATCAGACTCCCCCCAGCAGGACATCCCACTAGTGGGGAAAAAAGGGGGGTAGTCTGATCGCCCTGCTGCACTCCTGACCGGTGCTGCGGGCTGTAGAGCCCACGCAGCACCGATCACTGAAAAATCCCCTGGTCGGCAAGTGGTTAATCAAAGCAGGAGAGGCATTTCCAATTACGTGCCGTGATTTTAACCATGATTCCCGGGGTGATTGCAATTCTGCCCATAATTACCTTGAATGTGAAAAAATGTTGCAGGACCCAGATTTGCGATTTGGGGTAATCGCAATCGCTCCTGTGAAATAACCCCAATAGCCTTTCATTAACCTAACACTTTTGGATCGCCAGCGATTCCAATGCATGCCTGAAAGCACTCCTGTGGCTCCTGGCCCTAAGAGCCATGTCCGCATTTTGCTAAAATGGACAAAGTTTAACATTCACTTCAATTTTTCTGACTGATTGTAACGTTTCAAAAAATCTGACCAATGTACTATAAGCATAAGTTAAATGTTTCCCCAATTATGAAAAAAAATAATGAAAACTCAGGGTCTGTACATCAACATATTGTCAATCTACCCTACACCATTACATTTTCATATAAATTGATCAAAAAATCCAATACTTCTGATCTTCTCTTATCAAATAAAAATGGGAAATTCGATCAGATTTCTCAAACAAATTAAAAAAAGGTTTCCATTTTCTGTACAACTGATTGTTTTTTAACGAATTGCCGTAAAACTGGATAATTTTATTGTATGGTGTGTGGCAACATTTAGTCTCAAGGTAGCCATACATCACTTGACCATGAGACAGATCCACTCTGATTGCAGAGGCATCTGTTGCCTGCCTATACATGGCACACCAATTTACGATAGATTTCAGCATGAACTCTTTCAGAAATCGGCCTAGCGCCACAGCCTCTTGGCCGCCCTCTTAATGTCAAAATGTCTCCCCCCCTGTGCTTACTAAAGTCTTGCCAGTCCACCAGTGTGACTTCTAGCCTTCTCTGGGGGGGGGGGGGGGGGATACATTTACACTTGGGAGGACACTACCCGGGGTCCATCATGTATGTCGGTCATCACAATATCGAAAAATTGATTGCACGGCCATGTTGCACCACTGATTCTCTTCTGACGGATTCCTCTCAGATCATACTCTAATCAGAAAGGGACATATCTTGATTGACCACCCACTGCGCATACATTTTAATACATTTTAGAAAAAAATCTGTTTAAAATCTATTGAAAGATCTTCCAATGCTCCTGACCCACTGCCAATCGATATCTTCCATCCAGTATGATCGACAAATTTGATCGATTTTGCCCCAAAATCGATCTAATGATCAATTGGGCCAGTGTGTTGATGTTGTGTGATTCGATCGAGTGATTGAATCAGCTGGAAATTGATGGGAAGAATCAATAAGTGTATGGCCATTTAGATAGTAATAATGTTATTTGGGTAATGACAAAGACAGACGTAATCACAAAGAGCTATCCAATGGTAATGACCGACAGTTTACGAGTAAGATGCCTTTCTATATAAAGTTCTATACAGCTGTCCACAGTCCATAGAAGTCTGCAGTATTTCCAGTATTCGTTTACATTTAAAAGATAAGAATGAAGAAGTAGCCAAAATAGTGAAAACACAACCAGGCAAAGCATAATGACAATCAATCAATACAAACATTACAAGCAAGTGCAGAGATAATGAACAAATACAGCTGTAGCAAGCCAACCTACAGATAACAAAACAATAGAAACACAACCCATTAATCCAATTACAACCAGACAATGCAAATAAAGACAGCCAATTCAGGCGATTACAAATGGGGAAAATTGGCCCTGCTACCAGTTGATGAATGATAATTTAAACACCCATTACCAAAATAGTTGTAAAGGAAATATAGAAAGTCCAAAAGAAAATATTCATGCTGTACGCCATTATAATTTACCCGGTAGATAAGTATATTATTTCTAATGCCACTGGACTTTCCTACAAAAAACAGAATTATTATGTTCTCCTATCCATGAATGGCTTGCTATGCATAACCAAAGTTCTTACAATCTTACATCATTCTAGTGACCCCAGAGCTTTAACCAATGTAATTGTCAAACACAAAACTACCACTAGATGTTATTGTAAATTAACTCCTACTAATAAACCAACAACTCTATATGCCTCAGTGTCCCCAAGAAGCAGTTGTACACCTCTCAATCAACCCTAACAAAAATCTCTTAACCACAACTAAGCAGTAGCACCAAACAAAATAACTTGTAAACTTCACTGACAGAAGAGAGTATGAGGTGTGAGGTCTATCAAATAACAAGACTCGTGGTTTCTTGGTGTCTGTCTGCTCCTGGCTCAAGTTTTGGTGCCTACTTTGGGGCAGGCTTTGTTCATGTTGAATTGGTGATGCAGAATTTGTCATACAGGCTCCTTAGCGAAGTGCACCTTGCCTGATTATCCAAATGCTTAATCCTTGATCTTTTTAGACAAATTCATTTATTTGCTCAATGTTTTTTCAGTTACTACCATGACAGGGTGGCCCAGTCGTTTATCATTTTCAACGTTTTCGACTTCAATTTTACAAGGAATCAGAACCCTAATTGCATTGTGCATTTATGGTGTGTGCAAATGTGTGAGTGGTCAGGAGTTGTTTTAACAGCACTGTCAATAATTGTAATTTGTGTTTCCGTTGTACAAGTCCATAGCCATGGCAAGATTTTTCAGAAGATTTTTTGCGATGAATGATCGTTTTTGGGATATCGCATAACGAAAATTCATTAAACAATGTCTACAACAGCAGACTCCCCGTGATGAACGCTGGTTTTGAATGACCGTCATGACGGGTCACGTCACAATCGATCGATCAGCTCTCCGTCCGGGTCAATGTTCATTCCTTTTTTACTATCAAGCGTACACCAGATGGATCAGGGAACAATCGTTCATTGGCAGAGATCCTCAATCTATCTGACCATGGGTACTTAGCTTAAGGAGAAACTCCGACCAAGAATTGAACTTAATCCCAATCAGTAGCTGATACCCCCTTTTACATGAGAAATCTATTCCTTTTCACAAACAGAACATCAGGGGGCGCTGTATGGCTGATATTGTGGTGAAACCCCTCCAACAAAGAAATTTTGAGTACGTACTCTTGGCAGTTTCCTTTCTGTGAACCTCGTTGCATTGTGGGAAATAGCGGTTTACAGCTGTTTCCAACTGCCAAAAAACCATGCAGCAGCTACATCATCTGTCAACAGTAAAAATGGCACCATGTAATAAATGTCAGAATGTACATCAGGGATTTAAAAGATTTTAGAATGAGCAAACACTGACTAAATCATGTATACATAATTATTGTAAAAATGAAGCACTTTTTTTATTACATTATTTTCACTGGAGTCCCTCTTTAAGTCTCTATTTTTCACACACTAGTAAGGTTGTTACACCGCATTTGGACTTAACATTCTTTGTCCTTCCCTTGTCCCTACAGCTATCCAATCCCTGGCCTGTATACTTCATTCCCAACCTTTTTTTCCTCTTCTTTACTCTTTAGAGCCAGTTCACACGGGCTTCGAGCAGTGTCCCGTTCAGCAGCGTCTCATTCAGGGGCATTCACTGGCTTTCAGGGGCTTCCTGTCACGATCTGTGTTTTTTGTCCCTGCAGGGGGGCACGAAGACGCGGAGGTAACCGACCCTGGACGCTGCATGTAGGTCACCAGGAACGACGGGGAAAATCGGGATTGAAATGCCGCGTTTGTGCAAACACTGGTAAATGATACGCGCCACCCGATACAAACGCTCCCATTCACTTGAATGGGAGCATTTAACAACGAAGCGTCCGTGTGAACCGGCCCTTACTTTAACCTGCCCCCTTACTTCAACATTGCCTATGGCAACTGTTTCTAGAACCTCAAGGTCACTCACGGAGAAAGCAGAATCCACTGCTACAAGCTCAGGACTCCCAGTGCGCCCAGTCCTGATATTTAAAAGTTACTTCTCATAAACCCTTCAGTGTACATGTACAGCAACTATGCACATCTTAGGCTTGGATCACAGTTGCTGGTGTGGTGGCGTATTCATATAGCATGGATATGCTGTACCACTCTGGGGGTTCCTTGCAACATCCACTGACTTCAGCAGCAGATGCATGCCATTGTTTGAAAAACAGCATCTGTCCAATTTGTCCCTTTTGGTAACAAAACCAGATATGTTTAAAGCGGATCTGTACTCCCTCTCTGCTCTAAAAGATAAGCAGCAGCATAATAACCTTTAGGCTACTTGCACACTAAGACGTTGCGTTAGGTGCCACGTTAAGGTCGCATAACGTGCACCTAACGCGACGCCTGGTGCTCTTCGTTGTGGACGTCAGAGTGAGCCGCGTTGTGCAGCTCACTCTGGCGTCCGTGATGCCGTGATGAGTACTCTTGTGCGCATGCGGCATCACGTGGTCCCGCCGGCCAATCGCCGCACAGAGCGGCCGCTCCAGGAAGTATACACTGCACGTCACAACGTGCAGTGAATATTAATTAGCCATGTGCCTGGCCGCTCTCCGCTCCTCTCCAACATGACTGCGCATGTGCAGACAGTCTAACGCGGCTTAAGCCGCTCTAACGCCGTAGCATGCTGCACTTTCTTAAGAACGCGCAGCGTTACATGTAACGCAACATGGGCTGTGTGAACAGCCCACTTGTGTTACATTGCTGTGCGTTGGGGAGCGTTACAGGCTGCACTAACGTGCGCCTGTAACGTCCCTGTGTGTAAGCAGCCTTAAAGAAAAAACATGTATTTGTTACAACTGATACAAATCCTGCATGAAAACTGCAGTGTATCTACTTCCTGCTTTCAAGGAAGCAGACATAAGGTTAACATCCTGTGTTTAAAAATTAGCTGCTTGGTCATGGCAGTCAGCTGAGACGGGGAAAGACTAAATTACAACCTGTGATTAGTCACAGATGAGGGGTAATTAATCAGGCTAAAGTCTCTAAATATATACAGGGTGCATTATTTTGTTTTCCTTCTTTCCTGTGCCAGAGTTTAGGTCTACTTTAAAAAGAATTGTGTAAATGGGCTCATAGGAAAGCATGGGCTCTTTCAACATGTTCATTGTTCCACAGCTGTCTGTGCCAGGAAAGGCAGCAGACTCAGTGTAAGAGAGTCCCATAAAATGCCACTGGAGGGACTAGTGACACACAGCACAAAGCAGGAAGTGACTGATATGTTACCTAATGGTAAGCTTTTATATTGTCTAGTATAAGCAGTCTGTTGGTTATCACACAATATGTGCTCTGCCGGCATCAGAAACTGTTTGAAATCTCACATCTGAAAAGTTCAAAAGCACTTTGAAAGACAGCAGGGAACTGTTAGTAGATGGACTTATTGTGGAGGCACCAAAAAACATCTCCTCTGTCATCATGTCCCTCCCGCTGGCTGGTACTGTATTGATCCTGAATGAGTAAACTGATTCTTCACACAGAATGCTTTCTTCACTAGTCTCACTTTCTTTAATACAGTCTTCTCACTGCAATCACTGGTTTCTCAGCTAATCAAAATTTACAGTGCAACTTCCAGTCAGTCTTAATTCTACCGAGAATTTTCTCTCACCTGAGGATAACAGATGGAGGGTCCCTCTGTATACATTGTTTCTCTACTGCACAGGTTTTCAGCATGTGGTAAGTGAATCCCAAGGGGCACATTTACCTGATGGGTTCAGGGAGTACTTCTGTTTCTCACAGGCAATTCAATGTAACAAGTTGGGAGTTATAAAAACATGATACATCAGATAGCAAGACTGGAAGGAAGTATATTTTAGTTACTTAAAAGACCTGTTGAATATCTGAAATAATTTCCTGTGCCACCATTCGTATCTCCAAAAGACCCCATTTTATGCTGGCAACTATGATTATTAGTTATATTTATATGGCATCTACACTTTTTCCTCAGCAGGTTACAAAGTATAGTGAACAATTCATATCAGTCGCAATAGAATTTCTCAATCGTAGGCATAGTGTCAATGTTTCTACAGAAGTATACCATCAGTTTTACGGGAAACCACTCAACCTATCTATAGCATATAGATGTGATGTGTGAGGAAATCCCTGCAAATACTGAAACAACATACGAAACCGGAATTCTTGTGTTATTATTATTCCTGTAATTATTGTCACCATTTCCAGTTCCTTCCCTGACTCTCCTGCCCTACTCCTCTTTAGTGCTGACAATGGTAGTGGCTCAGGGGTTTTGCCATTCCTGCTACCTACTGCCTGCAGTGAGGAAAACAGCCAACAATGGTTCTTTGCCACAAACTACAGAATTGACCAAAGCAGAACGTTGAATATATTGATTATTAAAAAGTTTAAACTAGCTTTCCATGTTTCCTTATTGAAAATCACAGTTTACTCCACCAATATATGCTGCTTCACAGAGCAGGATCATCCACCAGGCAACCAAAGCAAAGGCTTGGGGCCTTGTGGCTGTCAAGGGGCCCACCTGCCACCTTCTTTGATTTCTCTTCCGCTTACCAAACGGACCACAAGGGGGGCCCAAGTCTACTACCTTCCCTAGGGCCCCAATATAACTTAATCCATCTCTGCAGCTTGAGTAGTTAATGCCGAATATTGTAAACACAGGAATATGGAGGATAACAAAAAACAAGTAGAAGATATTATTTCTCACCCTTATAAAATAAATAAATAAGGTTTTCTGTCTGAAATGTTTCTTCTGGCTATACAACCTAAATCACTGGGTAGGAACACATATGCAGATCACAAGTGTGTTCTGACACTCCCCTGACAAGCCTAATCTGCACCTGTTCAGCCATGCAACTGGCATCTTCCGAAGGTCAACAATGGCGGCCTTCATTTTTTTTTTTTATGGCAAACCTACTTCACAAGTGATATTAGTAAATGAGAGAAGGAAAGCAGAGCGTGAAGTTAATACACGGTTGAAAGAATCTCATTCTAGCAACTCTAATGTTTTCTACAGACACGTGAGGTGGGTGGTCAGATGTGCAGGTGTGATCCAACAGCTCTAGGGCCTTCTGCCATATGACGTCTATGCTACATCCATGTGCTGCATGAATACTGATGGAGGAGATGAATGATGCAGATCGTACTGGCACCACATACTGTATGTCAGGGAAGAACACTGGCACAAAGCATAATATCTATACCTGCCCAACAGACTCCTCCTCAAAGAGTGGACATCCAGCAGTCATTTCCTACTCTACGCCGTATCCCATATCCTACTATGGCTCACCGGGGTACAAATATCAGTTGTATGGAGGTCTTAAACAGCTCCAGTCATTTCAATAAACTTTGAATAGCATTCTTGTCCACTGCAAGTGTAGGTAAGCCCAGCATTATAATGCAGACACTGTTAGGCGCTGTTCTAGGGTTGTGTCCTACACAGTGCAGGCCTGTATTTTGTAAAAGGGTTCCAAATGTGAGAATATCCGAGAGCATGTGCCCAACACTATAATTTCTGGGAATCTTAAGAGCAATCATTATTAATGTTAAAAACACTAAGAGCTTAACTTACTACAGTTTTCAGGTCTAAAATCAATGAACTTAATCAGAGAACTTAAGAGATTTAGCAGACCTGGAAGCAGACTGCAGTGAGGATTGCTAATGTTTTAGTGAAATAGTCATGCAATTGCAGCAACACGCATGAACCTCCAGTGATATGATTTGTAATGACTCCAGGACCTTGCATGATTGGCACCACACCGACCTTGCAGAAATCCTTACTATGGTCCACTAGGACTCAGATGAAGGCTGCATAGAATGTCTAATAAATCCAGTCCAGGTTTGATCGTTCAGCAAATTGTGGCCACCTTCAGAACAATTTCAAGGGGAAGCCAATTAACTTATCTGTATGTTTTTGGGATGTGGAAGGAAACCGGAGTTCCCGGAGGAAACCCACACAGACACGGGAAGAACAAACAAACTCCTGGCAGATGTTGACCTAACTGAATTTGGAACCGGGGACCCAGCGCTATGACACGAGAGTGCTAACCACTATGCCACCGTGCTGCCCTGCAATGTTGAGTTTTCACATTTTAGGGTGTCCGGGTAGGGCTCTAAAGATCTGTTGCCTTTTGGTGTCTGTGGGGCACTAAGGTCTCTACAGAGAAGTGTAAATAAACAACACAGAAAAGAAAGAACACAAATAAGAAAAATAAAGTACATATAAAAACAGATGTGAGAAAGGCACAGCTAGCCAGCAGAAAGAGACTGCAGAAATCTACAGGAATGCATTTCTAATAGAAGACAGCAATAACTAAAAATGAGATTGACATGTACAAGGATACAAGGACCCTCAAAGAGACAACACAGATAAGCATGAAGGACGTGTAGCGAAGGACAGGTGGACATAAATAAAAAAAAGCGTAAGAGAAGATGCAGATATCTTTATGGCGACATATTCATAGACAGAACGGTAGAGTATAAATTGAGACAGCAAAGGGTGAGACAGCATAAGAAACACTGGAGAGAGGACAGACAGAGGATGCGCTGCAAGAGACGATGTTAGGATAGAGACAGCACAAGGATATTCCGAGAGACAGCTGAAAAGGGAGGGTGAAGAAGGATGGAAAAATCAATACAATTACTTTCTAACGGTGTGTTAAGAGAGTGAGGTGTCGACATACTGTCTGTGAGCGAAAATATGAGCTCCCTATATATAGTGGCAGAGCCTGGCAGCTGGGTCTTCTTCTCCTGCAGGAGTACAGTATGTCTTAGTGCCTTTCTTATGAACTGGATCATATGTTCCTCATCACATTTAATCATGTGATGCCTACATATTGTGACAGAGGGTTTTAATCAGAGTGTGTGACATATGGGATTAGGTGCGTGCTGCATGCTAATAGAGCCTTATGTTATCACAGGAGCACATGGCTCTTTTTTTTAGCATCCTACAAATGGCAACTCTGACTGATCCACTACTGCTGTCACACATCCTTGTCATTAACCTTATCCTTGCCATGACGGACTCTGTCTCAGCTATGCAGTTAATATATAACGCTGTCCTTAGAACACCAATAATTTATCTTCTTCCTAATCAATTACGCTGACAAAATGCCAATCCTTTTTTGTCACACATACTGGCAGAAACAATCAATTGCTTAGTTTTATGGGACAAGTGTGTCTAACCCTACCCCCCCCCCCTTCTTTTTTAGCAAGCAGGGGAGTGGGGTCTCCTAAATATTCCTTACTCAAAAGACACAGGCAGAAAATGATTTACTCAGTCTATTCCATCAAATGAGCTATGGAAGAGAAGAGTGTGAAGGCTAGGTCATAAAGCCTGCTGCCAATGTAGCGCCTATTTCTCCAAGTGAGAGACTGCGGCATATTAACAGTCAAAATAAATGAGCCCATGTCAGCCTTTCAGTATACTATCTTCCCATAAGAGGAGAGCTGAATGTCTTCTATGGGTGTGTGCATGGATGACGGCCACAGATACAATATGGAAATAAACACAAGCATCAGTGATTTGTCAGCAGTGAAAACAAAGCAAGGCATAGAAGGAGGACGTCAAGATTTCTTGCAGGAATAATCATGGACGCAGAGAAAGGAGACAGAACAGAGGCAGAGAGCTGGAGAGAGCGGAAGACAAAAGCAGAGTGACAGAATAAGCCTGAGATGGTTGGGGGTGGAGTTAAATGCAGAAGATAGCGAAGAGACAAAGAGCTGGGGAAAAATGAGAGAGCAATAAAGAAGGCTGCAAACACCTTTTCTGACGTCCAGATAGCACTGCCATGTATAAGAAAGTGATAAGTGTACCTAGGCAGAATTATGAATCTCAGCCACACAATGTCATCTTTTCACACAACATGGAGTGCGCAGTACCTACACTATGTAGAATAAATGAATTCAGTGTCAGGTGAGCTCAACAAATGTATATATAATTTACTGCAGGCAAGCACCAAAAAGCCATCCAAATCTGCAAAATGGCTGTACAATGCTACAGCACTGTGGAGGAAAACAAGCATCAGTCTATATATGCTGTCATTCAAAGCAGACCTGCAACTAAACATCAAATTCATGTAAATCAGAGGAGCACCTGCCAAGATTAGACATGGGAAATGAGATGCTATTAATTCCACTTTCCATGTTAATTTTATGCAGCCTAGAATTGGACCAGTACAAATTGTTGGAAGGGCATGTGATTGGCCCATTTCTGAGCTGCATACAGGTTCCATTAAACTTGTATGCAAAATGGAATTATTAGCAACTAATTTCTCTCTCTTTCTAATTACAAACAAAAAGCACATTGTCCATATGTTTGTATTTCCTGTTGTTTTTGCTGCTGCATTTGAAGTGCAAGCTAATCGGAGCCTCAGTTGCTATCATTATTAAACGTTTTGGGCAAATAAATATATAGTTTTCAATTAGATAAACTCTAAGCTGGATACATGCATAACCACTCCATGCAGAATTCCAAGGAAAAGTCCAAGAATGTGAGGAGAGATTTCACTTTTCCAATTTAGTAATTTCAATGTGCTCATGCAACACCTGGAGATTGTATGTCATGCAAATGTAAGATGGTAATAGGCTCTCATGAACACATGCCATGTTATAGTTTTCACCAACACTACATCTGCTCTTTGTCTGCAGTATATACAGTATATGTATCAGTGTGCCCAAGTGTGTTTATGAACAAATTGTAAAATTCGTAATGGAATCCATTACAAAACGCATATTTATCTAAATTTTCTTTAGCATTGGTCAACCTTCCCAAGTATGGTCAAGTATTTTAACCATTTACAGTCCGGTCAAGCTTAAATGTCCTCTTTGTCTCATTTAAAGAGCTCCTAATTATGTTCACATATAAGCATGTTCATATCTGTTTTTCTTACAACAGTAAGGATGAAGATACAGGAGGATCTGCTACACCTCAGTCCACTTAAACCATGCCCGATTTAACCCAAGCTCTGTCATTTAACAAACGAGGTTCCCCTGTCTGTATGTTTGCTATATATCATTTAGAAGGCACTTTAGGTTAATTGAGGCTAAGAGCTC
Organism: Hyperolius riggenbachi; assembly: GCF_040937935.1. NCBI lineage: Eukaryota > Metazoa > Chordata > Amphibia > Anura > Hyperoliidae > Hyperolius > Hyperolius riggenbachi. Next base: position 486,827,701 of record NC_090646.1, read on the forward strand.
TTACACAAGGATGCCAGACACTAGTTTCTAGCATGCATTGTGGCAGCCCTCTGAGAACACATTGCTTTATTTAGGCGCAAATCGCACAAGATGATTTTGCGGAGGGAGCAGCACGGGGAAGGTAATTTGGGAGCTACGGCAAGCACCGAATTTCTGCTATGCTAAATTTTGCAGCAGACGCGGCACCAAGGTTAAATTGCGGGTATGGTGCTGAAGGTTAGTATTTGGCAGAGCCGGGACAAGGTCCTCCAGCACCCAAGGCTGAGACACCAAAGTGCGCCCCTCCATCCCTGCCACCCCAGCCGTCACACACTGATTGCTATTAGACTAAGAGGCGCCACAGGGCCCACAACCTCCCCAACACCTTAATATCTAGTTATCTGGCTTGCAGTCACTGCTATGTATCCCCTTTTCTTATTTCTTTCTGCTTCAAACACAATTAGGAATGACAGCTGAATGAATTGTGCGCCCCCTCCTACACTGCGCCCTGAGGCTGGAGCCTCTCCAGCCTATGCCTCAGCCCGGCCCTGGTATTTGGTGTAGGTGGAGCGGGGCAGGGTTTGTATTAGGCGTAGGTGGTGGCGGGGTAGTGTTATGCTGGGCGTACATGGCTCGATTTTGCCGCTCGATTCTCCCACTTGATCCTTTTGCCGCTTAATTTCACAGTCAATTCTCTTATCTTCCGCTCGTTTTTCTTATCTTTTTCCATTCACTTCAATCCGGAATCGAGCGAGGAAAAAATGGGGAGGGAGAACGGACATGTCGGAAATTTTGTATCGAGCCATCTTAATGGCTCAAAATCGAGCCTTGTATTCCCAGCATTAGGCGGGGGGTCCTCTAGTGTTAGGTGTAAATTGTGCTTATAGTGGTGAAGGTTAGTATTAGGTGTAGGTGGGGGGTGGTTAGTGTTAGGTATAGGTTGTGGTGTAGTATTAGGTGTAAATTTGTGGTTATAGTGGTGAAGGTTAGTATTAGGTGTAGGTGGGGGGTGGTTAGTGTTAGGTATAGGTTGTGGTGTAGTGTTAGGTGTAAATTTGTGGTTATAGTGGTGAAGGTTAGTATTAGGTGTAGGTGGGGGGTGGTTAGTGTTAGGTATAGGTTGTGGTGTAGTGTTAGGTGTAAATTTGTGGTTATAGTGGTAATGGTTAGTATTAGGTGTAGGTGGGGGGTGGTTAGTGTTAGGTATAGGTTGTGGTGTAGCGTTAGGTGTAAATTTGTGGTTATAGTGGTGAAGGTTAGTATTAGGTGTAGGTGGGGGGTGGTTAGTGTTAGGTATAGGTTGTGGTGTAGTGTTAGGTGTAAATTTGTGGTTATAGTGGTGAAGGTTAGTATTAGGTGTAGGTGGGGGGTGGTTAGTGTTAGGTATAGGTTGTGGTGTAGTGTTAGGTGTAAATTTGTGGTTATAGTGGTGATGGTTAGTATTAGGTGTAGGTGGGGGTAGTAGTGTTGGGCATAAGTGATGGCAGGGTAGTGTTAGGCATAGGTACAGGTGGCATAGTGCTAGGCGTAAATTGTCCGGATAGTGATAAAGGTTAGTATTAGGTGTGTGTGTGTGTGTGGGGGGGGGGGGGGGCTTAGTGTTAGGTGTTAATTGTGGTTATAGTGGTGAAGGTTAGTATTAAGTGTATATGGGAGGGGTTAGAGTTAGACATAGGTGGGGGGGGGATTAGTGTAGGAAAGGGAGGGTAAATGTGAGAGATAGGTAAAATTGAAGTGATTTTATGAATATTCTACTAACAGCAAAAGGAGATTTATACGGGTAAATCCATGCCCATTTTAACTTGCGACTAAAAAAATATATGCCTCTGATACCCCATTAGTACCAGGTGTTAGAAATCTGTAATGCACCCATAAAGGTTTTGCTTCTTGTTTTGCTGAAACTATTAAAAGCTGTAGACACCACCCGGATTCCCTTTGGAGGTAATTTTCTTCCTCAGTACCACATGTTATGGTGTCACATTTATCCCATATCACCCCTATTGCTACCACCACCATGACCACCTGCCCCTGACGGAGGGCTGTCAGACCGGCGCGGGGAGCGACACCAAGCTGATCCAGGTGAGTGGGGAGATCAATGCTCTTTGTCAAAGCGATTTGCTGAGACTTATCACTGGTTGAACAATCGAGAGGGGTCGAGGCTGCTGTACGTAAGAGGCAGTCATTATCGGCCGCCTCAACAGTGTTTCATCTGGCGTGTGTACAGACCTTTACTGTGCCTGCCATATCACTGTTATGCTAATTAACAATGCTTATTTGAATGCTACAACTACCATCCATCCCTTTCTTAGCAGAATTAGCACTTGTGTATAAGAATTACATAAAGCACAATGCGTGAAGAACAGCTCTCCAGTGCCCCCTTCTGCAAGTGTCACCACAGGCATCTGCCTGGTTTGCCTATGCCTAAAAATGGCACTGCTCATCTCATTCTTAATCCTCTGTAATCTATGTTGTACTCTTGTTAACTGTTGTTTACTATTTTTTCTTTCTCCTTTTCTCTTCACGTACTGTTTTATACTGTTTCTCATAAACCAGCATAAGTATTTAGGACATGTTATATGTTATGTTAATGTATTAAGCCAAAGTGGGTAAGACAAATGAATCATCACTGCATGAGTATCTTTCCAGTGGCGTAGCTAAGGAGCTGTGGGCCCTGGTGCAGGTTTTACATGGGGCCCCCCCAAGAACTTTATACATAACAATTGATACAGCGCACCAAAACTTGCCAAGGACAACCACAGTGTCAGAGGTGCAAGAAGGGGATTGGGAACAGTGTGTTAAGGATTACTACTATTCAAAGCATCTATAGAAGTGATTATTACCAGCACAGGACCAATAGAGAGCTAATACTGTGATAGAGGGTGGACCCTTCGGGGCCCCTCTGGCCCAAGGGCCCCGGTGCGGTCGCAACCTCTGCACCCCCTATTGCTACGCCCCTGTATCTTTCCCTTAATAATGTATAGATTTTCACTTTGAATGTTGAACGTTTTAAGCTCATCTGTGAGTACTTTGTAAATTGTAATGTGGACTGTGGGTGGTGTACTTTTAATAACTGCTGTCGTCTTTATTCTTATGTATAATTTTATAATTAAGCTGAGTCAGACAATTTAGCTGCATATACTTACGAATGTTACTTGTATTTCTTTACTAGTATACTGCTTAAAGAAATACACATTGAAACAGAAAACATAATGACTTCAGAATCCTTCTGTGTTGAAAACTATACACTAACCCTAACCTGACCCTAACACTAACAAAACCTTCACACTAAGGGACTGGGGACCCACTCTTGCATTGCTCTGAAAAACGTGGCAGTGTATTTGACTAAACCTGTGTTTGTCATGTCACTCAGTTGCAGTGAAAACCCCATTCAACTATACTGAATGGGAAAGCACCACAGCAGCAGTGCTTTGTGCAGTTCAAAAGTGTGCCCATCAGACAGTGTGCAGTCTATGCAGTCGATGGCCTCAATTCATAAAGCATTACAGCATGCAGTAATGCTGAAAACAGCAGACTTTCCTGAGCACTTAGCAAAGTGTCAATTCATAAAGGCTGTTACCGCATGAAAAACTGAAATTACTGACTTGGCTGTAATTACCTCCAACACGTCAGTAAATTGTCAGCAAATGTCAATTCATAAAGCCTTCAACAAGTGGTAAGTGAGATGATAATTACCGACACCTCTGGTGAGGTCTTAGGCTAGGTTTCCATTTGTGCGGCGGCATGCGTCTTGCGAGACGCGATGCCGGCACAGCTGTTGCCTCTCGCAGCCGAATCCCTCTAGCCGTGCTATGCGCGGCTAAGGGATTCAGACAGCTACGCACAAAATTATGCTGCAGGGCCTCAGATTTTTCCTCGGCAACGAATTCGGATGGCTCTCATAGACTTCTATAGGCTGCTGAAATCCATCCGAATTCGTGGGCGGGGAATCGGCCTGGATTCGCAGCAGTGGAAACCCGGCCTTAACAATGCAAGTCTCCTGTGCAGGGAGCCGAAGTCTCTGTGAGTCTGTGCAGAGAGCAAAAGTCTCTGTGAGTCTGTGCAGGGAACCGAAGTCTCTGTGAGTCTGTGCAGGGAGCCGAAGTCTCTGTGAGTCTGTGCAGGGAACCGGAGTCTCTGTGAGTCGAAGTCTCTGTGAGTCTGTGCAGGGAACCGGAATCTCTGTAAGTCTGTGCAGGGAGCCGAAGTCTCTGTGAGTCTGTGCAGGGAACCGGAGTCTCTGTGAGTCTGTGCAGGGAACCGGAGTCTCTGTGAGTCGAAGTCTCTGTGAGTCTGTGCAGGGAACCGGAATCTCTGTAAGTCTGTGCAGGGAGCCGAAGTCTCTGTGAGTCTGTGCAGGGAGCGTCTCTGTGAGTCTGTGCAGGGAGCGTCTCTGTGAGTCTGTGCAGGGAGCCAAAATCTCTGTGAGTCTGTGCAGGGAGCCGAAGTCTCTGTGAGTCTGTGCAGGGAGCCAAAATCTCTGTGAGTCTGTGCAGGGAGCCGAAGTCTCTGTGAGTCTGTGCAGGGAACCGGAGTCTCTGTGAGTCTGTGCAGGGAACCGAAATCTCTGTGAGTCTGTGCAGGGAACCGGAGTCTCTGTGAGTGGAAGTCTCTGTGAGTCTGTGCAGGGAACGGTAATTACAGCTTGAAACAAAAGAGAGATCCACTTCTGCTGTACCGCTCAATGAGCTGCAGTAATTTACCGAACTTCAAAGGCAGCTGTGAAAATCTTTATGAATTAGCACACAAAAGTCTAAAATACCGAATGCGGTATTTTCCCTCCCAGATTTTTTTTACTGCAAAGCCTGTTATGAATTGAGGCCATATGTCCGATTTCCCTGTATATTGCATACTGAGACACTGGTGAAATCAGCTCGCTACAAAACAGTCCAGAAACCAGGCCCTAACCATCCCTAGCACTAGCAAGTCTTTTCCAACCAGAGCCAGGACAAGATACTCCAGCACCCAAGGCTGAAACGCCAAAGTGCTCCCCTCCATCCCTCCCACCCCAGCCATCACACACTAATTGCTATTAGACTAAGAGGTGCCCCAGGGCCCCCAACCCCCCCAGCACCTTAATCTCTAGTTATCTGGCTTGCAGTCACTGCCATGTATCCCCTTTTCTTGTTTCCCTCTGCTTCAAACATAATAGGGGAATGATAGCTAAGTGAGTTGTGCGCCCCCTCCTACACTGCGCCCAGAGGCTGGAGCCTCTCTCGCCTCTGCCTCGGCCCTGTTTCCAACCAAACCAGCCTACCAGATTGGGAGGAGTCAATAATTCCCATCACCAAGTTACCAAGATCATATGGTGCTGGATCCGGTGGTTTCACATTAGGTAATATCATTAGCACATGGCTAAATAATATATTGGGACGCATGATCCAGGGACTCATGCTAAGAAACACTGCCATATATTTACTGATGCCATGAGTTCTGCTCCCAACTTTAAAGTGGTAGCAAGCCATTACTAGAACATAAGAGCCAGGTTATCCACAAGGCATGTAGGCAAGTACCTAGGGCCTGGGGAGCGTCTAGGGGCCTGGTTGATGCTAATCACCAAATCTTACCAAAAATGAAGGTCAAGGGTGAGTCCAAATTTGTTACTTGTCTACTGCCCCATTTCACTTTAATCTGTCTCTAGTGAAATACCAGAGGGAGACTTTTCTGCACAGACCAGTCAGCTTTCACATGAACCATATCCCTAGCTGGGTCCACGTTTTCTGACAGTCCCAGGAACTCCAATTTAATGCAAATCATGAATTTTATGCCCTCCAGACTGATGACAGCGTAAAACCAAAAGCTGTTTTACATGATCACTTCTTGAACCCTTTAGCATTACTGAAGGTAATGAACTTTTCCTGTCTACATATTGCTCAGCTATCCATACCTCAGTATGGATCTATTCTCTTTTGCATGCCTTCATCTGCAAGAGGCTTCCTAAGTGTCTTTTCTACTCTGCATGTGGTTCCTCCACCCTCACCTCCACCCCTCTCTCTGCACAAGCACCATCAAAGCTTCTCATTTCTCTTATGTCAGTTGAGACTCCTTCCAATATTATTCTATAGTACAAAAATCTCTCAGTGTTTGATGAATAAATCCCATAGAATAACACTGGAAGCAGTTGTACATCACACATGAGGATAAAAAAAAAAACTTTGATGAATTAACCTTTGGTTTACTTTCAGCTATTTTTCTGTAGAGCTGATATTCTCTTGCCTCCTCTCTCCATCCCTTTGCTCTTATCTCTCTCAGCATACAGCATATGCTGCTTGTCTCACAATAGGTCACAACAGGGACAGATCTTACAAGTTATTAAACTGGTCGTAGATATGAGATGACCGTCACCTGATCCGGGCTTTTTTCAGCCACATGGGGTGACAACCTTGTATCTATAGTGCAAGCAAATAGCCACCAAGCTGTTCTTTAGACTCTTAACTTATATACCACTATCACCTGCCATGTGGGTGAAAAACCCTCTAGAAGCAAAGTCAGGGAATATATTTAAATAGTGAGGGATTAATGCTGATCTTTAAAAAGATGCTATTTGCCTGGCTGCTGTGTTGATCCTTTGCCTTCAATACATTCTGGATCCCTGACCAGAACAATCATGTACAGTAGATTAGGTGTTCTGACCAGATTAGCAGTATGTCTATTGCAGCAGAGTGACTTAAACGTGTCTAAGGGCTCATTCACACTGCACAATGCATGCAGATACGTGATTTCGTGTATGTATTTCAAACACACTTAATGCGCATCGCAAAGCATTACAACACGGATATCGGCAACCTTGATTTTATTGAACTCGACTGGAAACCACGTGGGTCATGAGCTACGTTTTTCCCCACCGCGTTACAACGCACGGGAACACACACTGTGCTGTGAACCATGTGGTCATAACCGAAAGCAATGCACATAGTGTGAAGGAGCCCTAAAGCCGGGCAAATGGCTTTTTTAAAACGTTATAGCGATATGGCAACCTCTGTGCATATATGAGGTTACCAGCAAAACATGCACTTATCTTTCTTCTTTTCCATATTATCAAAGGAGCCAGCAGGAAAGGGAATAAAAGGAACATGTCATAGAACATGACCAAATTAGGAATAAAGCCCTTTCATAGGCACCTTGTAGTGTCTGCAAATACTTGTAACTGAGACAATTTTCAAATCAATTTCTGTGTACCTGGATTAATGGCACTCTATTCAAGAGGGTATTGATGTTTCACGACATGGAGGTTAGCTTTGTCCCCTTCTGGCCACTGACGTTCTAAGCATTGGGCTATTAAGTGGCTGTTAGGGCAAGAAAAGAGTAGGGCTTTCTACCAAGTTTGGAAAATCATGGCCTTCTTTTATTGAATTAAGGATCCTCAGTTGAAATATACAGCGGACCCTCACAGTATTCTGACATTAGTCCCAATCTGTGATAAAACTGTTTCAGAAAGAAAGTAAAAAGTATTTGTCATCAATAAAGATGTACTTTTTGTCCTACACATTTTAAATGCTGGCTACCAGGTTCAGCGATTCCTGAAAGTTAGTGAACCCCTTTCAATGTTTTATATTTCTGCATAATTATAACCTACAATATGATCTATTTTTCATGCAAATCCAAAAACTTGATGTGAGAGCTCAGTTACACAAATTGAGTCTAACAGGGTAACGCATGCTGCCCCCTTGTCATTAGTACTAGTAAAATTGCCACAGTCTGCCCGTGCATGGCAATTTTACCATTGCTTCATGCATCAAGTGTCTAGGTTATATAATACAAGCAAAATGTTATGCGATACTAGAAGAAACTGCACACCCAGGTCCCATGATATTTTTGTATTTGCTCTTACCACAGAGGTAGAGAGAGCAGGTGGACCACCACAGATCAAGCATATCAATGAAGCAGCACCACAATGCCAGTTAAATGAATTCCTAGCCAGAGTAATCCTAGGATATGCAATAATGATAGTACAGAAGCAAGTTAATTCAGCACAAATAACATTGAACCATGCATTGTTTGGTGCTGTGTCATCAGAAAGCACAAGTAGAGAAAATGCTTCGGTTAATGTTGAGGTGGGTAGGGGTTACAGTTCAGCATCAGTAATGTTGGGGACGAGTGGGGGGTTAGTTGGCAGGAGTATTAGGCCCTTTTCTTTCATACCATATTTGGTTCCAGCGTACCATAACTAATTACCATAGTCAAAGTCATGAATAACAGAAGTGTGAGCTGTCTGGAAAATGCATGCAGCGACATGTTTAGTGCCACAATCGAGAAGGTGTGAAAAGATGCACCTAGTGTGGAAGGAGCCAAAGAAGGCAGGTTAGAGCTAGGTGATAAGAAGGGGTTAGCATTGGTGGAGATAGGTGAAGGTTATGGATAGGCAAAACAGTGTTGTATACCTGAAATAGCAAAGTATTTGTAAAGACATTGGCAATACTCTTATGCCAATGCTTACCAGGCTTATTTTACTGGCGATGGGTGCAAAAATGTCAAACTCAATAGCACCCACAACATATCAGTCATCTTTTCTTGCTCCCTATAATTGGTGCCATATGCTGCAGCCGCTATGTCAGCTGACCCTATGACAAGTAAGAAGGGTGAATCTTATAAAACTGCCATTATTTTTTCTATCCAAAACAATGGTCAAAGCTGCAGTATATCTGGATATGGCAAATTCTCCTTCAAAACAATTTCTTTTTCATTTCCACATCATGTAAACATGAGTTCTATTGATGTTCTGTTTTGTATGCCTGGTACTATTTCCCCATCACCTTAACTGTGGCCACAAGTAAAACCAGCATTCTAGAACTTGTCTTTTTTATATCTGATACACTCAAGGTGTAATTCCTTTACTGGAGGCTACAGTGCTAAAATAAGATATAGTAGTACTACAATTCTGGCCATGCAGTGCGGCAGATCAGTATGAATCGTAACACTGATTGATGAAAAAACAAGGAAACGGAAAACATTTCACATAAGCATAAGTATGCATTTCATTTGTGCATTTAGCTATTCCCTTTGGGTTGACGTTTAATTAGGTCATATCGTAAATACTCTATTTGCAAATCCCAAACAAGTTTTACATTTTAGATTGTCTCCAGTCAAGCTCCAATAACAGCATGTAACTAACAGCTGACTTGTAAGATGGTTGTTCACACATGGGAGGCCAAATTGGATAGAATCCAGCTGTTCTACTGTTAGAATGACAAGCCTTGATGGGCTTGTTAATGAGGTCAAAAGAAGAACCAAGTACTATGCTGGATTGACACCATTGACTGCACAAATACTATTATTGATGTTATTGGTGTCTCGTGACTACAAATTCTATAGTTTAAAGTTTCTTCTCACTATAAGCTGTGTGTTATCACTTAAAGGAACACTATCAAATAAAACAACCTTTTTATACTAATGCTGTATGTTAGGACACACATTACCACAACTACAACAATTTCTTCCTTCACACAGCGCTGCCTTTCTGATGTAAAATCATCCCATCATTTCAAGATATAGAAAGTGTCGGCTCTGCAGGACTGGACCATGTTCCTGCACAGGGGGGTTGCTATCAATTCCTCGGTGTATAGTTTATTAATCACCTTGCTGAAAGAATCTTATTCAGGTGGTGATAAGGGGTTAAAGATTCCAGCAATATGTGTTTATTGCCTTCACTTCTCTTTTACAGAGGCATTATCAGGATCTTTATCCGTATGTCTTACCCTCCCAGCATTGACAGCACACAGCAGCCTAGGAAGTTACAGTAGATGCAGCCAGAAGTGTAAAATCACAAACAGCCAGTCAGTCAGGAGTGGTGCATATGCATCTCCCTGACTGCTAGTTATAGTACAGCAACATTCTACCTGTTATCTCTTCAGTACAGTATATTAGTGAGCTGTGTGAGGAATAAAGGAATATTTTAAGACAGAGAGAGAGAGAGAGAGAGAGAGAGAGAGAGAGAGAGAGAGAGAGAGAGAGAGAGAGAGAGAGAGAGATAACTGTGTGAATAAATAAAGTGCCCCTAGCACTATTGGTAATGTGTACCCAGGGCCGGGCCGAGGCATAGGCTGGAGAGGCTCCAGCCTCAGGGCGCAGTGTAGGAGGGGGCGCACAATTCATTCAGCTGTCATTCCTAATTGTGTTTGAAGCAGAAAGAAATGAGAAAAGGGGATACATAGCAGTGACTGCAAGCCAGATAACTAGATATTAAGGTGTTGGGGAGGTTGTGGGCCCTGTGGCCCTCTTAGTCTAATAGCAATCAGTGTGTGACGGCTGGGGTGGGAGGGCTGGAGGGGCGCACTTTGGTGTCTCAGCCTTGGGTGCTGGAGGACCTTGTCCCAGCTCTGTGTGTACCTAATATAGAGTATTAAAAAAGTTGTTTTAATTGATAGTGTTCCTTTAAGAATGTGAGTCATGTAACAGATATTTAACTGCTAGCACCACTCATAAATTTCCAGTTCTTGGTGGAGCACACAAGGTCCCTGATTGTCTAGCAATGTCAAGGCACAACAGTACACCACAGTGGGACTATGCCAGGATAAGGGCTCACATTTTCTGGCTGCACTGACCTTCCCTGCAAACAACCACACACCATAGGATGTCAGCGCAAGAGCTCCTGCTGCCTGTGTGACATGTAAGAATAAGAAATGCAGCCATCCTGTCTCACAGAGTCATACAAAATGTGCTCCCTACAGCAAGTGCGGGCAAAATACTTGCCCTATAACAAGTGCAACAATAATGCTCACCACAATAACTGCATCCATAATATCCCTATATAACAAGTGCAGGTATAATACTCCCCATATTACAAATGCAGCCATATTGTATAAGTGTGTGAAGTGTCAATTAAGCCTTGTACTTGCATGAGCACTGTCTCACATAGGAATTTGGACTTTATCGCTCAGGCAACAGTTTAGGGCTGAGTTCTATACAGATGTGTCACTAGCCTGTAGGGAAGGAGGGGCCGATGGCGCAAAACATAACAGATAGGCATGAATTGGGCAAGGTGAGCAATTCTATAGGCCAGTGTTCGGCTATGATAATATGCCAGTCGGATTTCTTGCTGACACATCGAGTGGATTCGGGGTCTGATGTACACACCCTAGAGATTCTCAGTAGAGGCAGCCTTACTGGCCACCGTAGCCAGGAACCAGCATATGTACAAGGCTTAAGAAGCTGAATGTGCATTCCCAATGCAGTTTTTATGAGGCATACTACGTTTATTTGCCACACTATATGTTACAGCATTAATACAAGGATGTTAATTAACTTATCAGAATGTTTTGCGGTTGTGAGAGATAACCCGAGTACCCAGAAAAAAGTGTATCCATCATATCCCCTATATAGCAGGTGCACGTCAGCCTCCACATGGCAAGGGCATCCACAAAGGCCCCAATAAACCGTGCAGCCATAATGTACTCATACCACAAGTGCAGCCATAAGGTCTTGACATCACAAGTGCAGCCATAAGGTCCTGACATCACAAGTGCAGCCATTATATCCCACATGACGAATATAGCCATTATGTCCTTCTGTAAGAAGTGCATCCACACCAGTCATTATAAAGCAAGTGCAGTCATAATGCCATAAAATAATGCAGGCATAATCCCCCCAAGACAAGTGTAACCATAATGTCCGCTATAAAACATGTGCAGCTGTAATTTCTCCCATATAACAACTTCAGAAATCATGTCTTGCCTTGCCCCAACCCCCTTAACCTCCATGTACATTTCATCATGATTGCATAGTTAATTGGACATATTTACTTGCATCTCTGCAGCAACTTGGCTGTTTCCACCCAGCGCTCATCTTGTCACATCGCCTCAAAGCCTGAGTGCAGGCTGATATTACACCTGAACTGTTGTAAAGGACCTATGGCATAGGATAACATAAATATTCACTGAAGACTGCATAAAAGTGGGGTATAGGGCAGCTTCTAGGTAAGTAGTTGTGGGTGAGGGTGTATCTGCACACTGATATGTGTTTTTAACTATAATTAGAGAAAAATAGTCTTGCTGATTTAGTATGAATGAGAGAGGGATCTCTTTTATGTTTTATTTTGCTCTTCTCAATCATGCATGTTGTAAAGACTATAAGCAGACTTTCTGTTTTGCTTGGTGCAATGCGATTCAGTATTTCTGAGGTGGTTGTATAGACACTTGGGGCCAGTGAAGGCACAGAGACGGCGATTACTGAACTGTGGCAACTGTAAGAGTCATAGAGTATTGTGCTTCAAAAACTGTAAAGGCCATTCAGAAAATGGAGACAGCAAATATTTAGTGGATTTACAAGATATCATGATCAAGGAGCCTGGAGCCTAATACTCCATCCTAGATGCTGGTGAAACGGGTAATTTCACTTCAGAGACAAGGTGAAAGTATTGAGGGGTCAGTGGTGCATTTAGTAGATGAAGCAACACTTAAATTGGAGTTTAGCACAAACTTGTCCAGAGGAACCTCCCATCCACCTCCCCCCACACTACATCTACATTTCAAATAACAGTTATTAAGCTAAAACTCTTACAAATATACCAACTGCGTGTGGTCCGGTATTAGTCATGGAGAGAATATGAAGACATAACAACAAAAGTTTAAGTGATACCATTATTGACTAACTGTACAATAGTTTTCTGCAAGCTTTCGAAACTTTAAGTTTCTTTTTCAGGCATGTTTCAGAAGTAGACCAGAACCATACAAAGTAGTACACGTCTTTGTATGGTTCTGAACCAGTTCTGAAACATGCCTGAAGAAGAAACTTAAAGTTTCAAAAGCTTGCATAGAAATCTTGTACAGTTAGTCATTAAAGGTATCACCTAAACATCTTTTCTTGTTATGTCTTCAAATATACCAACCAAATAGCTTAGCATGGATGGTGTCCAATTGTTACATTTTTGTGCAAAACAAGACTTCTGCTGCTAAAAACTTAAAAAAAAATCAAATGGCCTAAAGCATCTGTAAAAAAAGGTAAAAGGATCTGTGGGCAGTATATTTTGTACCTGAATATATATATATGCTGTTTGTACTTATACCTTCTTTTTTTTAATAAAAGCTTTATTGTTGAAAAAAAAAAAAGGATCTGTGGGTGCCATTCAGAATGCAAGGTTTGCACGGTTGGCGAGATAATTCCGTTACAGGAAATAGCTACTGAGGGAATTCCAGAGAAGGCACTTCAAAAGTGATTCATATGATATCAGCTAGTCAAGGCACTTAAACACATAGGGAAACAAGCCCTGCCACTGGGTGCCTTACAAAATATTTGTATCTAGAGTTAGGGTTGGAGTCACCTAAGAGCGCTTTTTACAGTGCTTGACGATAACTGGCAAAGCACTACAATAGTTGAGCACTATGAGGGTGATTCCACTACGCTAATTGCTAGCGGTTGCGATTACTGATCAGCCTGCATCATTTTTGGAGCAATTTCGTTTAAAGGAATGCAGGGGCAAAATTGTATTGCATCACGTGACCACCTCTGTTAGAACTTCCAAGTGTGCTATATATTATAGCACGGTGGCATAGTGGTTAGCGCTCTCACCTTGCAGTGCTGGATTCCTGGTTCAAATCTGCAAGGAGTTTGTATGTTCTCTCCGTGTCTGTGTGGGTTTCCTCCGGGCACTCCTGTTTCTTCCCACATGCCAAAAATATACAGATAAGTTAATTGGCTTCCCCCTAAATATACTTTTCCCAGCGCTGTGTAAGATGTCAGCACTATATAAATGCTAATAATAACAATAATAATAATATTGCCTTGATGCCCCTTGCCACTTATAGACTTTGGAAGGTATCATGACTGGATCCTATCACAACGGTTTAAATGCAGCAGTCATGTAACTGCTGTTTCTTCAGGAAATTTACAATGTTTAAAGGACTTTTTCAAAAACTGTTATCCAAAATGTAGTGGGCAGAGCTTCGGGGTGTGCTGCAGGCAAGACAGGTTTATCCTAAGCTCAGCTTTAAAGTGAAGGTATCATTGACAGGGCCTACAGCAAAATCAGATAAATCAGATTTTGATGCCATGAAATTGAGCAACATTGGATGACACTATGCCAGCATTAAATTAACTTTTTAAACTAATCATCAACTTTTACATAAATATACCTTCCTTGCCCACCTTACCTCAAATGACCTAATTCAAAAATGTGATTAGGAAACAGAAGTCTCCATCAGTATTCCACTTTTGGGTACCATGACAGCAACATCTCTCAAGGAAAGGTGCAGAAAGGTTACAAATTACTCAGTTGAATGTCAGAGCATGGGGGATTGTGTTAGCAAGTCCTGTATGTACTGTACCTAAAAAAAATGTCTTACAGTGCTGGGCTGCAGGAAAACAACTTTCAGAATATCCCAAGAACAGGTAGAAAGGAGGAAAAGTCTGCATCCAGCAATGCCATACAAACCTGATTTACTAAACCAGAACAGGCAATACTAATGTCCTCATTTTCAATTGGGAAAATTATCATATACCGGTATATGTCTTCAGATCCATAAAGTCTTGATTTAGCCTTAAAGCTCCATTTCAGTAATGTTCTTTTGTGGGCTCCTTCTGCAGCCCAGTAGTCTGCTCTTCCAGCGGACTTCCTTCTGCAGCCCAGTAGTGTGCTCTACCAGCAGACTTCCTTCTGCAGCCCAGTAGTGTGGTCTTCTAATGGACTTCCTTCTGCAGCCCAGTAGTGTGCTCTTCTAATGGACTTCCTTCTGCAGCCCAGTAGTGTGCTCTACCAGCAGACTTCCTTCTGCAGCCCAGTAGTGTGGTCTTCTAATGGACTTCCTTCTGCAGCCCAGTAGTGTGCTCTTCTAATGGACTTCCTTCTGCAGCCCAGTAGTCTGCTCTTCCAGCGGACTTCCTTCTGCAGCCCAGTAGTGTGCTCTTCCAGCAGACTTCCTTCTTTCCCCCAGTAGTGTGGTCTTCTAATGGACTTCCTTCTGCAGCCCAGTAGTGTGCTCTTCTAGCAGACTTCCTTCTGCAGCCCAGTAGTGTGCTCTTCCAGCAGACTTCCTTCTGCAGCCCAGTAGTCAGCTCTTTCAACGGACTTCCTTCTGCAGCCCAGTAGTCAGCTCTTTCAACGGACTTCCTTCTGCAGCCCAGTAGTGTGCTCTCCTAATGCTGGGAATACACGGGTCGATCCGGCGGCCGGTTAGCTACCGGATCGACCCCAGCCGCGTACCCACTGGTCCGCGCGTGCGCGCGGATCGATTGACGCTCGTCCCCGCCGGCGCTTCCTTATCAGCGCTCGATTCCCTGCCATTGTCCGCTGGCGGGGATCGAGCGGGCGAGGGTTGAGCGGCTGAATATTATCAGCTGGCCGGATCAGCTGGTCGATACACGGTACAGAAACGTACCGTGTATCCCCAGCATAATGGACTTCCTTCTGCAGCCCAGTAGTCTGCTCTTCCAGCGGACTTCTTCTGCAGCCCAGTAGTCTGCTCTTCCAACGGACTTCCTTCTGCAGCCCAGTAGTCTGCTCATCCAGCGGACTTCCTTCTGCAGCCCAGTAGTGTGCTCTTCTAATGGACTTTCTTCTGCATCCCAGTAGTCTGCTCTTCCAATGGTCTTCCTTCTGCAGCCCAGTAGTGTGCTCTTCTAATGGACTTCCTTCTGCAGCCCAGTAGTCTGCTCTTCCAACGGACTTCCTTCTGCAGCCCAGTAGTGTGCTCTTCTAATGGACTTCCTTCTGCAGCCCAGTAGTCTGCTTTTCCAACGGACTTCCTTCTGCAGCCCAGTAGTCTGCTCATCCAGCGGACTTCCTTCTGCAGCCCAGTAGTCTGCTCTTCTAATGGACTTCCTTCTGCAGCCCAGTAGTCTGCTCTTCCAACAGACTTCCTTCTGCAGCCCAGTAGTCTGCTCTTCCAACGGACTTCCTTCTGCAGCCCAGTTGTGTGGTCTTCTAATGGACTTCCTTCTGCAGCCCAGTAGTGTGCTCTTCTAATGGACTTCCTTCTGCAGCCCAGTAGTCTGCTCTTCCAACGGACTTCCTTCTGCAGCCCAGTAGTCTGCTCTTCCAATGGACTTCCCTCTGCAGCCCAGTAGTCTGCTCTTCCAACAGACTTCCTTCTGCAGCCCAGTAGTCTGCTCTTCTAATGGACTTCCTTCTGCAGCCCAGTAGTCTGCTCTTCCAACGGACTTCCTTCTCCAGCCCAGTAGTGTGCTCTTCCAACGGACGTCCTTCTGCAGCCTAGTAGTCTGCTCTTCAAACTGACTTCCTTCTGCAGCCCAGTAGTCTGTTCTTCCAACGGACTTCCTTCTGCAGCCCAGTAGTCTGCTCTTCCAACGGACTTCCTTCTGCAGCCCAGTAGTGTGGTCTTCTAATGGACTTCCTTCTGCAGCCCAGTAGTCTGCTCTTCCAACAGACTTCCTTCTGCAGCACAGTAGTGTGCTCTTCCAGTGGACTTCTTCTGCAGCCCAGTAGTCTGCTCTTCCAATGGACTTCCTTCTGCAGCCCAGTAGTCTGCTCATCCAGCGGACTTCCTTCTGCAGCCCAGTAGTCTGCTCTTCTAATGGACTTCCTTATGCAGCCCAGTAGTGTGCTCTTCTAATGGACTTTCTTCTTCTTCATGCTTCCTTATCAGCGCTCGATTCCCTGCCATTGTCCGCTGGCGGGGATCGAGCGGGCGAGGGTTGAGCGGCTGAATATTATCAGCTGGCCGGATCAGCTGGTCGATACACGGTACAGAAACGTACCGTGTATCCCCAGCATAATGGACTTCCTTCTGCAGCCCAGTAGTCTGCTCTTCCAACGGACTTCCTTCTGCAGCCCAGTAGTCTGCTCATCCAGCGGACTTCCTTCTGCAGCCCAGTAGTCTGCTCTTCTAATGGACTTCCTTATGCAGCCCAGTAGTGTGCTCTTCTAATGGACTTTCTTCTGCATCCCAGTAGTCTGCTCTTCCAATGGACTTCCTTCTGCAGCCCAGTAGTATGCTCTTCCAACGGACTTCCTTCTGCAGCCCAGTAGTGTGTTCTTCTAATGGTCTTCCTTCTGCAGCCCAGTAGTGTGCTCTTCTAATGGACTTCCTTCTGCAGCCCAGTAGTCTGCTCTTCCAACGGACTTCCTTCTGCAGCCCAGTAGTGTGCTCTTCTAATGGACTTCCTTCTGCAGCCCAGTAGTCTGCTCTTCCAACGGACTTCCTTCTGCAGCCCAGTAGTCTGCTCATCCAGCGGACTTCCTTCTGCAGCCCAGTAGTCTGCTCTTCTAATGGACTTCCTTCTGCAGCCCAGTAGTCTGCTCTTCCAACAGACTTCCTTCTGCAGCCCAGTAGTCTGCTCTTCCAACGGACTTCCTTCTGCAGCCCAGTTGTGTGGTCTTCTAATGGACTTCCTTCTGCAGCCCAGTAGTCTGCTCTTCTAATGGACTTCCTTCTGCAGCCCAGTAGTCTGCTCTTCCAACAGACTTCCTTCTGCAGCCCAGTAGTCTGCTCTTCCAACGGACTTCCTTCTGCAGCCCAGTAGTCTGCTCTTCCAATGGACTTCCCTCTGCAGCCCAGTAGTCTGCTCTTCCAACGGACTTCCTTCTGCAGCCCAGTAGTCTGCTCTTCCAACGGACTTCCTTCTGCAGCCCAGTAGTCTGCTCTTCCAATGGACTTCCCTCTGCAGCCCAGTAGTCTGCTCTTCCAACGGACTTCCTTCTGCAGCCCAGTAGTCTGCTCTTCTAATGGACTTCCTTCTGCAGCCCAGTAGTCTGCTCTTCCAACGGACTTCCTTCTCCAGCCCAGTAGTGTGCTCTTCCAACGGACGTCCTTCTGCAGCCTAGTAGTCTGCTCTTCAAACTGACTTCCTTCTGCAGCCCAGTAGTCTGCTCTTCCAACGGACTTCCTTCTGCAGCCCAGTAGTCTGCTCTTCCAACGGACTTCCTTCTGCAGCCCAGTAGTGTGGTCTTCTAACGGACTTCCTTCTGCAGCCCAGTAGTCTGCTCATCTAATGGACTTCCTTCTGCAGCCCAGTAGTCTGCTTTTCTATTGGGCATCCTTCTGCAGCCTAGTAGTGTGCTCTTCAAATGGACTTCAGTCTGGAGCCCAGTAGTCTGCTCTTCCAATGGACTTCCTTCTGCAGCCTAGTAGTGTGCTCTTCTAATGGACTTCCTTCTGTAGCCCAGTAGTCTGCTCTTCTAATGGACTTCCTTCTGCAGCCCAGTAGTGTGCTCTTCCAATGGACTTCCTTCTGCAGCCCAGTAGTCTGCTCTTCCAATGGACTTCCTTCTGCAGCCCAGTAGTGTGCTCTTCTAATGGACTTCCTTCTGCATCCCAGTAGTGTGGTTTCAATATGGGGCTTCTTTCCAGGTACATAGCGCACCCACGCACACAATCCCACATTCATTGGTAGTTACCAGCTCACAAGTTCTGCCATTCAGCTTAGCACTCTAGTCCTCATTCTGAACCTTTCCAAGAGAGATATGCTACTGCCATGGTAACCAAGGATGGCATGCTGAAGAAGACGTCTACGTTTAATAATCTATACATGAACATAAATGTGAATATTTTATAGTACTTCTCTCAGTATAATAATTGATTTATTACACTTATGAATGAATGGTGAATTTCAGTCCAAGGAACACAGGATATGTGCGATCATCCCCCATGCTCAGCCAGACTGATGCACTACTAGGACCTGCTGCAAACATCAACTTACATACGGATATAAGATTGTGAATTACTTTCCTTTCTATGGACTGATTGGGAACTGCTGAGATTTTCTAGGAGGTGAATGCTATACAGCACAATAGCTACAAGTGTCCTTGAATTGAATACATTGCTGGTATATATATATCAAGCTGTGTACAGGCAGGTCTCACAGGTGACACCCTGAGATCTATGCACTGTGGGACATAAAGAAGAAAGAATAACATTTCAACTTCTGCTTCAATACTTGCATGAGAAAAGATTCTTAAGATTCTCAGCAAAGTGTTTACTAGCACTCTCCCTATTCTTTGAGATAAACCTTGCACTATTTTTGATCCTTTTGCACTACATATACTGTATACAGTACAATATAATAACTGATAATGAGCTGAAAATCAGTCTTATCTCCAGGGAAATTGGGCTCTATAAATGGCTTCTATAACGTCACTCAATATTGGCCTCACAAAAATAGGTACATCTTTATGTGTATATAACAGGGCTGTGGAGTTGGAGTCAAGGTGATGGTGGTTTCATAAACTGAGGAGTCAGAGTTGGAGTCGGATGATATTTGTACCTACTCCATAGCCCTGCAGGGGCTGTGGAGTCTGAGTCGGAGAGTCGAGCAATTTTGAGTGCCTCAACTTGGAGTCAGTGGGTTCATAAACTGAGGAGTTGGAGTCGGATGATTTTTGTACCGATCCCACAGCCCTGGTATACAACTCTCTCTGCCACTCGGCGTCAATATTTCTATCTATAGCTTTTTGATGGGCAAACATACACCCATTGCATACCTCAATATAATTTGTACAGATTATGTGGCATATCATGTGACATCTATGAATAACAGTTCAAGCTCAAATTTCTTTGTGGTCATAGACACAGAGCCTCTTTTTACTTGTGTTTGTTTATCAGATCACCTCCTGCAACACTGACCCTCAGAGCTGCAAGCTGCAACATTCCACAATATGTAATATTCATAGATATATATGAAAATGATCATGACTTCTTACCAAGAATCAGAAGCATTGCCCAATGAGAGTGCTTTTAACATTTTCAGCAGGGTTACTTTAAAGAACTCCATTCACTGCTTTTGTTTGTTAGCATAGGGAAGGGTCTGGAAGACCACTACTAACTTCCTGTAACGTACAAACACGGCAGCAGTTCTAGGCCTCTGCCTATTCTAGGCAAACATGTAACTGGTGTCTTGAGTCTCGTTCACACTCACGAGAACTGATGCCTGACAGGAAACAAACACCATCCCTAAGCTGACAGTTTAGGCCAGAGTCTGTACAGACTTGTCACTAGCCTGCAGGATAGCAACATGTTCTGTTGCTATGGAGGGAGATGAAAGGTGGACAGTGCAGTGCACAATGGAGTGGGCAGGGTGAATAGGAGAACAACGCCCTTTGCCTGCACTTGCCTGAGACGATCTACCAGGCGGACCACTTGCCAATGCATCAAGGAGGGTTGGGGGCCACAGTACAGACACTAGATTTTTGGCAACTGAAGCACCATCTACTATGTATAGAAAGCATTAGGGTCTGAAATATTATCATTTTCCCTGAATCACAATGGCTATCATTCATAAAGCATTTCCGCATGCGGAAATGCTTAAAACAGCTGACTTTACTGAACACTCGGCAAAGTCAGCATTCATAAAGGCTCTTTCCGCATGAAAAAATGACACTACCGAGCAGAGTGATAAATCACCGCCTTGTGCGGTGATTATCGGAACAAATGTAGCAAAATGTTCATTCATAAAGATCACCGCAAGCGGTGTGAGGTCGGGAAGTACCGCTCACTCTGATGTGGCGATAACAATGTAAGTGAATGGAGACACACAGACCTCCCAGGCAGCTGCAGCAGAGCGGAACACGGAGAAATGTATCAACTCGGCTGCTTCCATGTCTCCGCAAGCCTACCGCCAGCCTAGTTCGGGTAATCTCCGCACTGCTACCGCACATGGATACATTTTTATGAATGCCCACCCAGAAGTCTAAAATACCGGCAGCGGTGTTTTCCCGCATTGATTCCCCTTACCGACAGCTCCTTTATGAATGATAGCCAATATATGCAAATAAATCCTATTGTATTTGTGGTATACTGGCCTTTCACGCGCCTCCAAATGCTATGCAAACCAATGTTCTGAAAATTGCTAATGACTATTGTTAAAGAATACCTCAACACACATACATACACTTTTCAGCAAAGCCAATATTCTAAATAATCACTTCCAATTTGTCCATTTTGCTGTATGAGAACGTTCAAAGTGTGCTTGTTGATGTGAGAACTAATACAGAAATGTCATGTTGTGCCTATGTGAACATTCCAGAGCAGCTGTAGACAGGCATATATTCATCTCCATGGCATCAAGCAAAATATGAACATTTTCAGTATGGCAAAACAGATTTGTACGTCAATACAAGTTAGTAAGTGATCACCACTCACAATGTTATTTTTTTCCTCTACCCTGCTTTTTCACTTACCACGTTTAATTCATCAAAAAGGTGCAGTTACTTGTTACATGCCTAAGAAATAAATTACCAGTATATATAAGGAGTTACTCTCATTTTTAGATGGTTCAAGAAATTTAGATGATATTTTTTCATCCTGGACTAAATTGAAAATCGTAGAGGACACAATAAGCAATGCAGTAATTGTTAGATAATGATGCATTAGTTGTCTTTCTGCATATTGATCTTTACTAATACTACGTAGGCTTAATTGTTTATGTGTCATTGGAATTTATCTATATAGAAAAAGCATTTCAGAAACAATGACACCACCCTCTCCCTCAGATCCTGAAGGACAGGGAATTAATGTAGCCTTTAGAAATATCTTGGGAAGGGTTAAATGCTTTGTTACACAATGAGCAGTGTGAAACTTTACTGAACTGTAGCTGAAATGCTGGGCACAAAGAGTAAATCTCTTGGCAGTAGGTGGGTGGAGTCACTTGATGGCTCTATGCTGGGTAATGAGAGCTGTTCACAAACTGGGAAAACAACTCTCACTTCTACTGGTAGCTTTCTGTCATTTTCCGAATGGATTTCTCTGACTGCATCAAATATGAAAATTGTGTAAGTACTGTAATAGCATAGTCCACAAATAACCTTTACTAGCAATAAAAACCTTGAAGGTCAAACCAGGGATTTAAGCTAAATAGCAATGCATACAACATCTTACATTAGCAGCCATGACTTCTGACTGTCTTACTTTCAGACAGCGCACTAGCTTTCAGTACTTAGGCTGGGAGCCAGGCAATGGCTGCTTTCATAGAAAGAACACAATGCTATTTAGCATCAGTACAGGTTCAGTTTAGAGATTAAGCACTATCAGACATTTCGAAACCATAGAACTTAGTAATGCTGCTCTGTGAGACCAGGTGCTCTCATTCATCACAATGGAAAATGTATGTTGTTCAAGGCTAGGAACTGTTCAGAATAACAGCAATCTGAAAGTGAATTGTTTGAGATGAAAGCAAAACGTATAACTTTTTTAGGATTGGTCTGTGATCCTAACAGATAAAAGTAATTTCCAGCATTTTGTGGGGTCTGGGCCATCTGTGTATATCACCTGAAAAAATCCTTTTCTGTACTCTACTGTATCATCTGTGAGTATTTCCTGTCACTTCCTACCCTTCCAAACCGGAATTGGTTGTATTCCCATCTCAAGTTTCCTTTTTGGAGGGGGGCAGTTCCTATTTGAATTCATATTCCGGTCTTTCTTTCCTCTTCAGTTGTCTCTATTTAAGGGATCGATATACAACTACTACTACCAATATGTCCTGTCTTCCATTGCAGCAAAGTGCATCAAGCATGCCACCATTTCCTGTTCTGAGTGATTCTGTTGATCTTGGTCCATGATGTCTCTGTCTTCTTTATTCAAAATTGTTTTTGGTCCTCCTCTTTTCCTTCTGCCTTGGGTGTTTCATTTTAGAGCTTCTTTCTCTATGGAGCTTTCCTTGTGGAAAATGTTGCTTCGCCACCCCCATTTCCTTTACTTGATCTGCAACTATATTCTTCTTGAGCTGTTTTCCACAACTTTTTTTTTTATGTGAAATTACATATGACCACCAAATATTTAGTATTCTTACGGCAGAAATTTATAAAAGTTTGAAGGCTTTTTTCTGACATCTCTGCTATTACCTTCCATGTCTGACATCCATACAGGAGGACTGCCTTCACAGATAACTCTGGAATATTCTAAGCTTTATTTTTAAAAAATAAAGTATCTTCCATATTGGATACAATTTTACAAAGTCAGTTTTTTTCTTCGTGATACAACTTTTGATGTTAGCACTGGCAGCACCATCTGTTGTCACCAGACTACCTGTATACTAAAACTCTCAGTTTCAATGTGTTTTCATACACTGGGACTACTGTGTTGGGGTCTATATTGCTGTTTAGCCACATCTTACGACTATAAGTCCCACCTCACTACTTTCATCTTGTAGCCCAAATAACTTTCCTTACATATTTTGGAACCTTTGCATTGGCACCCAATGTAAACCAATATATATTTGCATATAAAAATTGTGTTTAAAACCTTAGGTCCTACCTCATAAACATTGTATTTGTTACTGTGAAATGCTGATATAACGGAAATGTAGTAATAAGAGTAATGTAGTAATATAGGCCTCAATTCATAAAAGGCTTTGCCTGGGAGGGAAATTACCGCATTTGGTATTTTAGACCTTTGTGTGCTAATTCATAAAGATTTTCACAGCTGCCTTTGAAGTTTGGTAAATTACCGCAGCCCATTGAGCGGTACAGCAGAAGTGTGGCGATATCTCTCTTTTGTTACAATTATGGTTCCCTGCACAGACTTGCAGAGACTTCGGCTCCCTGCACAGATGACTCACACAGATGTCGGCTCCCTTCACAGATGACTAACACAGACTTCGGCTCCCTGCACAGATGACTCACACAGACTTCGGCTCCCTGCACAGATGACTCACACAGACTTCGCCTCCCTGCACAGATGACTCACACAGACTTCGGCTCCCTGCACAGAGACTTCGGCTCCCTACACTCTGCATTGTTAAGACCTCAATAGAGGTCTCTGTAACTTGTTAAGACCTCACCAGAGGTGTCGGTAATTATCGTCTGGCTTACCGCAGGCTTTATGAATTGACATTTGCTGACAATTTACTGACATGTGTTGGAGATAACTACAGCTAAGTCAGTAATTTTCCTCACTGCTCGGTAATTTCAGTTTTTCATGCGGTAACAGCCTTTATGAATTGACACTTTGCTAAGTGTTTGGGAAAGTCTGCTGTTTTCAGCATTACCGTATGCGGTAATGCTTTATAAATTAAGGCCATAGAGTGATGAGGGCAAGACTGGGGGTGTGATGAAGGCATGGCTGGGGGTGTGATGAAGGCATGGCTGAGGGTGTGATAAAGGCATGGCTGAGGGTGTGATGAAGGCACGGCTGGGGGTGTGATGAAGGCATGGCTGAGGGTGTGATGAAGGCATGGCTGAGGGTGTGATGAAAGCGTGGCTGGGGGTGTGAGGAAGGCAAGGCTGGTGGTATGATGGGGCAAGGCTTGGGGTGTGATGAAGGCAATGCTTGGGGTGTGATGGGGGCAAGGCTGATGGTGTGATGGGGCACAGGTTGCAGTGTGATGACGGCAGAACTGAGGGAGTGATGGGGTCAAGGCTGAGGGTGTGATGGGGGCAAGGCTGATGGTGTGATGGGGCACGGGTTGCGGTGTGATGAAGGCAGAACTGGGGGAGTGATGGGGCATGGATGGGGGTGTGATAAAGGCAAGGATGGAGGTGTGATGGGGCAAGGCTGGGGGTGTGATGAAGGCAAGGCTGGGGGTGTGATGGGGGCAAGGCTGGGGGTGTGATGGGGCAAGACTGGGGGTGTGATGAAGGCAAGGCTGGGGGTGTGATGGGGCAAGACTGGGGGTGTGATGAAGGCAAGGCTGGGGGTGTGAAGGGGGCAAGGCTGGGGGTGTGATGAAGGAAAGGCTGGGGGTGTGATGGGGGCAAGGCTGGTGGTGTGATGGGGCATGGGTTGCGGTGTGCTAATGGCAGAACTGGGGGTGTGATAGGGGCATGGTTGGGGGTGTGATAAAGGCAAGGATGGAGGTGTGATGAAGGCAAGGCTGGGGGTGTGATGGGGGCATGGCTGGGGGTGTGATGAAGGCAGAACTGGGGGATTGATGGGGCAAGGCTGAGGGTGTGATGAAGGCAAGGCTGGGGGTGTGATGAAGGCAAGGCTGGAGGTGTGATGGGGCAAGGCTGATGGTGTGATGGGGCACGGGTTGCGGTGTGATGAAGGCAGAACTGGGAGACTAATGGGGGCATGGCTGGGAGTGTGATGGGGGCATAGCTGGGGGTGTGATGAAGGCAAGGCTGGCGGTGTGATGGGGCAAGGCTGATGGTGTGATGGGGCACGGTTTGGGGTGTGATGAAGGCAGAACTGGGGGAGTGATGGGGGCATGGCTGGGGGTGTGATGAAAGCAAGGCTGGGGGTGTGATGAAGGCAAGGCTGATTGTGTGATGAAGGCAAAACAGTGGGTTTGATGGGGGAATTATCAATTCTATGCCAATTGCAACCAATAAAAAAACGTAAAACATCCCATTTAAACAAGTAGTCAAGCCTTTTTATGACCACATAGTTGATAACAGCTGGGAGGTTTTTTTTTTTTAGTATGATGGGACACACTTCAAATATTTTTCTTTAGAGATTGTCTGCCATTCTCCTCCACATATCCTCTCAAATTATAAATAAAAGGACAGACAGTTCAAATGTGGCTTCTTCAGACTAGAGAATCCTTTTCTCAATTACTAATATGACTTTCATGCATCTTTTACTTAGAAAAGGCTACTTTTTGGCTACTCTGCCATACAGGTGGAATTTTACAGTGATGGGTCCTTCTGGAAGGTTTCTCCATTTTCACACAAGTTCCCTGGCATTCGGTCAGAGTGACCTTTGGGCTCTTGGTCACCTCCATTCTCCCCTATTTGCTCAGCTAGGTTGTGTGACAGCTTTAGGAAGAGCCATAGATGTTCTACACTTACTCCATTTACGAATTATGGAAGCCATTGTGCTTTTGGCAACCTTTAATGTTGTAAAACATTTTATGTATAGCCTTCCCTGACATGAGAGACCAGGGTTCGAATCTCAGCTCTGCCTGTTCAGTAAGCCAGCACCTATTCAGTAGGAGTCCTTGGGCAAGTCTCCCTAACACTGCTACTGCCTATAGAGCGCGCCCTAGTGGCTACAGCTCTGGCGCTTTGAGTCCACCAGGAGAAAAGCGCTATATAAGTGTTTGTCTTTGTCTTTTTGTCTATCTATGTCTCAACACAATTCTGCTTATGAACTTTGCAGGCAACTCCTTCAACATCATCGTGGCTTTGGTTTTGCTTTGATGCACTTTGTCAACTAGGGTGGCCTTATTAAACAGGTTTGTGCTTTTGTTTTCTAAAAATGTCCAATCAATTCAATTTATCACCGAACTACAAATAATTTTCAAGACATCTCAGTGATGATCAATAATTTGATGCATCATAGTAAGTTTCAATTGTCAATTGAAGGGTGTGAATACTTGTGGCAATGTGATATTTTGTTATAAATAAAAGATATCATTGCTAAATCCTGTTTTCATTTGTCAATACAAGGTATTGAGCGTTGCCTGATAAGGGAAAAATAAATGTAAACTAGTTTAGCAGCAGGCTGGCTTATACTGAAAAGTGCAGCGGTCTGAGTAATTTCTGAATGCATTGCATGTATGAGCTACCCGAAATGTCTCTCTTTATCCTTGCCTACACTTAAACCTGCATCCGTTTCCTCATGGTTAATAATCATGTACCAGTACTATGGGCTCCTGTGTACAAACTAAAGCCCCATACTAAAAGAAACTATATAGCATCTATTTTATACACTGTGTATAATAAGTAGTACTTCCTCATATTGCGTTTGTGCTCTGCCGGTATAGAAGGGATTGAGAAAGCTCTTGTGGGTCAGGCTGAAAATGCTCATGGTAAAAACAGTAAAACTGTCACTTGGAAGTCTAGCCTATTAGCATTTACAGCCAGGTCTGACCTTCTGAAATTAATCATGAGAGTGAGGGGACTTAGGGACTGCCTTTATTCCATGTGTTCCAAGTGTGACAGTGATACCGTTGCTGAAATGCTCGTTCCCTTTATGTCATTTCATATTGTAGTAAGAAATTTGGCTTTTTCACTTATTTATCAAACACTCCAACCCACTCATAATTCTCCTATAAAAAGTGTGTAGGTTCTGGTCTCTGAAGGTGTCATTTTAAATATCAATCCTATGTGGAGAATAGAACAAAGCATGTTGTAGGTAAAAACAAAGCATGTTGTAGGTAAATCATTTTGAAAAAAAGAAATGCAGTTTTCTACATTGCTGCAAAGGCAAGCGGTGGTGTCACCTTCTCCAACAAGACGAACAAATAAATGAGAAATCCAGCTACAGGACTGACATCTTCATTATGGCCTTGTGGGAGAAAGCACAGGCACGCTTTTCTGATTTAAAGGAAACCTGTGAGAAACAGAAAGTCTCCCTGCATGAGCCTGCTCTCCAGAATGTTCTCAGAACCCCGACATCGGTTCTGGGTGGAGCTGATCCTCAATTGCGGTATGTAATAGAACGTTCACCGTGTGCTAATATCCAGTGTATAAATCAACCTTTCTCGCCTCAGCTCCATCCTGGTGATCTTTACATGAAGAATTCTTAGCTTTGGCAGTACATCCAAATATGGTGAATTTGCTCATAATTATCATTCACTGCGTTTGTGAAGCTTCACTGTCCTTCTATTGTGGATATGAGAGCAATGTTCACCACCTTTGTTTTCATGTGTATTAGATGCTTCATCAAATGGGGGCCTCATATATCTCTGCCTCTGTCCATGTAATTGACCCTCAGCCAGTGTCCATCTGTCTTTATGATCATCTGACTCCGCTGGATGTGTTTGTCTTTGCATGAGCGCGTTAATTCCTTCCACTCAGAATCTTTATTCTTCCCAGTCTGCCTATCATTACACACAGGACTCTAATCGATATTCCAATCCTCACATATTTTTAGATAGACTGAAACTACCAAGATAACGGTATACATCTTTACATTCTACATTGAAAATATGTTAAACAGAACTACTGTGTATTTAACTGATCAGTGATAAATGCCGAAGAACCTGAAACCCCTTCATCCAAGAATCTGAGCAAAGAAATTCAAGACCAGCTGTGACGACACTTCCTGGAGCTGAAAGCAAGTATGTGTTCATCTTAAGAAGTTTGCTAAATTAGAGTAAGTTGGCGGTGGCTGCAAGGGTTAGGTTCACTTAGCTTCAATGGTTAGTCACCACTTTTCTGGTTAGGCTACTTGGAAGTTTAAATTAAACATATGGTATACATAATTTAAAGAGTTTGCGTTAGGCTTAGGAAAAGGTTTAGTTTACTGTCAGAATTAGGGCTCAGATGAGAAGCATATGTAAATATGTACGTGTAAGGCTAATTGAAAGAAAAAAAAAAGGTTAACTTTAGTTTTCAGCTTAAATAAAATGATCAGGCTGGTGTAAGGTGTTAGGGACAGTAACAGTACCCTGCACATGTTATTGTTGGGCATAATTTGGGTTAGGCACAGGGTAGAAGATGTTGCACTCTGCTTACATCTGTACTGTCCTAGAATACTTATTATCATGTACTTCTCAGTCTACTCTCTGTCCATCTTAACTCCCATGTGTAACCTTGTTTTTCTGTATATGTGACTTTCACCTTTTTATACAGTCCTGTGTCTATGTGTATAGCACAAGCATCAATGTTACCACTATATAGCTGAGAACTCGTGGACCTCTGTGACTAGCCCTGTGACCTTATGTAAATATGACATGTCAAATATTTAACCCCATTTCTCTGTTTACAGTTGCACATTCATAACTCACACTGTGTCTCTTCATCTTAACCCTACACTTCTGTGTATATCAGAGTAGCCATGACACCTGAGCAGGTCCACCTTTGGATCATGAAGCATCAGTTTGCATCTGTGTAAATCAGTGTGACCAGCCTCTGTGTACATCAGCATGTACATTAGTGTAGCTCTGCATGTACAATGAATGAACTAATCCTATACCTAGCTAGCCTGTTTATTTGGGTATACCTGCATTTCCAGACTTCACTCTGCATCTCTTGTACATTTAAACTCACTATCGCAATGCACATCTGGACCCTTACAGCTTTCCCTATGGTCACCTGCTGTACCATAACATTCCCTGTCACTGTGTGTATATGAGTCTCATGAGCCCAGCCCCCACACTAGTGTAGCCATTGAACATACATATGCCTCTTGTGTATTTCTACTCCCTCCCCCCCCCCCCCCCACACACACAAACATAAATAATGTACATTGAATTATTGCAACACTAAAGCATTAAAACTACATTAGTATAAAATAAAGTATGTTATAGATAAACCTTTATTTCCACGTCTAGTTCTGAATTTCAATTACTCCTGATTTTATGTATGAACCTTTCTCACCATATTTCTATATTTATATGGACCCTTACACACACACACACCCCTCTGTCTATGTTTATGTGACCTTCTCTTCATATATCCTGGCTTCTGTATACCTGAACATCCCCCAACCAACAAACAACCTTTTATTTCCATCTCTTTATCTTCTTTTGGCTGTATAGTGCATTATTCATAGCCCTGCTGCCTCTTATATATACGACTGAGGAATCGGCTCCTGCATATGTATTGTGTGTGCATTGAGCTTTCACTATATCTTCCTTTTCCCCTCAATTTGCTGTTCTCATTCTATAATTCTTATGCTAAATATAAGGTCCCCCTCTCCTCTTTGTATTGTCGTTTTCTCTATGTCCATCTATATGATGCTATTTGAATGAACCCTGTATTGGCCTCTATCCACCTGCCTAACTGCCTTTTTAGTGGTCGAAGAAAAGAAGCTTATTATCCTCCTCATATGATGAGGGCTTCGGTCAGTCAAAGGCACACAACAGCTGTGATGTCACAGTCAGTACAGAACAGGTGTGAAGGACTGTCAGGCCGCTGTTGGTCTGTATTCAAGTGTCTCTACCTCTCTGCCTCCCTCTGTCCTGGGCTTACCCACAAATATCTGTAATATTTCATGAAAAACCGAGCGGCTAGCTGCTGCGCTCTGCACAAATATCATTCAATGCGTGTCCATATATACACTGGTATACATATAAACCAGTATATATATTTAATTCTGGTTGATGTTAATAACCCCCAACCAGTGTGTGACACATACATGCATATATATATATATATAAATATATATATATATATATATATATATGTACATGCACACCACACACACACATACGGTATGCATTCTTTCACTATGTGTAATACTATATACAAGTATATGTAGCGTATATGCATGATTGCGTATTCATACACAGATATGAAAGTGAGAGTCTATAAAATACATTACAAATGTACATTGAATATTATGTCTATCATTTTACATGTCATAGCTGCGAAGACAGGTTAACAAATAAAAAGTTCAAATCCTAGAGGTTTATGTGTATATAATATGTGACAATAATGCAAATTATTATGACAGATCCAAATGAAATGTATATGAACATAGATGTAAACCTAGGCATGCAGAAATAAATGGGTGCTCCTGCGGATCTATATATGTGTGTATACACAGAAATATACGGCTATGATTGCAATCAGAAATAGAGGTACTGCTCCATGTAACTGTAAATGGGTGGAATTATATATATGTCAATTTCTATACATCCATCTAGTCCCCTCAATCAATTGCCTTCTGACCCACAAGCCACAAAATGAGAGAAAGAGGGAGAGAGATGGAGAGAGAGAGACGAAAAGAGAGAGAGGGAAAAAAAACAGGAATAGATTGTAAAATCAATGCTACTTACAGCTTAGCTGGTGCGAGAGGATAAAGCTGTGTCTGAGGGATGCTGAGGAGGCGGTCTCTCCCTCTCTCTCTCTTTCTCGCTCTCTCTCTCGGGCTTTCTTGCTCCCCCCTTTACAGAAGGAAGATGAAGACTAGGAAAAAATAAATCAATGTCTTTGTGGTGTGAGGTACTTTCTCTGTGTGGACAGGGCTTTTCCTATTGATTTACAGTCTCCGAGACACCTCTCCCTCTCCCCCTCTCTCTCCCAGATCCATTCACAGACAGCTCCTCTCTCTCTCTCTCTCTCTCTCTCCCCAGCACAATGGAATAATCAATACGCACAGACACACACACATCCACACACATACACTCACACACACACATACACTCACACAGCACAGTGCTGGGAGACTGAGCAGGTGCAAACAGAAGCAGCCTGGGAGAGACACTGCTTCCTACCTCTGGACATGAAGGGGGAGGTGACGGAGGGACAGTTTAAAGGACAGCAGAGGTGTCAAGACAGGCTCAGACACTTCCACACTCCATGTAATGCAGAGGGACTCCACAAGCCAGAAGGAAAAGAAAGGGGGAATGTCCAGCTGCTATTCCAGAAAACCACTGTACTGTAGAATGAGGCTGACACAGGAAGAGAGGGGGATATTTCCAGAATGATATAACCAATCAAGACAGGCATTCTCTCACTATGGTATGGCTTTCAACATGAACAGATAGTAATGCTGTCTTCTTAAACTATTGATTCTAAAATAATTGCAAAAACGTTCTAAAATACCTGCCACACACAGACACAATTGGTTAAGTATTAGTAGCGATTGATTTTACTACCTTATCCACTCAATCTACAGCGCACATTCAGTGCAGTAGTGTAATCTAATGCCTGGTACACACCATGAAACTACTCGTTAGATAGATGGGTGGAATCGATCATTTCCAACAGGTCTGATCTGATTTCTGATTGTTTTTCTTATTGACTCTGAACAGAAGTGATTGGAAAATTGATCAGAAAAACGATGAAATCAGATCTGACCTGTCGGAAATGATCGATTTGACCAACTGATCTGACTGGAAATTGTATGATGTGTATCAGGCATAACACTATACAGCCATTGCTTGACAGGTTTTCCTAAATGCTCTATCACCCTTCTGATTGATAAACTGGATTAGAACAACTCGAAAGTTGATCAGTTGGACATGTTGCGGCAACAGCAGCATCACCAGCAGATTTGATGAAAGGGATTGTGTCAGACAGTAAAATGTATACCTGCATGGTAAGCCCAAAATGACCAATTTCATTCAATTAGAACTACATTTTTTGGCTTTCCTGTATAGTAAAAATTGAGCTAAAATTGCAGAGAAATGATCATTTTTATCTTTCCGGTTTGCTTCTGTATGCATGCAATCCTTTTATTAGATTATCAGCTCATACTGACGGAATGTCTAAAGCCATTTCACTAAAATACTTATTGAACCAACATTTTCTGCTTAGACCATAAAGCCTAAATCAATGACATATTGAACAAATATATAAAAATCTTGAGTTTAGCTCTAGTGCTAAAGATTTCTTTTTATGCTAGCAATATAGGGCAATTGGGCTGTCACTGTACACTACCTAAGAAAAATACAAAAAGCACTGTCCTTTTACAGAAAATGATAGGATTACTATCAGGGATACCAGAAAATTAGCCTAAATTAGTCTCTGTATCAACATTGACGGAAATCTGAAGTGAGTGGAATATGGAGGCTGACATATTTAATTTTAAACAATACCAGTTGCTAGGCAAAATTACTGATATTTTACTACTTAATTTTAATAGTAAAATATTGATAATCTTTACTGATATTTTACTATGCCCTAACCTAACCCTACTTTCACACAGAACCCTCTCTCTACCAATGTATAACCCTTACACTACTGAAACCTACCCTCAACCCTCCCTCTATCAACGCCAAACCCTTAAACTCCCCCTGGTGGTGCCTAGCTCTTAAACCTCCCCTCCCTTCCGTCCCGGTGGCACTTACTATCCCCCGAACCAAAGCATACACCTTAACCACCCCCCAACACACACAGCAATTAGCGTCTCTGGGCAGAAATTTGGGCACCTGGAGTTGCCTAATAAAATAGCCAGTGTCAAGGCTTCCCACTATGTAAAATGTGGTTATTTTATTGGCCGACTCCAGGCGCCCAAATGTCTGCCCAATGCCGCTAATCGCAACTTTTATAATAGGCTCCTATGGCGGCGCCCTTCTGTCTAAGGTAGCTGCGGTGCCCTTTTTCCCAGCTTCAGTGTGATTTAGACACTACTGCAGCTAAAAAGATCAGCAGGACTGCCAGGTAACTGGTGTTATTTGAAAGGAAACACATATGATAGTCTTTATAAGCATCTCGCTTTAGGTTCACTTAAAAGCCGGCAAAAGGAAAAGTGTAAAGGGCTTCAAACTGTAAATGATGATTATAACGTGAGGCTGAGAGGAAAGTACTTCCTTCAGTACTGCTGCTCTGTATTCTGTATTTGCTAATGCAGAGATAAGGAGTATGGGAGGGCTGTCTTGTTGTGTGAAGAGACACTTCTTTCATGATGTGGTGTGTGTGTGTGCGTGCGTGTGTGCGTGTGTGTTTGTTGGTAGGACAGCGCACAAAGCTGCACTGACAAACTGAATATGGTTATAAAATAAATGTTTATATCCATGCATGTATATCAGTACAGTAGCACTTTAAAGGGAACCTAAACTGAGAAGGATATACATTTTTCCTTTTAAAATAATATCAGTTGCCTAATTTTCCTGCTGATCCTGTGTCTCTAATACACAGCCCCTCAACAAGCATGCAGATCAGGTGCTCTGACTGAAGTCAGACTGGATTAGCTGCATGCTTGTTTCAGGTGTGTGATTCAGACACTGCTGGAGCCAAAGAGATCAGCAGGACTGCCAGGCAACTGGTATTGTTTAAAAGGAAACATCCTTATCCCTCTCAGTTAAGGTTCCCTTTAAAGAAATTCATAAAATATCAATTAAACTATAAATCACCATTTGCTACTTTCTGTGTTAATACTCACTTATTGAACCCCAACAGGCTCCTGTTTCTGCTGCATTATCGAGAAGTGGATGTGCAGGTACACCTCTCATGATGTCATCTATCAGTTGCTCCAACAATACAGATACCAAAGGGCAGTTTCATGGGGGACAAGGGCAAGGTCTCGGTCACTGAAATCTTCAAGGCTGTCATAATGCCAAGCATGAAAAAGCAATTTAGCAAAGAAACATTGCAAGCAGGTAGACATGTAACATTGTTAGGGTCTGCATTCATGTTTGTTGACATTAAATCTTAAACTGACAACAGGAAAAGACAAACAGATTTTACATGGTACAATTACAATTAGACTGCAAAAACTAGTTTGCTATGGGGAGCATACGGTATACAGTACAGTGCAAACCTCCTAGAAAAAGGTGTGTCTAAACTTTTCAGGCCAAGAGCCATATTGCCATTCTTGAGAGTACTAGGGAGCAAAACTAGCGAAATTAAACATAATTTTGCTGATTGCCATTAAACTTTTGCCTCTATATAATTTTCATGGGAATAACCCATATACTGGCACAGTGGCAGCTGCGAATCAGTGGATGTTACTGCTGCTGGCCTAGTGGCAGCTGCTAATCTGTGGCTGCTACTGCTACAGTGGTGGCTACAAACAAGCAAAGGCGGTGGCAGAGTGGTGATACAAGGTTACCCCTGCATGTGGCACCTCAGCTACAGCCTGCGGTTCACATGGCAATAACAACTGTAGAGGGCACCAGACAAGGCTTGGTGGGTCGCATTTGGACATGCCTGTCCTAGAACAGTGTTTCTCAACATTTTATTGGTATGTACCCCTTTTAAAGAGACTCTGAAGTCGCCAAAAAATCAGGTTTTTACTTTAAAAACTTCTTTAACATAATTGCCCCACCTGAAACGCCACATATCCGTGCCTGAAAACTTGATTAATCACCCCAAACTCCCTGGGGCCTCTCCTTGCCCCTCTCAGACTTCTTTCACTGAAAGGGGCGGGGAGAGGCGGCGATCAGCGCAGATTGATGTGCATGGAGGCAGAGCTACAGCCCAAAGCTCTGCCTCCCCGGGCAGCAAAATCCACGACCAGGAAAGTCGTGGATTTTTGCCCCGGGAGTTTGGGGTGATTAATTAAGTTTTCAGCAGCGGGGATGCAGCATTTTAGGTGAAACAATTATGTTAAAGAGGTTTTTAAAGTAAAAACCTCATTTTTTGGAGGCTTCAGAGTCTCTTTAAAACCATGTAATTACCAAGTACCCCATACATAGTAAACATTATCACAAGTACCTCTTGATATATCCAAGAAGCCGATACCATCTGTATCAAATGATCTTTTATTGATTAAAGTGCTTGTCAGCCATCACAGCAACGTTTCAAAGCTAGTCCGCTTCTTTATCAAGCTAAGCTGCAAGTCAGAATACAATACATCTATGGAACACACTCCTTTATATAGTATCATGGTTCCGTGGTCACCCAATCAAATTATCCCAATTCAAACCATCCTATCGCAAGGCTCCATGGCCTGCGGACCTGATGGGAAACTATCTGGGTACTCACGGATTGGACATAGGTCTGGACACCACCTCTTCAGCATTTCAACCTATTGGTTAGGTCTCCTGCCGCCGTGAGCAATACTGGCTGCACATCCCCTCCGTCTCCACCCACTGTCTCACCGTCATCGGCGGACCAGATGGGGAATGCCGGGGTCACGTGTGCCTGGAGAGACGTCATCCGCCTCGCCCTGCCCACAAGTACCTCTTGACAAATATATACATAATCATAGTACATGATAATTGGTTCTAAACCATTTCCAAGCATTAATTATTGATTTTAATTAGCTAAAATATACTCTGTTATTCTGGGTTAAGTATATCAAGCCTGAGTACCCCCTGGAACCATAAGAAGTACCCCCTGAGGTACGCTTACCACACGGTGAGAACCTAGGTCCTAGAACAGGGGTCAGGAACCTTTTCGGCTGAGAGAGAGACATAAATGCCACATATTTTAAAATGTAATTCCGTGAGAGCCATACAATATGTTTCAAACTGGCACAATAGGGCTCATGTCCCTGTTGCCATGGTGATGGCTGATCCGCCAGGCAGTGTCAGACACGTCTTCAGCTTCTCTTGGGTTTCAGCAACATCAGCAATTTTCCAGAGAGCAGAAATACTGACTAACAGCTTGTACAATTAGCTAGCTTGGGGGTTGATTTGGGGGCTGATTCACTTTGTAGGACGAGATCCCCGCACTCTGGCCCAATAGGCTGCCTGTCAAGTGACAGGCAGCCTATTGGTCCAAAGTGCAGGGATCTCATCCTACAAAGTCACTGGACATGACAGGGTCCAGAGTGGGACAATTGAAGCAGCTGTTCGTTTTGGTGGGAGCGCGAGTAAGTTAGTAATGCATGCTACAGCAGTAGCGTGCCTACTTTGAAAATGTTACTTGCGCTGCCACACTAAGCTGCGCTGCTTGAGCAGTGTAAATTAGTGAATCAACCCCTAACTGTGAGCCACATGTAGCCATCAAAAGAGCCACATCTGGCTCCCGAGCCATAGGTTCCCTACCCCTGTCCTAGAAGATAAGACACCTTGGGCTTGATTTACTAAGCGGTGCTAACCTACTTAGCAGGTCTAAAGTCTTAAGGCGTGCTAACCAGGGTGCTAAGTAGGTTAGCACCAGTTTTCTCAATCAGATCGCGTGCTAAGTACCGCGCACAAAGTCCTATGCAAGCGCTAAGTCTCATAGGCTTTAGTGGGCACTTCGCGCGGAGCGCCCTGCGCAGTGCGCGCACAAAACTTTGCGCGTGGTACTTTGCGCACGATCACTACTTCTCACATTTCAACTGAGTTTAGACGTGCTAAGGGCCAGTGCTAAAGTTAGCACCGTTTTGTAAATCAAGCCCCTTGCCAGTTAGTTCAAGTCAAACAACACAGATATAAAGTGTTTTTATAGCTTATACAATGTGTTCTACTCAGGAAACATAACTCAGCTACTTAGGGTATCATTCATAAAGCATTTTTCCGCATGTGGAAATGCTGAAAACAGCTGACTTTACCGAACACTTAGCAAAATCTCCATTTATAAAGGCTCTTTCCGCATGAAAAGCTGACATTACCGAGCAGAGCGATAAATCACCGCCTTGTGCCGTGACTATCGTAAAAAATTTAACAAAATGTCAATTCATAGATATTACCACAAGCGGTATGAGGACGGGAAATACCGCTCCCTTGGATGTAGCGAGAACCATGCTGAGTTAATGGAGACACAGACCTCCTAGGCAGCTGCAGTAGAGCAGAACACGGAGAAATGTATCAACTCTGCAGCTTCCTGTGTTTCTGCAAGCCTACCGCCTGCCTAGTTCGGGAAATCTCCGCACTGCTATCGCAACTGTGCACTTTTTCATGAATGACCACACAGAAGTCTAAAATACTGGCAGCGGTGTTTTCCCGCACTGATTCTCATTACCGACAGCACTTTTATGAATGATACCTTTTGTGTCTAGATGTTATTTTCCATTTATGGACTAGAGTAGTCTTAAAGTTTTAACTCTGTAACTAGTTAGCTAACACTCATAAGACACCTCACATTTTGCTAAGTGTAATACAGTATATATAATTTTCTTCAGGTCAAACCCTTTGGGCACTATTTTTTTGCAGCAATTATCCTTTTTTCTAGTTTAGATAAAAAGCACAAATTATATTTGGCTATTTATCTAGTTTATCATCACGTTAACATCATGCTGCTGGTAGTGTACAGTGACAATAGTCACATTTTAAATAAAAGTATATTTTTCTACATTGTGTACATTTTGTCCTTGTACTGGAACAATAACAAAACATTTTTCATGATCAAAACTGGGAATAAGAGGATAATAGAGAGGTTAACTGGCTGTTTTATTATGTAAGAAATGTGGTCTGAAAAGTAGGTGTGGCTTTAGGAGGTGGCTAGACAGTAGTTTTAGTTGTAATATACTTATTTTTTAATCTCATCCCCTTATTATATAGTGCCACCACAGGTAGTGGCCTCCCATTTATAGTACTCCATATACTGATGAGTCATACCTATGATGAAACCGGTAGGGCGGTGTAACTATTGCGGAATTATTTCCGTGGTCAGCGCACAAGATGTGCGCTGACACTGCGGAAATCCTCCACAAGCGTGTAATTTAACAGAACCCAGCTATGGTGCTATGCACCTGTAGAGGGAAATTCCCACCGGCAGATGGAGCTGTGGAGTGCAGAGGAACACAGCCTCTGCCCTGCCACAGATGCCAGATGGGAATTGCACGAGTTGAAGCAATGCAGGGCAAGATAGCCCTTAAAGAGAGAGAGCGCAGAAACAGAATGTATGTGTGTCCACCAATCTAGTCGCCACCCAGCGACGGTGAACACACAACAGCGGAAACGAAGTGGGAACGCAATCTTCAAGAGTGGCGATAAATAATAGTGACACAAGACCGATTCAGACAGAGCACAAGTGTAGCAAAAAGACATAGCAAATAACAATGATCCGAACGTCAAAGAAAATAACAAGCGCTAGCTAAACGCGAACTCCGCACTCATTCGCAACAGCGAACGCGTTAAAGACACGATCACCGCGCGTTAGGCGCCCAGTGATAAGCGTGCCACCCAAACTAACCAATGTAACACAAACACGAAAATAGAGAACGCGAACGCTTGCTAAACGGTTACCTCACCGGGCCTACAGCAAGTGTTCGTACCAGACAAGACAGAGAGAAGGAGTAGCCAGCAGCAACTGCAGCTCTGGCCTACACTCCCAGACAGAGTACAGAAGGAACCACCGCCACTACCGCTAGGGCGAATGCGATCCAGACAGACAGACGGGGCTACCAGTAGCAACCGCTGCTCTGGTCAGCACCCCTAAGGCAGAATACAGAGGGAACCACCGCCACTACCGCTAGGGCGAATGCGATCCCACCAGACAGAACGATTTCCTGTCGACCGCCGCTGGTGACAAGACAATCGCAACAGATAGACAGTAGAAGGCAAACAGATAATACAACCTGACTACGCTAGAAGGAATGCCTAGTGCACTCCCAAGGAATTACTCTAAGATAATCTTAACAAACGATTAGCAAAGGCTGAGACTCCAGGTAAGTCAGCAGGAACAAACCATCATGACCAGCAAGGAATTCTGGGAAGAAATGGTTTTTATACTGCAAGCCATCAGAGGAAGCAGCTAAGCAATTTGCATGACAAGTGGATGCAAATTCCTCCCCAGAACAGCAACTCTGCAGCTTGCAGAGGGGAGACAGGTCTCTTTTCCAGGGACCTGCCACACTCAGATTTACAAAATGGTCAAACAGCTGTCTGCCTGTGCAGACAGCAGAGCCGATCATTACAGGCGGAGCCCTGGATACCACACTGAGCCGGAGAACGGGGTGGACACACGAGACGCAGTTAATCTACCGGTGAAGAGATGAGATGTCTGATTGAGAAAGCCCTGGTGGCAGATGCTGAGCATTCATTGAAAGAAGTTGACGGTGAGCAGGGACATAGAGGGGGGAAGCCTGAGCATGCAGAATTACCCCTATGTATGCACGCCTGAGTCACTGGTGAAGGAGCATGCTGATCACTTAGAGGGTGTAAGATATGTTTTAAACAGGCTATACTATGTACAGTTTTGTATCCATTACTTGTTACTCCAAAATTGCTCTGGAGTTTGTTTGAAGGAGAAAAACGGAGAGTGAGCACGACTGTATATAACTGTGCACTCCCTATACTGTGTCCCCTATTTTGTGGTGCCTTATAGTGGCCCTTACCGTATGTTGTGCCCCAATTAAAATTGCCCCATGCTGTGTGACCCTTAAAGTGCTCCCTATGCTCAGTGGTGTAGCTAGGGACCCCTTTGTGAGTTCTACATTGCGCCCCCTTATGCGCTCTATACATATAAATGTATATAGAGCGCCCAAACCTGCCAAGGACAGCCAGAGTGTCAAAGAGATGTAAGGGGAGGGGAACAGTTTGTTAATGATTATCACTATTGTAAGCACATGCTGAAGTAATCATTACCAGTATGGCACTAATGAAGAGCTAATACAGCAGTTGAAAGAAACTCTGCCCCAGGGTTCATTTGCATCCCCAATTGCTAAACCACTGCCTATGTTATGTGCCCTTATCCTTCTCCCCAATATTGCTTTCCCTGGTGGCTTAATGGTGCTCCCTTCATCTTACAGCTTTCCCAGTTGGTTTAGTGGAAGTTACCTCTCCCCATTGCAGCGGCAGTATTGGTGCCCCATGTCTAAGCTCTAGCCAGTCTCCTTATGTAATGCAGGTGGATGAGTCTGACTGTGATATGGGACATGTCTGGTGGAATGGGGTATAAGTGAGATGATACTTACCCAGCATTGTCTCTATCTGTTGCCAATCATCACTATGGGGGAAAAGGAGAGGGGGAAGTAGGGGAGATTACTGATACCCGGGGATAATGAGCACAGGCACTTGGTAGCATCCATGCTGTGATCATTAACAGCTACAGGCTTATATTTATATCCTATGGCAAAAACCAGGGGCAGAGAGGATGTAAATTCACCAAGCAGTTACATAGTTATACCCCAAAAGTGGATAATAAAACAAGACTATATATACTTTGTAAAGTGCTATTTAAATACAAAATAATATTAAAGCGGAATGAAACCCAGCATTTCTTCTTTGCCCAAAAAAATATTTGCAGCATATTATATACAACCAGCATTTTTTTTTTACTAGAACAGCATTCAATGGGTTACACACAGGACTCCAAAGTTCAGTGCAGAGAAATCTGGATGCATCAGAAGTGTAGATAATGTTATCTTGTCTTTACTTAATTGTATCAAGTAAGGAATGTGACACATTCTCAGACTGTGCAGAAGCTGCTGGACACAGACAGACACTCGAAGCATTTCTGCCTTCAATACATAATGAATAAAACCAGTTATGTATAAAATGCAAAGTCAGCTCTCAAAGCAAAAAACTGTACTTTTGGGAACTTGTAATTTCTAAATGAATAATATTACTTATGCACAAATGCAAATATGATAACCGTATGGCATATAAAAAGTAGGAAAACATGTTTTTATTGAATACTATGTCAGGGTTTTATACTGCTTTAATAAAATTAATTTGGAACACCTATCCAGGATGTCTAGATACAGAGAGCTCTGTCTACTGCAGCCTTGTGTCCCTCCAATCTGAGTTGACATTTATGATTTTTGAACCGATGAAGCATCATCATATTCTAGGAGGTAGCCAGGAGGCAAGACATCTGCTGGTCAGGAAGGGCTCCCAACATTACAGCCAGACTACCATTGCCACACCCACTGTCATTAGCAGTCCCACCTCCTATTTATCTCTTAAGCCCCATCTACACTATGGGACATTGCAGTGATCCGGCGGCTCGATTAGCCGCCGGATCGCCTCTTCCGTGTGCCCGCCGCGTCCCCGCTCGCCGCGCGTGCGCCACATTCGATTCCCCGCTAGTGCCCGCTTATCTTCCGCTCGATTCCCTGCCATTGTCCCCTCGCGGGGAGCGAGCAGGGAATCGGCGGTGCGGAGATCCGTCCTGGCGGATCTTATCGCATCAGCGGCTCGATTGATAAGGAGCATCGCGGCCGCATCTACTCGTGTAGATGCAGCTTTAGCTTCATTAGTAAACAGTAAATTATATCCCAGTTGTGTGGATTAGAGGGGCACTAGCTCACAGACCTCATTTTTTTAAGTGATTTAAGGACAATTGCAAAAGCCTCAATTTGCACTTGCGCCGTTTGCACTGTAGCTGCAGGGAACAGAGTGAGAATTACACAAGCCGATGTTTGCGTTTAGGGAAAAAACAATGTGCGCTAGTGGAAAATGAGCAACACGATTTACATGTAAATCAGGGGGCTCTTGCGATTGGCAAAACGTCTGTGATTTGCTTTTTCATGTGGATCGCAGCTAGAGGAAAAGGGCCCTAAGCAGCAAACAGAAAACTGTACTTATGTGCTTCAGTACTGTCATGCCATAGAGTAAACCTGAAGTCTTAAGCCCCATCTACACCATACAATTTTTTATCCGATTCGATTCATTGATTCGATTCAATCCGACCTGTCCGATCGGGATTCGATTCAATTAAATTTGCCATTGTTTTGCAATAGCAAATTGAATCCAATCGAATCCCAATCGGACATGTCGGACTGAATTGAATTGAATCAATGAATTGAATCAAATTGGACAAAACAATTATATGGTGTAGATGGGGCTTTAACCCCCTTGGCGTTCTGATTCTTTCCGTATTTTAGGGTCTAAAAGCGGTGCAATTTTTTTGCACCCTTTCAGACCCTAAAACCTGGAAAAAATCATGCTGCCAGGAGATCTGCAGCAGCCCAGATATCACTCACCTCTCTGGGCTTCAGCGCTGCAGTCATGCCTCCATCCTCCGGGTGGCGCTGCAACTCTAAAGTGAAATTGTCGTCATGCCGACAGCCAGCGATCTCACCAGCAGGAAGCAGAGCCCTGGAGGAGAGGAAGAAGGAATGCCAGCCGACATCGGGATCCCCGGGAGGTATGTAGAAACGCTCCCGCTGCGTGCATTGCTCTGCATACAGCCTCCGGCAGCTACCCTGAGCAGAGGTCGGGATCACCGCTCTTAGCTGCGGTTTTCTGCCTCGACCCTAGCTCGGGATAACCGCCAAGGAGGTTAAGGTGCCACACACGATACAATAAAATGATCCGATTTCATGGCAATTCTAAAAATATGATTGGATCTCCTGAAAAAAATCAAAAGCTTTTTTTTCATTCAACTGAAAAATCAGATCGGATTTCCCATTTTTTTCGATTTTTATCGATTCGGAATGCTGGAAATTTTTCTTCAATTTTTCTAACGATTGTATGGTGTGTGTTACATTGTCAATTTATTAATATACACACCCTAGCAATTTTCTCAGAGTTTCCAATCATTTGTTTCATAATTGGGGAAAATTTTACATATGTGTGTGGTACATTGGTCATATTTTTGAAATGTTGCAATCAGTCAGAAAAATTGATTGCAATTCTTACACTGAACAGATATTTAAAAAAATTGTATGGTGTGTGTGGCCACCTTTAAAAAGTGGTGTGACCAGTGGTTGAGGTAGCTTGTACCTTACACTTGGTGCTGCTGTCATTTACCTTACCTACTCAATACTCCCAACCAACATATGCAAATCATAAAGCTTTTCAGAACATGTGTATTTGCATGGCCCCTGTATGACCACACTAGCTTCTTTATAGGACAGGTGAACTAATAAATATACTCATCAGCCCTAATCCCAAAACATGCTAATGATATGAATTATTGGATATGAATGATATGGATTATTGGATAATTTGTTCTGTGCTGAGCATTGCAGAAAATTTGACATCTATATATACGTAGTCTCTGGTTAACAAACGAGACAGGGGCTGATTGCCTATTGTTAAAATCAAACTTTTTTTTATGGGACTACTGTACTTGCCCAGCTTCACTGCCTTTCTTACTACTACTACTCCCCCCCCTGTGCGACAGCTATACTTATAGATCTGTTATCTGTTGAATCCTTCCTTTCCTGTGAATGACTCTTCTGCCTCCTGGGTACAGACAGGTATAGAAGGGACCATAAGCAGAAGCCAATTAAGGAGTAGGTGGTTTACCGCTACTCAGAAATGTCTGGCTATTTCCTTCACCTACGTATGAAGCTGATCAGTAGGAGTGATGAAACCTCTAGAACACAAAAGTGTCCAGCAGAAGCTACTTATTTCTTTGGAAAGTAGTAATTGAAGTGAACCTCCAGACTAAAAATCTACTCAACAGCACTGAAAAGGCTTGATGTTTCTTTAACAGATTCACAGCATCAGAACTTTGTTTTTCTTACTCAAGCCTCATTTTTAGCTGCACAGAAGAAAACTGCCCAGGCATTTTCAGCCTGATGCTGTGCAAAGCATGATGGGATTTCTGATGTTGTTGCTCTGCTGTTTTGGTGCATTTTTTTTTCTAATTTTGAATTTGAGATTTGAAGCCTAGCGCACGCAGCTGGGAGGGGTGATCTGGACACAAGACAGTTGGAACTGTGTCTCATGCTCCCTGTCACCTCCTTTCAACCAAAAATATGGCTACCCCCATGAAATCACAAACATTTGCCTGTTCTTTTAAAACAGGGTGGGTAAGAGCTTATATTACCTATCTGTTTTAATTAACATAACTAATGTAACTTAATGACAGTATGTTTGTTTAGGCTGAAGTTCCCCTTTAAGCTGATCCACGTAAGGGGCTGACTGTTTAATTGTGCTGAGGATTGGACGTTATCTGGCGATTGCTTAGATGAGTATTCGTTTGGCCTCTCTAGCTTATGGCCCGAGACTCAATCATGAGTTGATATACAGTTTTCTGATGCAGTGAAAGCCCCGTGGTCATAAAACTGTCTTTTAGAAATATAGTATTCTCATTGCGATACTGATGTCATGATGTAATTACTAATGCAATGGCAAAAGGATCTATGATTAGGGAACCTCCGCAAAACTGAAAGTATAATTATCTTGTTTAGATAAGGGATGAGCTGGAAGCTGACAAGTGATCTTTGAATGTTCAATCAATGTTCAGTTATCTTCCAGCCACCATTTTTTGCAGATTTAAATCCTGTACACATGCTAGATAAAACGTGTCTCAGATGGCCAATTACGACCACCTCTGCCAATAATCCATTGTGTATATAGCAGGTCCTGACATCCAATGGCAGCCCAGCCAACAATCTGCTTGGTGGATCAATTCAGCTGAGTGACAGCCATTCACCCTTCCCGCCATATGATGTCACGACTGCACCACTACATGTCTGTACAGTCTCGGACCAGCGACGTCACCCGAGGGATTGGGTAGCTATCCTTGTTGGGCAACATCCATCGAGCGTGCGTACAGGCCTTTAGAAAAGTCGTGGGCATATCCTTGGAGATTAATCAAGAACATTGTCTTTGCTGTTGTCTACTGGAACACAATTTGTAGAAAGTGAGTTCCGCACAATGTCGGTAGAGTCAAACCGGCTTTATTGAATCAACACATAAAGGCTAAAATCCATCACCACATGCTAACTGGAACACAATACACATCTTCCAATAAGTACTGTTTCCCCTTAAAAAAAGACAGGGGCCCAAACACAATTGACTTTTACTGTTGAATTTTCTCCTAGGTGATATTTCAACAACTTGTTAATTAAATACCTTTTAAACCATCAGCAAGCAAAATGAAATTTTATAGTTCTTTTTCA
Organism: Hyperolius riggenbachi; assembly: GCF_040937935.1. Lineage (NCBI taxonomy): Eukaryota > Metazoa > Chordata > Amphibia > Anura > Hyperoliidae > Hyperolius > Hyperolius riggenbachi. The sequence goes on from NC_090646.1 coordinate 486,872,454, forward strand.
CCTATTTTTTTGTACTTTTTCTGTTGCAAAGTGCTTAAAAATTATTTGAAAATGAAGATGAAAAATTATGTCCAAGGCATTGGCGTAGCTAAGGAGCTATGGGCCTCGGTGCAAGTTTTGCATTGGGGCCCCCCAAGCATGCTATACATAACAATTGATACGGACAACCACAGTGTTAGAGGTGCAAGAAGAGGATGGGGAACAGTTTGTTAATGATTACTACTATTCAAAGCATCTATAGAAGTGAATATTATCAGCACAGGACCAATAGAGAGCTAATACTGTGGTTGAGGATGGGCCCCACGGGCCCCTCTAGCCCAAGGGCCCCGATGTGGTCGCTACCTCTGCACCCCCTATTGCTACGCCACTGGTCCAAGGAGAAAACTCAGAAGAAAATGTAAATTGCATATGGGCCAGAGTCCTATACTAAAAAAACAATATTTAGTCATAGGCATGTCATCACATTCTGGAACATGATAATAACTTTCCAAACCCCAAATACCACCATACATTTCTCGAAAATACCTTTTACAACAATCTACATTTACATAGAGACCAGTACTTTCCAGACATTATTGTTTTGGGTCTCATGGGGTCTTTCGAAATTGATTCTTTGGGGGGGGGGGGGGGGGGGGAGGGGGAGTCTGCTTTCCCTGGTAAAAGGTCTATTTGTCCTGCTGCATTTTATTGCCAGCTGATTTTACAGGTATGCTGTAGCTGCCTAGATGCTATTCAAATTGACTTTCTTTATGAACTGTAATTGGGGCTTATTTTTGAATTACCGTAGGGCTTATATTTAGAGCATCCTCAAAAATCCTAAAAAATCATGCTAGGGCTTTTTTCCAGGGAAATAGGGTATTAACGTTCATAAGTGACATCTTCCAGTATGCTGTCTTATTCATTGAAGCCAATACAGACAACTGAAAGAACTTGGTTTCTGTTACATAGATCTGCAAGTGACATATATGGAGAAAGGGGTGTATTATTTACTATTCCATACAGTCCATAATTATATGTATGTAAAAATATCGTTATGCCCTTGGCCACAGGAATGTTAAGAGAAAGAATAAATAGCTGCAAACTAGCCAGGCCAGATATAAAAGAGTTTACCTTTATGGCTGCCTCTAGTTCAAACACTGTACAGATCTAATGTGTGCTTGTGTTTATTACTGAATACCCATAAAATGAGCTACACAAACAGCCAAGGCAAGTTCCAAGGCTTATCCTAAGGCAACGCAAACCTGTTGAACAGTTCCTACCTGGTATTTATGGTAGGTAGTCTTACACAGAACCGTCTTGCTAGGTTTGTACATTTTCAGCTCCCCATTCTCTGGGAGGAACGCTGCTCCTTCTCTGCAAACATTAAGGTAAAGTTTTATTATCTTCCTTTGAACAACTACCAAACATAACACTAAAGCTAAGACTTTATTCAAACAAAAAAGTGCTTTTTTACTGCTTGAATCGTTGAGCAGTGCTTTGCATCTGGAGTTCAGTGCCGTGTGCCGACTTCCCTTTCTGTATTTGTGCTCTTAACAAATTTGCTTTCAGAGTTGATGCTCTGGCCATAATACATTCCGTCTCACCTTGAAAGATATGCAGATCAGGAATGTCTGAACACCCAATCACAATACCGCACAGGTGATTTAGAAAGTATGACAGCCAAAACTAGCAAGATATTATTTTTTTCTCATGACATGTGAGTTTTTCTGTCCATCTGTCCAGTTTACCAAAATCACAGCCAGAGTCGTTTCTGACCTATTTGGACATTTGGACATTTACACATGCAGACTAAACCTGCATTGTGTTACCCTATTTTGCCGCAAGGGGCCGCAGATTAATGAACGTCTATGGAGACTTTTTCACACTTACGCCTCTTGCACACTGCATGCATTTCAGATTCCGATTCCGCTTTTTAATCTGTTTTTACATCCGATTCCGATTCAGATTTTTAATCTTAACTGCATGCTGCGTTTTTTGATCCGTTTTTCTGTTGAATGTATTCAGGGAAAATCGGAAACGGAATCGGAAACGGAATCGGAAAACGGATTTGCAGTGTGCAGGGAGCCTTAATGTGGTCTCTTGCAGTGCCCCCGGAAGTATCTGTTTTGATGCAAGGGCAACAGTGCATTACTGCAAGTACCAGGCTTAAAGAGACACTGAAGCGAAAAAAAAATGATGATATTATGATTTGTATGTGTAGTACAGCTAAGAAATAAAACATTAAGATCAGATACATCAGTGTAATTGTTTCCAGTACAGGAAGAGTTGAGAAACTCCAGTTGTTATCTCTATGCAAACAAGCCATTAAGCTATCCGACTAAGTTAGTCGTGGAGAGGGCTGTTTTCTGACTTTTATTATCTCAACTGTTCCTGGACTGTTTACTTTTCCTCTGCCAGAGGAGAGGTCATTACTTCACAGACTGCTCTGAAAGACTCATTTTGAATGCTGAGTGGTGTGTAATCTGCACATATTATAGAATGATGCAATGTTAGAAAAAACACTATATACCTGAAAATAAAAGTATAAGAATATTTTCTTTGCTGCTAATCTTCTAGTAATTATTCATAGTACACAACCAATTCACTATATCATATTTTTTTTTTCGCTTCAGTGTCTCTTTAATGCACAGTGCTTGGGGTAATGTAAGCCTGTGGGCGAGGCATAGTGTAAACAACGGAGAGCAATGCATCGCGGCCTGCATGCATAGACCAACGGGAATCCCAGTGACGTACTTCCTGCCCAGCAGGGAGTGCATCACTGAGCGGGGGGCAGCACTATGCATACTTCACACCGCAATGCAAAACATAGGTGTAACACTGGCCTTCAACAGGATAAAATAATTATAGTACTTGTACAAACGCTAGCCTCTGAAAGATTGACAGGGGTGCTGCTAGGATCCCAGAATATCTGGAGCACCTCTAGGGGTAGATGCGTGCATGCAACAAAGAGTGGGTGTGGCCACTACAGATTTTGAGCAGGGCCAGATATTGGGCATAATATTAAAATATGTGAACTTAGATTACATGCTGTAGACATTGCATTAAAAAGTACCTCCAGTATAAAAGACAGCCTTTTATGCCAGGCTCTGTCATAACGATGGAGGAACGAGGGACCTCAGGGATAATTACTTACTTGATCGGCCGTAATTCATTAATTCAGATGAGCCCCCGACCCTAACCCCCCCCCCCCCTTCCCCCTTGGAAATGCAGCTATGGCAGGTTTAATTCAAAGTTCTGCCGAGACTCTGGCCATTCCAATCTGCATTGCTGTGGCCCGCCACCCAGCTCGGCAGATGCGGACTAATTGGTGGCGACTGAGCTGGGGTTGGGCCATGGCAATGCATGAGGAGGTTTCTGAAGAGATTTAAAAGACTTCAGAAACAGGGCCACAACTGCATTGCAGAGGAGGGGGTCGGAGCATCACCCGTAAATGAATTACAGCCATTTAGGTATGTAATTAACCCTGAGACCCCCCAATCCTGCACCTTTATACTGTCTTTTATACTGGAGGTAGTCTTTAGTGTTCCATGCTCGCTTTACCCACACATTGCTGGGCCACAAGAAAGCATTTCTGCTCCTCATTCCACAGTGTCACATATCAATATGTACACTAAAAAAAAGCACTCCTAAAGTGAGAGGAATATGAAGGCTGACATACTTTTTCTTTTTAACAATGCCTGGCTGTCCTGCACTGATACTTTTAGCAATAGACCCTGAAAAAGAATAAGGATCAGGTCCTATGACTGAAGTCTGACTAGATTAGCTGCATGATTGTCTCAGGTGTGTGATTCAAACACAACTGCAACCAAAGAGATCAGCAAGACACTAGGCAACTGGTATTGTTTAAAAGGAAATAAATAGGGCAGCCCCATTATACCTCTCACGTTAGGTTTCCTTGGGTACAAAATGAGATACTTACCTAAAGAGAGGGAAGCCTCAGGATCCTATTGAGGCTTCCCTCTGTGTTATGTTATACTCCCTAACTGAGCGTGGCCCCCTGGAAGATTAGCAACAAGGCATTGTCTCTAATCATATCGGGCCCACGCACCTTCTCTTCCTTCAGCGTGGCTTGCGAGGCTACTGGACAGCCGCGCTCGTAACAGACATCGGGGCCATGCTCAGAAACAGGGGACGTAGGACCACCGAGGGAATCCACAATAGGATCCCGAGGCTTCCCTCTCTTCAAGTTAATTTCCTATTTTGAACACGAGCTTGCTTTAACACTAAAGATTCACATTAACCCCTTTCTGGATTTTAGGGTCTAAAAGTGGTGCAATTTTTTGCATGCTTTTAGATCCTAAAACCTGGAAAAAAATCATGCTGCTAGGGAGTTCTGCAACAGCCCAGCACTCACTCACCTCCCTGGGATTCAGCGCTGCAGTTTTCCCTCCGTCCTCCGGGTGATGCTGTAACCCTATAGCGAGATTGGCGGCTGTCGTCATGACCACAGACGGCAATCTCACCAAGGGGAAGCAAAGCCTCGGTGGAGAAGAAGAGGAATGGCGGCTGACGTCGGGATCCCTCAGGAGGTGAGTTAAAACGCCCGCTGCGTGCATTGCTCTGCATAGACCTCCCAGGGGCTACCATGAGCTCAGCTCGAGGGTTACCGCTCCTGGCATTTTTTTCCACCTCTAACTGAACTCGTGATTACCGCTAAGGATGTTTACTGATGCCTGGTACACAACATACAATTTTCCTTCAGATACATGGGTTGAATAGATCATTTTCAACAAGTCCAATTTGATTTCTGATCTTTTTTTTTTTATCGATTTTGATAAAATTGATCAGAAAAACCATCGGGAAAACGATCGGAAATCAGATCGGACCTGTTGGAAATTATCTATTCGACCCATGTATCTGAAGAGAAATTGTATGTTCCACTGTGTACCCCTTACTTCTAATAACACTTTAGGAACAAGCCTAGAATGCCTGTGCTAGACAACAGCCCTGATCACAGCCTGACATGGACCAAACTGTGTTAGTCGCCACCGTAAGGCACCTGCATTTGATGTCATTGGCCAAGCCCACAGCTTGCTCTATACCAGTGTTTCCACTCCCAGATATATAATGCTGGGCAGCTATAGTCTACTCCATTGTGACACTTTGTTTTTACTAAACAGCTTCGATGACACATACCACTGCATTTTCAGCATAATAATGGCTAGAATCACTGCCCCCAGCAGTGTGACAAATAATGTCAACACAAAAAATAAAATATAAATAATAATATAACAAAGCATTACCAGTGAACCACAACCTAATAATGTGCAGATGCCCCAAATGCACCACTACATATACGGCAAACAGACATAACAAGGCAATGCAGGTGACATCATCATAGCATCAATAGCCAACACTGCTCAATAGGCAAACTGGATGTAATACAGCATACACACACACCATTACTGTTGCCCACAGAGATTGAGATTTGATTCCCTAGGGCGACAGTTCAGTGTCGAGTGCTGTACAGACATTTTACTAGCCTACAGTCTAGTGATGCGTTCTGTTGCAATGCAGAAGGTGTGCCAAGCTGCAGTAAAGCCAGTACAAAGCTGTGCAAACCTTGATTACCACTTCCACCCTTCCACTCCCCAGGCTTCTGCTGTCACTAATCAGAAGAACCAGCATTTCTCCCAATATTTGATCAGTACGTAAATAAAAGTGAATGTGCCCAAATTTCTCATAAATGTTCATTAGATTCGTGTTCTTGTTGAATCTAATGTCTAATGTATTAAAAACATCTAATGCTGGGAATACACCATACAATTTTCTGTTAGATTTTCTGTTAGATTTACCTGCCAGATAGATAATTTCCACCATGTTGGAAATTATCAATCTATCCATCTATCTGCCTAGCAATTAGGCACTAAGATCATGCTGGAGATAATAAGGCAAGAGAAAACTTACCACCACACAATGAGAGAGTTATCTTATCTCTTCATTCCTTAAGTTAACTCCTCTGTAGTTAAGTTACCTCCCCTGTAGTTAATTTACCTCCTCTGTAGTTATTTTCACACGCAGTTAATTAACAGCCTATCTTTAACTCTGGAGTTATTTTAAGGATTGGAGAGTTAACTTAAAAACAGAAGAGTTAACTTTAGGTTTGCCTGAGGTAAAATGTTTCCTGAATACTACATGCCTTATCACCATGGTAACAACTCTAGAAACATTATTAAAGACAGGAGATAAGCTTAGTGAATTGAGGCCAATGCACCAGAGATAATGACCATTCTCTACAGAAAATAATCTAATTATGCAATAACAGAAGAATCTAACAGAAAATTGTATGGTGTATTCCCAGCATAATAGTGTATGCCTTTCTTTACAATGTGCAGACTATCATGACTGCCACTGGTCAGGTCACTTACCCTGGTCTGCCATTGTACTGTTTGAGTGGCAGATTTTTAGTGTGGAGTAATTCTGGGAATACACCATGAGATTTTTTGGCAGATTGATGGTTCAATTGATAATTTTCGACAGGTCCGATCTGATTTTCCAATGTTTTTCTGATCGATTTTTCATAGAAGTGAATGTAATCTGCTGAAAAATCTCATTGTATATTCTCAGCATTATAATCCTGCATCCTCTTCCTTTCTATACATTCCACACCCCTTCTGGGTGTGTTCTGGGGCTTATGGGCAGGCTGCCAGATTTGGAGAGTCCCCGACTTTTGGAATTTAGGACCTGTCACATCCCGACAGGCTGTCATTAAAGGGATATGCTATGACTAAGGAGCAATTTTGAGGCACCAATACTTGTGAGCTATTTTATATGTCCAGCACATTTGAATGCTAATAAAGATCGGACTTTTTAATCTATCAGAGAAGCGGATCTTTTTCTCTTTTTCCATGGTATTCCAGGGCTTGGCTGCCAGTGGTCCTGCTCCTGGTGGAAAACAGTGGGGTGGTGAGCGGTGTTCATTCCCTTTTTTGCAAATATCATTAACAAGCAGTGAATGGGAAGAGAGAGACATCAAAAGCAGCAAAGCTCACACTACTAGTACCATAGTGATATGATAGAGCAGTGGAGTGATCATGTGGTCACTGCAGCCACTTCCCCTAACTGGTTATACCCAGTATTGAATTTGTATGCCAGTATGAAGGGCGCCACTAGGAGCAAGACGTCATTGCTATATCTTCTGAAAAGTGAGAACCGTCAATGTTTAAGAAAGGTGGTCATACACACACAGATTGTCTCCCAATGTGCCAAAAATATTGAGCTCTCTTGATCTGAATCTGATCAGTGAGGGATCTATTACTACCACACACAGCACATACATTTTCGAAAGATTTCAACATGAAATCTATTTATTATTATTATTTTGTACATCTACTGCAGTGCTTTACAGAGAACATAGTCTTCTCACTAACTGGCTCACAATCTAATCCCTATCACAGTCATATGTTCATTGTAGTCTAGGGCCAATTAAGGGGGAGCCAATTAATTTAACTGTATATTTTTGGGATGGAGGAGGAAACCCAATTGCCTGGAGAAAACCCACACAAGCTCCTTACAGATAGTGCCCTGGCTGGGAATTGAGATGTGGACCCAGCGCTGCAAGGCTAGAATGCTATCGCCTATGCCCCCGTGCTGCAATAATATATTGAAAATCGATCAAACCAGTGCAGTGCAACACTATGGGCTGTCGTGCCTCTCTTGCCCTCATTGGATCAAGATATTCCATCCAAGCGATGATTTTTATTACGTATATGGCCTTCTTAAAATGAAGGTATATCTGCTATTTCATTGGTGCATTTCCCTGGGTTTAATTACGGTAGACTTTAATAAAAAGAAAAAGTCGCCGTTTGGCAGTGCACAAATACATTCCCAATCTCCATGAAAATGCACCTGTTTTCAATAGATTTTGCTGCATTTTTGGCTTAAACAAGTCAAAGTGTGTTAATATGCCCCAAAGCACATCATCAAGTATTTAAGTAATGTAGAAAGTAGAGAGCACTGAAAAGCTGCCAAACTCTATTATTTGAATGAGTAGCATCAGTGTAAGTACATTCACATTTTCATGCCACCCATAAAAGTCACAGATTTATCCTAACGGCCAGCATTATAATGTGTATATTTGTTCAATCTGGCATTAGGACTGTCAATGCAGAGGGAAACTGTTAGCACAAGTTAACAATTAAAGTTCAGACTCCCAGAGTGCTCAAAGGCTAAAGCTATGTAGATATGACAAATTAAACTTGGCCCAGGCAGCCGATAAGGACCACCTCGGCTGAGAATCTAGCATGTGTACAGAGGTCCCGACAGCTGAGCGCTGGCTTGTTCTCTACAATCACCTTGTCCACTCTGACATTCCTTGCCAAACTGCCATATGCATGGTAGCTAGAGATACTGTATTAGTGTTACTTAGCTAGTGGCGACCCAACTGAAGAGAGAGCTTGTCAGTGGAATGCTGACACCAGGGTGAGTAACCTCTCATTTATGCTCTGCTTGGGACTCTGCATAGGGAAGGAGGGAGGCACTAGGGGAGGTGAGTGAACCGCCTTCCCATCGTAAGGCGCCTGTAGGCATGTGCCTACAGTGCCATATGGTAGATTCGGCCTTGGCTAGTCCTCCGCTCTGTCACCAGAGGGATTGAGTCCCGAACTAGACGAAAGGCGCTGGATAGTATAGCGTCTTCCTGTTCCTCTGCACGGCCCATTATTTCACTGCTGTGTGCCGATAAAGCTGTTCAACCCGCTCAGTTGAACAGCTCTTCGGAACTACCCATGTCCCTGATGCACAGTAGCGATGCAATCATCCTACGACAACAACTCAGGGATATGTTGCAAATGCCGTGATATCGTCCATTGCAATGTATCGCAACGGACTCAATGTGGAAGGGCCCTAACAGTTGCTAAATAAGTAATATAGACTGCTGGTGCAGAATGTGCAGTGTGGAATGCTTGGCCCAAAGTATGTGGGCCCAATTCACAAGGGGCCAGTTTTAACAAAACCAGTGCAAGAAAACTGGAGCAAACCGGGAGCTAACCGGTAACAAACAACGGTTGCTCACAGTAACAAACCAAAATAATGGATTTGGGCATCTGCTCTGTTTTTGTACCAGTTCTGATCCAATATTTGGAATTTTGCTTAATTTGTTCCAAGGAACACACACCTCCACATTCCAAACTGCTGCCCTCTCTGCTAGCAAAAGGTTGACTGTAACGTTATCTGCATCTTCTAGCTAGGAAAAAATAACTGCCTTTTTAAACTGCTGTTTATGATAATACTATTGTGTGAAAGAAGAAAAGCTGTTAAGATGTTGAATATCGCACTATTTATTTTTTCTTTTGTGAATTGAGCTCAACTTGCAAGAATAAATAACGTTGACAGATCCGCCCAACCTGTTTACAATCACAGATTCAAGTGTTTTCTTCTCAGCTTGGATGACATTTTCTGTGTCAAGTGGGGAACACTTGAAATTTGTTTTTCCACCAAACTGAAAAACAAGTAGTTCCAACATTTGGGCATGCTCTCATTCCCTCAAATAATGATTTCTTCACAACTACCATAAACAATGTGAGAGTCTGGTGCACTGTTTAGATTGTGTGTGATATATTATAACTCACGGTTATTATTATAGTTATGTACAGAACTTTATTTGAGAGATCTGATGCAATGGGCTATTCACACAGACAGCGTACCCTTCTCAGCATTGCTGCCAGCTGTGGTGGAGTACAGAACCGAGCAATCCCATTCAATTCAAGTTGTGGATAGGGCCATTTGGCTCTGCCATGTATAAATGCACCCTGACACCTTTATTTTCAATATGTCCCATTGCAATGCTGCTGCCTGCTGATGTGAATGGCACCATATTAATGGGAAGTCACTGCAGTGCAGAACTTTTAGGCCTTGTTCACATCAATTATTGCAGATGGTCCTGCGATCAGAACGCGATGTGTACGATCGTACGTCATCTGGGCCGCTATGCGCTGCTGATCCCATTCACTACTGTGAATAGGTCAGCTCTGCGATTCCCAAAAAATGCATGCAGCAGTGCGATAGCACATCACATTGCTACGCAGCACATATGATGGGAACGGCAGAACTGCTGTCTATGCACTTTTGCCATTCTTGTGTGTCGCACACTATACGCGCTGCCAAAATGCGCACGGCAGCGCGTATAGTGGGAAAGAGGCCTAAGTGTGAATGGGCCTGAGGCACTAACTAGTGGTAATATTGCCGTGCAGAGACAACGCACAGCAATATTACCAGTACTACCGCAGCAGTGTACCGCGAGTTACAGTATTAGCGTGACCCGCGGTACTTGAGTAATAGTGTTGCTGTGATGAACTAGTGAATTTGCACTGGTCTTTATTACTGTAGGGCTTATGCACATACTTACATTGTTGTGCAACCAGGTGACATTTAACAGAAAACTACAATGAATGGAACAGCGCTGCTTAGCGCACTAAAAATCATGCAGCAATGCTTGGTTGGAATGTATTGCTTAATACATCAGACAGTGATGTTCATTGACTGTCTGATGACCTTGCGTATCATACACTGAGATGCACTACTGAAAACAACCGACAGTTTGTCCAAACAATCGCTTAACGGAAGAGCTGTACAACAGCGCTTCTAAACTGAGCGAATCGCAATTGTAATCAACCTAGGAATCACAGCAGCAATTCCTAGTGAGTTCCAGCCCTAAAGCATACTTGAAGTTTGCTATCTATATTCATCACTTCCCTGCTGCAAACAGACTGGGAACTCTAGCATCAGAATATTAAAATGGAACCCGAGGTGAGAAGGCTATGGAGGCCGCCATATTTATTTCCTTGTTAACAATGCCAGTTGTCTGGCAGCCCTTTTGATCTTCTAGCATAACTAATGCCTGAGTCAAAACCCTGGAGCAAGCATATGGCTAATCCAGTAAAGCCAGAGTCAACTGAGTCAAAGTACCTGATCCGCTGCATGCTTGTTCAGGATCTGTGGCTTAAAGTGGACCAAAATTAAAAATACAAGATTTCAGAAATAAAATCTATTTTCTAAATTATAATAATAAATAGCAGCCTTTTTTCAACTGCATGATCACAAATATAAAATATTTTACGTTTATTGGAGGAACCCCTCCCTTCCTTTCATATTGCCGGGACAGAAACCGGCAGACTGGAGTAGGAGGTGTCTGGCAAAGGAGGAATTGCTAATGTCTGCCACCTGTATAACCCTAGTTATGAAAAGAGAAGGGTGAAAAGCATGCACTGAAATGCTCATCGGCTTGAAGGAGTGTTTATTTATCTTTGTATGTGTCAGAGTGGTGCAACTAAATATTTTGAATTAAAAAAAGTTTGGTTTGAGTCCGCTTTAAGGTGCATACACACGTCTGATTTTTCCAAACGACCGGTCGTTCAGACCGGTTGTTTGGACGTCAAAATCTGGCATGTGTTCAAACGGTCGTTCAGCTGATATTTGCTGGTTTTGACGGATCCGCTTGGTGGATCGGTCAAATCCAGTCTTATCAGCTGAACGATCCTTTGTACACACGCCTGATTTGACGTCCAAACGACCGGTCGTTTGGAAAAATCAGACGTGTGTATGTACCTTTAAGGATCAGTACAACTGCCAGGCAACTGGTACTGTTTAAGAGGAAATCAATATGGAAGCCTCATATCCCTCTCAACTCGGGATCGGGGAGGACCGGCGTGGGACAGGAAGGCTGCATGGGGCTGGCAGAAGCACCAGGTAAGTGAAACACTGTGAATTAGACCAATTTACAGTTCCGCTTTAACCATTTAGTGGCATCCTAACGCATTTATACGTCATGCTTTACCCTATTAACGGCAACATGACGTATTAATAAGTCGCGTGTTCCCGCCGCTGCTACCGCCGTGTGCGCGCCGCTATGGACGCCGTTTCCGTCAGGATCCCGTGCTGAGGGATTGGGGAAGAGGACCAAACGGTCCTCTACCCAATCGCAGTGCCTGGAGTGAATGGACGTGACCGCGAACAGCGGCTACGTCCATTCACAAAAACAGGAAATGTAACAATTAAATAAAGTGTAAAAAAAAAAAAAAGTGAACACTTACTATAACGAGTGTTCACTTGCGCCATCTTGTGGCCAAAAAGTATATGACACGTACAAAACACATACATTTACAAGTACATACACATGAGTAATAAAATTAATAAAATTCCACTTCCAACACTCCCCCTCCAAAAGAAAACACTTGTAAAAAAAAATCAGCTTAAAATAAATAAATAAATACTTGCCTTAGGGACTCAGCTTTTTTTAATCTATATTTTATGGGGCAAAATTAATTTTAATTTATTACATTGGGGCTTGTAATTATGGCCAGAACAAAAAAAAACAGAACAGAAAAATAACACCTATATTTCAAAATAATATACTGTCGCCATACATTGTGATAGGGACAAAATTTAAATGGTTTAATAATCGGGACAACTGGGCAAATACAATGTGTTTGTTTTATCCACAGGAGAATGTTTAATTTTAAAACTATAATGGCTGAAAACTGAGAAATGTTTTTTTTTCTATTTTTTTTTGTTTTTTTCTCATTAAAATGCATTTAGAATAAAAAATTCTTAGCAAAATGTACTACCCACATAAAGCCGAATTGGTGGTGAAAAAAACGAGGTATAGATCATTTTCTTGTGATAAGTAGTAATAAAGTTATTAGGGAATAAAAGGGAGGAGCACTGACAAGTGAAAATTGCTCTGGTCCGTTAGAGTAAAAACCCTTGGGGGTGAACTGGTTAAATTACCTGTCAAGGCTTTCCATTGGTCCTTTTGCCTGCTGTAGTAGGAAATTTTAAATAAAAAAATGCAATGTGTTGATTTTACCAAAACATTTTTTCACATGTTGTTTGTGTTTCCACCACTTTGCACCTCGGGGTTGTTTTCACCTGAAGTTAGAGGGATATGTAGGCTTAAGATGCCCATACACTGAGCCTATTAGCGGCCGATCGATCGAAACCGATCGATCACAAATCGATTGACCGATTGATCGATTTGCGGCCAATTTCAATTGATCTGACATGCTGGAAAATCAGGGTCGATCTGTTGATTGCTTATCAATTTGCATTGGACCTAATGGAAATCTAATGGCAAAAAAATGCCATCAGATCGATTTTCAATAGATTTCATACTGAAATCTATTGGAAATCTGTTCATAGTAAAAAGTGTTCCTAAACACATCAGATAGATCAGAGAGCTATCTGATGATCTATCTGCTGCTAATCTAACGATTGTATGGCCAGCTTAAATACATTTATTTCCTTCTAAACAATGCAAATTGCCCTGCTGATCATCTGCGAGATAAAGACAAGTTTAGCATGCACACATTAAGCTACGTACACACTAAAAGATAGATTGTGTGAATTTGCCAATGAATGATCGTTACACAATCTATCTGTTAAGATATTCACACAATTAGATGTCAATGAATATGGACAATACGCTACACGATTTTTTTTGTTAAACGATGTCTGTCACAAGCACCGTAAACTTCGCAGACACATCGTTTAATCATCATTCATAGCTCTGTACACACTGCTGATTATGGACAGTCATCTGCCGATGTAATTCTTCATGACAATGGTTTCGAAACCTACTAGAATCTTTGCGGATTGTTTGGTTCTTTAGTGACTGCCTGACATCTGAACGATGCGTCATTCATTGCAGGTGATTTTTGACCCTCGTGTGTATGAGCCTTTACAGTATGGCCCGCAATTAGTGGAAGTGGAGTGCCATTGCTACAGTGAGTGGATGACGCCACTCATAGACCAAGTCCATAAGTATAAGTTGGCACCTCCTGTAGAGCTGGTACATAAAGGTGAATCCACCCCGTCCTTGTTCTTTAATGCGTAATCTTGAATCATTGGCACTTTTGACTCATCACAATAAAAGTTATATCGTTTAACCAAGGAGGTGCCGAATTATTTTTTATGGACCTGCTAATCATCTGCCTCTAGTACTTTTAGCCAGATGTTTATGACTGAAGTCTGACTGGATTGACTGCATGCTTGTTTCAGGTGTGTGACTCAGACACTACTGCAGCCAATGAGATCAGCAGTACGCCAGGCAATTATTATTGTTTAAAAGGAATTAAGGCCTCTTTCACAGTAGGACGTTACGTTTTGATGCAACGTTAAGGTCGCAACACAAATTACAACGCAATGCCCCCAAAAAGTTGCAACGCAACTTAATGCCCTGTTATTGTTGCATACAGTAGAGCATACAGGCAATGAAAAGTATGCTTCCAAGTCATTACTGAGCATGTACAAACAGTCCAATGCAGCTAATAATGTGTATAACGCACAGCATGCAGCACTTTCTAATAACACTACACACAAACGCAACGTGTGCACGGTCAATGTCGCACAGACTTTGTATTGCTGTGCGTTAGTCTGCGTTGAAACATTTTGTAACATGCGACTTTAACATCGCACTGTGAAAGAGGCCTAACATGGCAGCTGCCATGTGCTTCTCACTTCAGGCGTCCTTTAAGCCTCAAGGAAATAAATACCAAACCATTGGGACTCCAATAAAATAATAGCCCATGAACGTGAACGGTAACATTGTGACTCTGTACCTGTATGACATTGACGGTACATAGCATTGGACACTCACATTTTATTACCATTATTAAGGGCTCATGCACACCAAAAGGCACACACATTGTGGTTTTGATGCGTGTGGTCTTTTTATTTTTACTGGGTTACACAGTGATTTGCATTTAGCTGCATGCGTCGCAGCACAAAAAAAATCATGCAGAGCATTTGAAACATGCAACTGCAATTCAGAAAACGCATCTGTGCTCCGAAATCCGTGCAAATGTATTTGTTGTATATGAGGCCTAACAATGGAATTCTGTAATATATATATATATAGGACCATACTAAACAGTGAGAGATTTTTTTCAGCATTCTGAGTATTTACTGGGACCATTCAGTGATTTCTTCCTAATCCTCAGACAAAAAGAATAATCTTCACACAAATGGTCGATGGTCATTAATTATGAATTTAAACAAACAGGTCAGAAGAACGACTAAATAGGCACACCATTTTAGTAATTGAAATAACTGTGGTGTGACAGCAAGCACATACTTAGCAGTCAACAAACTTACGTGTATTGTACATTTATGCATACTATTTGCACTAGCAGGTTCTTTTTTCCTTTAAATGGCAATGTTCTGCGTGTTTCGTCTTGCTTTCCACGGATGTCTGGTAATTGTAGTTTTCACCTCTGTCAGAACTAGTTGCTATTGTGTGGGAGGAAACTACATCTCCCATCATGCACTGCACAAAAAAGGAAGTCCGTGTCATTACCTGAATCAGCCATGCGGAGCATTACTGAAGCAGCATATCCTCCAACACTTGAACTCACTCAGACAGTGCTGTATTCGGAGTGCTTTGCCTGCAGCTTCCGTGCGTTATGAATTCAGGTTTGAATTATGAATAAACAGGGATGAAACATTTAGACTGAAATAGCTTGCATTTGGGGACTACATATTTTTATTTTCTATGTTTTAGTAAGGACTTCTTGTTCTTGAATAGTCTGATCTGAATGTAAACATGAGACGAATGAAAAAAATATGCTTTAAAATAAATTAGACTACAAGAATCAATTTAAAGATTGTTATCATCACTATGAAGATTACATAGGCAATACACTTTAACTGCTAAAGCAAAGAACAATGTACAGTAACCAGTCAGAAATAGTCATTTATTTTAAGAACTATACTAAAATCCCTTTTTATACAGAGTAGTTAAACATCCATATATGCCCTTCCTTATCATACATTTGGATACATTTATAATTTGGATAAAAAAGAAGGGATGTATGCCAGCAAGCATTTGATAAGAATAATGAGAGTAAAGGTGCCCATACACTCGTCAGATTGGCAACAGATAGATAAGAAATGCATCTGATGATCTATCTGATGCGTTTTTAGAACATTTTTTACCAGGATAGAATTCCAATAGATTTCAGTTTGAAATCTATTGAAATTCGATCTGATGGCATTTTTTTTGCCATCAGATTTCCATTAAGGCCAATGCAAACTGATAAGCAATCTCATCAGATCGACCTAAATTTTCCACCCTGCAAGTTCGATGGAAATCCATCGAAATCGATTGAAATCGGCCGTCGATCGGTCGATTGGCCAACCGATTTGCAATCGATTGATCGATCGATCAGGATCGATCGGTCGGCCAGAAAATCGGCTGAGTGTATGGGCTGCTTAAGCGTCAGCCAACAACGGATATACATTGACATTGTCACCTTCAAGTTGCCACTAGAATAGCTGCAGCTGCTGACAAACAAAGTATGTGACAACCACAGGACATTAGTTTACTGTCTGCCTTCTACCATTATTGGTAATACCTGTAAAGGTGGCCATACACTTATAGATTTGCAGCAGATTCGACCATCAGATATATTTCTGTCCAATGCCTGTCAAGTCAAATCTGAAAGGAATCTATCTGATGTGTGCCACACACTGGGAAAAGATTTCCAATATATTTCAGAATGAAATCTATCTAAATGCATTATTGGATCCAGTGCAACTCTATGGGCCATGGATCTGCTACCAGCAGCAGCAGATCGACTTAGATCTTCTATTCTGTCAGATAGATCAAATCCATCAAAATCGGCCACAAATCGATTGATAGATTTGAAAGATTTGAAAGAATTGATTTCTGATCGATTCTATAGAATCGATCAATCGATGGCTGAAATCGACCAGTGTATGGGCCCCTTTAGTGGAAATTCTGCTTATGTGCAAACCTCTGCTGACCCAAGCAGTGGAAGCTGTACCAGCAAATGCAAGCCACACATTGCTGGATGATTAATAAGCAGCTACTGGTTTCCATTTGCTGGTATGAATTCAGCTTCATGATAAGTACGATTTTTCGGCACTAGCATATCGGTGGAGACTTAGCGAGAAACCTTATAGAGAAATTCCCCTAACGTTATTGGTTGCTAATTTAATAGGTCTCCAATGGGGTGCTGTACACTCTACAACTTTTAGGTCCAGAATAGGCAGTAATAATTATGCCTACACTTTTCAGCCAATTTTAATTAATACGCTTCAAGTTGTAGAGGGTGCTGTGATTGGAGAATTGTACCCTATACTGTTTCCTGCTTGGTCACCTCAACCAAAGTAGTGCTGATTTTTCAGTCTCCCTAGTCTTACTTTTGTAAATGTACTGTAATGAAAAGTATCTACTGTAGCTGGTACCAGTGCAAGCTTTTTTTCTCACAATAATAAATAGAGCATATGTTCTTGCCAAAAATGTTGTTTTAGGGCTCATTTCCACTATCGCAAATTCGCATGCGTTTTTCGCATGAAAATTCGCATAGCAATACAAGTGAATGGGACTGTTTCCACTTGTCAGGATTCCTTTGCGTTTTTCTGTGCAGAAAAAATTCGCATGGCAGAGCCATCAGAATTCGCATACCGCATACCGCTATGCGAATCGCATACAATGTATTTAATAGGAAATTCGCATGAGGTTTGGGTATGCGAATTTTCATGCGAATTTTCATGCGAATTCGCATAGAAACAATAGAAAGGCACACCAGCACTGCCATGGTTAAATTCGCATACATCGTCATCCATGCGAATTCGCATGAAAATTCGTATATACCCGCATGCGAAATTCGCATCCGCATGCGAATTTTTACAGCGGCGATTCGCACCGCACAAGTGGAAATGCAGCCTTAGTGTAAGAAACTTTTTTTTTCCTCTTGTGTAGGGTTTTAATATTATGTATCCCCATCTGGGATATTTCTCTTACTTTTGTATGGACAAGGAGTAGGTACATTCTCAGCCAGAGACAGCAATAAATAAAAGGTTTTGAATGGGGAGAAGCTCATATAAATGCGAGGAAAAAAACTTGGCAAAGACAATCCTCCTGCAAGGTCTCAGGTGAGAAGCTAGTGCAGTAGTCCTCAAACTATGGCCCTTGGGCTGAATGCAGACCCGTGAGGCTATTTCACTGGCCCCCAAACACAAAATGTATAACTTATAGATGTGGCCCACTGCACTATTAAATATCGGTGGCCCGCATAGAGTGCTGGCACCACCCATCTACATACTGTTGAAGCCAGCGAGCAGTAATTTGCTGGCTTCCAATCCAATTCTGCATCAGGTGACACTGCTGTCCAACTTGACGGCAGGTTGTCACCTGGGTATGCTTCAGTGTCTGGCGCACAAAGACGTTCTTTGGGCGCTGCATGACTGAATGGCTGCTGCTGGAACTTCTCCAGGCATGATTGGGGGTAATCAATACCTAGATTCAATGTAATGTTTTTTAACATCATTTTATGTATGTTCCGGCCCCCCATCAGTCTGAAATATGTTGACCCAGCCCTTGATGGAAAAAGTATGGGGACCCCTAATCTAGTGTGTCTACAGGTCTCCCTGATGTCTTATAGGGATCTGGCACGCAGAATTATTTATTGTATTTATAAAGCGCCAACATATTATGCAGCGCTGGACATTAGTTTAGGTTACAGACAATAGTTAGGGGTAACATACAGCAATATGACAATACAGGAATACAAGAAAAACCAGATCATGCAGCACAGTATGAGTACAAGGTAATGCTTAGTTAGTCACTGGATGGTAGCATGGAGATTAGGCAAGTTAGGTTCACTCAAATGAATAGCATAGGTTCACAGTAATGGAGGTGCATGATCAGGTAGGACACAAAAGGAGGAGGACCCTGCCCAAAGGCTTACAATCTAGAGGGAGAGGTAGGGAAACGAAAGTTAGGGGACCAGAGTTCAGCTGTGGGTTTAAAGCACTTGTGAGGGGTAGTAGGCCAGAGTGAAAAGGTGAGTTTTGAGGGCGTTGTTGAAGGAGGGGGCTGCCCTAATGGGTGGAAGTAGGGAGTTCCATAGTGTTGGAGCAGCTCTTGAGAAGTCCTGGAGGCGTACATGGGACTGGGTGATGCGGGGGCAGTCAGGCGAAGTTCATTGTAAGAGCGGAGTGAGCGGCTAGGTGTGTACCTCCTGAGTAAGATCAGAAATGTAGGTTGGACAGGTTTTGTGGACAGATTTGTAGGTCAGACACAGTATCTTGAATCTGATTCTAGACTGGATAGGACGCCAGTGGAGGGATTCAAGGAGGGGATCTGCCGTGGTGGAGCGATGGGAGCAGTGGATAATTCTGGCTGCCGCATTCATGATGGACTGCAGTGGGGCTATTTGGGTCATAGGAAGACCAGACAGAAGGGCATTGCAGTAGTCAAGGCGGGAAATTATGAGGGCATGGATGAGGAGTTTGGTGGTGGCAAAGGTCAGGAAAGGGTGAATCTTACAGATGTTACGAAGGTGGAAGTTGCAGAACTTTGTGAGGTTTTGGGTTTGGGGAGTGAAGGAGAGTGCGGAGTCCAGGGTGACACCCAGACAGCGGGCTTAAGAGGTGGGGCGAATAGTAGTGTGGTTAACAGTGACATGTACATCTGGGAGGTTCATGGATGGCCGGTGTGGGAAGATCATAAATTCTGTTTTGTCTAGATTTAGTTTCAGGAATCTAGTGGACATCCAGGAGGAGATGGCTGATGGGCAGGAGGAGACCTTGTCCATGGTAGTGGTGGATATGTCAGGGGTGCGGAGGTAGATCTAGGAGTCATCTGCATACAGATGATAGTGAAAACCCATGGAGGAGATAACCTTGCCAATAGGGGATGTGTATAAGGAGAACAGTAGGGGGCCAAGGACCGAGCCTTGGGGGACTCCCACCGAGAGGTGGTTGGGGGTAGTTGGGAATAAAGGACAAGCGGTGAACTAGTCCACTGTTTCCATACTGAGACTGGGTAAACGCTACAGCCAGATCAATGGGTGGACAGCATAGTGGAGATATCTTCTGTGCCATCTTAGCAGGTTCCAACTACTCAGTTGTGCTCATTTTAACAGACATGTGATAGTCATTGGATCATCACTGGGAAGTGCATGTCCTGATGAGACCTGCTGTAGCTTATTCAAGCATGAGATTTACAACTTGACAGTTATAGATAATGCAGCCTGTGTCACCATTGTGGATATTTTCCAAAAAAGGGCGCAATTTGCGGCATAGAAGGGAAATTTGAGCGCAAATTGTGGCTTTGTGACTGCGCCTCCAGGTGCCCAAATTTACTTTGTTACAAATCACGGCTTTTCCTCGGGGCGGTTAAGGGTTAGGCATCGGTAGAGGGCTCGTCTTTGGGTTAGGCATCGCTAGAGTGTGGTCTTGGGGATAGGCATCGGTAGAGGGCTCGTCTTGGGGTTAGGCATCGGTAGAGTGTGGTCTTGGGGTTAGGCATCGGTAGAGTGTGGTCTTGGGGTTAGGCATCGGTAGAGTGTGGTCTTGGGGTTAGGCATCGGTAGAGGGCTCGTCTTGGGGTTAGGCATCGGTAGAGTGAGGGTTCTGTGTGAGAGTAGGGTTAGGTTAAGGTACAGTAAAATAACGGCACAGATTACCAATATTTTACTATTGGAATTAAGTAGTAGTATATCTGTAATTTTACTGATATTCTACTAGTGGTGATTCCCCCGTGCCTTTTTTTCCAGGTGTTTTTTTTTTACATGTACTCATATTTTCCTTTTTGACATAGCAACAGGAAAGACCTGACAGTTTTGGAGTGATTTGGTAAAGCTGCATGAACTATACAGATGAGATAAACGTTCAATATCTACCTGATTGGTATCATACCGCACTGTATAATATATCAGATCTGAGCTGAGATCCCACCTAATATCCCCCTCCGGTGTTCCTGCCAGAGGCATAAGGTTTGTACTGCTTGCTACAGTACAGACTACAGAGCCTCGCTCTGGTGCTGCTCCTCTCCTAGCATTCCGGCCCAATAAATCTCGCAACGAAAAGC